>NC_137054.1:25913390-26050890 GCF_032717465.1 Coenobita brevimanus | reverse complement strand
GGTAATGTACGAATCTGGCAATTTCTGTCTATTAGTAAACTGTATATATTTAGTTTTACTAGCATTAAAAGAGACAAGGTTGTTTTGTCCCCATTCACTGATTGTAGATAGATCTTGATTTATGGAGATGGCTGTCACCCAGCAACTAGAAAGCACTCAGAGAGTTCATTGCTCCTCCTTCCAACCAGATGAATAATTTTACCGTTGCTTTAAGTTCAATCTACAGTGTAACTCTACTAGGTTTCTTAACTCACAGAGCACAAACTTCAACAATGCCAATAAAATTTATGATTTATTGCTGCATCTGGATTCGGATCCTTCTCAAAATATAATTAACTCTTCTTTGCCCTACAACCCATTTATGAACAAGATTTCATCGAAATTCGATAACATCTTTTTGGGATATCTTGTGCACAGCCATGCAGATACAGGTGAATCCAATACCTCCATCCAGCTTCTTTAGCGCTTTAGCGAAGGTAAAAAAAAAAAGGGCCTCGGCCTACCTAAGGCCAGCAGCGGATACCTGTAAGCATGCCCAGTAATGTCCAGGAAGAATCAACAGAACCACATCGCAGTCCAAGCATCCTCAGGGCTGAACACCAATGTTTACAATCATTTTTCTTCAATGACGAGAAGTTAGCAATAATTTATAAGAGTCATGTGTGCTCTCAGCTTGAATATTGGTCACCCTTGTGAAATGGATGTGGAGAGATTGCACTAAAGCAACTAGACAAAATTCAGAACAAAGCTGTTAGGATTACTAATAACACCGCTATTATAAATAAGCTACCTCCTCTACAAGTAAGAAGATATGTTGCCTCCCTTGCATTATTTTACAGATATTTTTATGGCAAGTGCTCAGACGAAGTTGTGTCCATTGTGCCACCTCTCCATGCCTTCCCTCGTGCTACACGGGCATCTGGTAGCGTCCATGACTGGAATGTCACACAGCCACATTGCAGAACTTCTGCCTATCAGAATTCTTTTATTCCCCGAACTGAGTCTCTCTGAAACTCGCTTCCCTGGAGTTGTTTCCACCCAAACTTCAACCTACAACTGTTCAAGTCCAACTGTTACAGATATTTTATGAATGGAGGAGGTGTATGGAATATTTTTTTCACTTATTTGTTTTACGTTCCTCTGTTCTGTTATTAAAAATATATATATATATATATATGGACAAAATGCACACGTAAGATACACGGAAACCTCTTCATTATAACTATCATCATCATATTTATCATCATCATCATAATTCATAAGCTTTAAGTAAAGTGGTTTTACCATTCATTTCAAGAGAAAATGCTGAAGCTTTCACTGCAATTTCTGTTTATTCATTGAGGTAAATACCAGTATAAAATATATAAAATATGATAAATACGTACCGGTACATGTCTTGCAGCTCCAATCACTTGGTTACTGGCTAAAAATACGTATATTTTGCTCATTCCAGAGGCAAAACCTGACAGTCGGAAACGAACGTTCAAATCTGTATAATTACAAACAAATCTGTAGCTCTGGCACACTGATTCTGACTGAGTGCTCCTGCAGCATGAGACTTGCATTGATAGATATATGGATATATGCGTATTGGCGGCGCCTGGGGTTGCCAGCCATTGCTTGATTATTCATTCTCTCTATTGTTAGAATTCAAACCAATATACCATAGAAATAAATACAAGAATGATAATCATGCGACTTTCCTCCCAAAGCGCTCGGCAACTAGCACCGCCATTTCAGACAGGAGTAGGGTTGCATAATATAGGTATTTTGCTACTCTATAAAAATTAGTTTTTGGCATTTTCACACGGTTTTCTGTTCACTGTGTTTGAACTTGACACTACGTTATACCAAAATACTTTTTTATGTATAAAAATAACAGAACAATGTCTTTTCGATCAATATTTTTCGTGACATCTCCCAAGAACCAGTACATTAGGAACAACCGTGTGCCGTCCGCGGCATTTCTACGTGGGTCAGATGCGCTAAGCCACCATTTCTGGGCACATTAGTGCCTGATTGCCTCTGATTCGAGCAGCTGAGTAAGAGCTGCAGAAGCTTAGGGCAGAATCTCTGAGTAGCCTAGTCCCCAAAGGTCTTACTGCAACCACTGGCACTGCGCTATAAGCCTAACCCATTGCCTGTTAAAACCAGTGAGCATGGCCGATAAGTAGTCCTGGAAAACGAAGAGGAATAATTTAAAATGATATACAGTAGGTTCATGGACTGGCAGGACCTAAAAGCCGTGATGCAGAGCTCGGTAGAACTGTATGAGAGCCATTTTATTTGCACAACCGTTCTCTTGGTTGCATTCCTCATCTACAGGTCTATTAAACATTCTAATTTCCGCGTGACAATGTGTTTAAAACTAAAACACAGTTCTCCAGTGGATCGAAGTGAATATCGGAACTGATTAACAAGAACTTGAGATGGCTTTAGAGTAATCAACATCTACATAATTGCAAATAGGTACAGCACACTATGGCATTAAGCAAAAGTAGAATGAACCAAAAATAAGTAGAAGGCGCTCAGACAGCGCATACGGTACTTCAGCCAGTGCCATTGCCATTAAAACGGATCCGCATCCTGATCGATAAAGTGCTTTAAAAGATTTGCAAGGCGACCAGGAATGCTTTTAGCACAGGCCGTCTAAAGTGTACTGTTGTGTTCGCAAGATAGCTGGTTAGCGATAATATGTAATTAACGTAATCACCATCTATTGCTCTCAAATTTATGATAAGGATGGAAAGTTATTCCCTTGTCTTTGCTGTCTGGTGATATGTAGCTGAAGTGCATTCGACAACCATTGTGCTGTATGTGCATATTAAGCTCTAAGCTGTATGGCGGACTCACTTGCTGAGTAAGGTCGCGTGATAAGCATTCTAGTGTTTATTTCTATGGAAACTACTTTTTGCCCAACTCCCCTGTTCTTAACATAGCCCTTTCTATTGGGTCCACCATGAAATAACGTTGCTGTTGAAGTAATCTGGTTAACGTCAGGCGACTTCACTAAGTTTACTAGAAACCTGGGGCACACGAAATGAAAACATTTTCATGATTAACAACGTAGTCAAGAATATAGTTATTTAAGCCACCGACGGCTTATTTTGTTTCGCTGATAGACTCTCACTGTAGTCAAAGGGTTAATTCAGGTCAAGGAATGCCTCTCCTACTGAACTGGAGGGGTAAAAGCAACCACCATGTTGCCACGACGAAAATATGTTTTGTGCCTTTCTTTTACCTTGCCACCACCAGAATTTTTTTTTATGAAGCGATGTCTCGTAGTGAAGCGGTTAACCACGAAACTCCTAATGCTTAGGAAAATGCACACTTATATTGTCTTTTCTCCTTTCACTCCTTTTCAATCCTCTCTTCTCATCTTTACTCTCCTCGTCTTTTCTCATCTTTTCTTTTCCATTATTATGTACTGTCTTCATACACTACTTTGTACCTTACCAGTAAAACTGCCTCCGGGGAGAGAAGTTCCTGACGTGTGGCTTCTACTTACTGTCAAGAAAGTTTGACTGTCAAAGGTTCTGGAGGGAGAGTAGGGATGAAATCCTTGCGTTTATGCTTTAATATCATGATCTTTAGCCTCTTAACAAAAAGATGTTAAGGCAGTGCATAATAAGGAGATCTCCGAGTCGGTAACTGTGTGTGTGTGTGTGTGTGTGTGTGTGTGTGTGTGTGTGTGTGTGTGTGTGTGTGTGTGTGTGTGTGTGTGTGTGTGTGTGGTATCCCCGCCTTCTCTCCCTTTCCTTCCTGTTTCCTTGTTGTCTCTCGTCATTACTGTTTTCTCCATCTTTGATATTCAATATTTTTATACCTTGCCTCATAATTTATCATCCACGCTTCTGGCCGCTCCTGTTTTTTCCTTCCTTTCTTCACTCGTTCCTTCCTTCCTTACTTCCTTTCCTCCTGATTTCTTCCTTCTCTCTTTTGCCTGGCAGTGTGCCCCAAATCGGAGAGGAATAGCATAGACACACACACACACACACACACACACACACACACACACACACACACACACACACACACACACACAGACGGACAGAGGCAAAAAGAGGTGTCGTTATATGTACATTTATGACCTTCATGATTTTTTAAAAATATAGTATCCTCTTGGATAAGTTAGGTGAAGGGCAGTTTGAATATAGAGAATACAGAAGTACATTGGTACGTATTTTCATAGTGAAAATAGTTATGGAAAAATACTGGGAATTTAACAAAGACTTATATATCGTACTTAGAGATCTGTCAAAGGCTATTGATTCATTTCCTAGAAAGAAGCTCTAGAAGTACCATGAAGAAAAGTGCGGCATCACTGGAAGGAATAAAAAGCAATAAAAAGTACGTGTGACTCATGCCTGTGCATGGTTAGGGCAGGATATGACAAAGATGAGTGGTTTGAAGTAAAAACTGGTGTAAAGCAAGGCAGTGTGCAATCTCCAATACTTTATATAGCATATATGGATGTGATCACAAGGAAATATATTGGTCTAATCAGATGACAGCCTGTTGGATCAACAGTTGACTCCAGCTGGCAAGAGCACTAATGTGTTGGAAGGACTATTTTGAAGAAGCAGGACTTAATATTAATGTAAGACAGACAGAAATTTTTACAATGAGAAAACAAGATAAAGCTGTTGACGAGACTAAAACAGAAAATGAATGGGTTAAGGAAGCAGAGTTTGTTAAGCATCTGCGATGGATATTCATTAGAGATGGAGATAAGATCAAGAAAGGGATAACAGAATGAATAACCAAACGCAACAGATGTGTGTTCTTTATATCCAGTTTTAAAAGATAAATGTATCCCTTAGGAAGCAAAAAGAATAATTTCCCAATCAATATTAACACCAATTTTAATTTATGCATCTAAAAGTTGGGGTTGAATTCAAGCAACGAAAATGAGAACCTCGAGAGATATGTGGACAAGACCAGAAGGGACAGAATTAGAAACGAAAACAAGAGAAATGGTTTGAGTAACATCTGTGAGAAATAAAATTGAAAAATCGCAGTTCAGATGGTTGAGACACAGAAAACATGGATGAGGAAAGAACATTAAAGAGGAGATGAATCTGGACGCCGGATGGTCGAAGATCGATGGGAAGACCGAAAAAGAGGTGGCAAGATGGTCTGGAGGAAGTACTGGGGTGAGGTATGGAATGAATAACATCGATGAACTGAGAGATCAAGTGGCCTTCGAAAGGACGAAATGGAGACTGCTGATCCACCTGACAGGCAAAGCTTACCTGGGAGTGGAAGTGAAGTGGGGTGAAGTTACAGTATCCTCTTATTACTCCCGAGATTTTCTTTGCTATGTTATTTTCCCCTACCCCCTGGGGGTAGGGGAGTTTTTCAAGAATACTCCCCCAGTATCCCTGCTTGTCGTAAAAGGCGACTAAAAGGGTTGGCGGAGGGTTAGTGCCCCTCCCCGGAAAATAACCAACTAAAAAAACAAACAATAAGCCTCGGACAAGGACTGAACAAACGATGACGACCAAGGACCGGACAAAGGACATGGTTATCGGAACGTGGAATATAAGGGGAGCGAATGATGAGGTGAAAGAGAGAGATTGTCCAGGTGCTTAAGGGTGCGAAAGTGGATGTATGTGGAATAACTGAAACAAAATGGCGAGGAGAAAGTGTGAGAGAATGGGAGTATGGATGGGGTATATGTGCAGGAGTAGGTGACAATGAGAGGGCAAAGGAAGGAGTATGTATAATTGTGAGTAAAAGATGGAAGAAGAGCACAAGACAGTATGGATCAGTTGGGTCAAGGATTGTGTGGGTAAAGTTGAAAGTTGGAATACAAATGTGGGCGATTGTGTGTGTGTATGCACCAACGCAAGATCGTGCTAGAAGAGTGAGAGAAGAGTTCTGGACAAATGTAGAAGTGTGCATGGAAAAGTTTGGAAGGAATGAGAGAGTGTTTTTGATCGGTGATATGAATGGTAAAGTTGGGAATGTGAAGGTGGATGGAATAGTTGGTGACTGGGGTGTGCCTGCTGAGGTAGATGAGAATGGGAGTGCGTTAGTGGACATTTGTGCTGGGATGGGGTTGGTGATAGCCAATACCCTCTTCAGGCATAAAATGATCCACAGATATACATGGCGAGTGATGAGAAGGGTGGGTGGTGAACTGAATGAAAGGCAGGCAATGATTGAATTGTGTGTGTGGATGAAAGGATGCGAAGATGTGTAATGGATGCAAGAGCTTATAGGGGTTGGGGGAGTGGACTTTCTGACCACTACTTGGTGGTGGTCAGAATTAGAATTCAAGTAAGATGGAGGAATAGAAGAAGGGAAAGACGAGAGGAAGGAGTAGTTGCAAGAAGAGTGGAAAGGTTACAAGAGGATGAGAAAAATGCAGAGTATAAGAGAGAAGTGGAGGAACGATTGTGCGAATATGAATTGGAGCAGATGGGAGACCTGGAAGGTGTGTGTAGGATATTTACAGAAGAAATATGTGCAGCATGTGATGTGGTGTGTGCAAGGAACAGCGTGGTGGACTGAAGAGGTGAGGCAGTCTGTGGCACAAAGGAAGAAAGCATACAATGAATGGATGAGAAATGGGGGTGTGGAAGAAGTTGAGAGGCGGAAGAGAGAGTTACATGTAGAAAAAAAGAGAGAGGTGAAAAGATTAGTAAGAGAGAGTAAGAAGAGAGTGGATGAGGAATTTGGAAGGAATTTGAGTGTAAAGTGGAGGGACTGTAAGAAAATGTTCTGGAGAAAGGCAAAAAGAGTAAGACAGGGTGGAAGTGAAGTTAGCAGGGGAGTGAAAGATAAAAATGGTAGATTACTAGTGGAGAAGGGAGAAAAAGTGAGCAGATGGAGAGAACATTTTAAGAAATTGTTGAACATAGAGGATGGAAGTAATGCGAGTATAAGTGGCTGGGGAATGGCTGGGAGAAGGAGGGAGGTGAGAAGACAGGAAGAAATCAGTAGGATAGAAGCTGTGGAAGCAATGAAGAAAGTTAAATCGGGGAAAGCCCCAGGAATTGATGGAGTGTGTGGTGAAATGCTGAAGCATGGGGGAGAGATAGTAGTAGAATGGATGTGGAAGATGTGCAGATTGGCCTGGGAGGAAGGTAGAGTCCCGGAGGATTGGAAGTCAGGTATAATTATTCCCTTGTACAAAGGAAAAGGGGAAAAAGAAGTGTGTGGTCATCATAGGGGCATTTGTCTTCTTAGTATAATAGGAAAAGTGTATGGTAGGATACTTATTGACAGAGTTAGAGAAAGAACAGAGAAATTAGTTGGAGAAGAACAGAGAGGCTTTAGGAAGGGAAGAGGTTGTGTAGATCAGATATTCATTCTTAGATCTTTAGTGGAAAAGTTTCTAGAGAAGGGAAAGAAGTTGTATGCGGCTTTCATGGATTTGGAGAAAGCATATGACAGGGTGGACAGACAAGGATTGTGGAAAGTGTTAAGAATATATGGAGTAGATGGGAAGTTGTTGAATGCTGTGAAGAGTATCTACGATGGTGCAAAGGCTGCAGTGCGTGTGGATGGTGAAATAAGTGAATTTTTCTCTTTGAAAGTTGGGTTGAAACAGGGATGTCATGTCTCCATGGTTGTTCAATCTGTACATGGATGGGGTAATAAAACAGGTACAAGGTAGGGTAGTGGATGTTGGAGTGGCCCTGGTGAGACAGGATAGTGTTTGGAAACTCCCTGTACTGTTGTTTGCAGATGATACTGTGTTGTTGAGTGAAGACGAAGGGGAGCTGCAAGGCTTGGTGGATGAGTTTGGGAGAGTGTGTAAGAAACGGAATCTAAAGGTGAATGTAGGGAAGAGTAAAATGATGGTCTCTGAGAGAGGTGAAGTCAGTGAATGTACAACGAGGTTGGATGGTGAGGGATTGGAAAATGTGAGTACGTTTAAGTACTTGGGTAGTGTGATGAGTAAGGATGGAGGTTTGGAGGGTGAAGTGCTTGAAAGGGTACAGCAGGGAAGAAAAGTTGATGGTTCTTTGAAAGCAGTGATAAGGGAAGTGAGCATGGAAGTGAAAAAGTTACTACATGACAGTATTGTGATACCAACTCTAACGTACGGAAGTGAAGCTTGGACGTTGTTGGAGGGACACAAGTCAAGATTGAGAGCAGTGGAAATGAGTTATTTAAGAGGAGCCTATGGAGCCACATGGAGAGAGAGGCTGACGAATGAGGATATAAAAGAGCGTTGTGGTGTGGATGTGGATGTAATAGGAAGCGTTATGAGGAACACACTGAGGTGGTTTGGCCATGTGGAGAGGATGGAGGGTGAAAGACTGACGAAGAGAGTGTATATGAGTGAGGTGGAGGGAGGAAGAGGGAGGGGGAGGCCGAGGATGAGATGGAGGGATGGGGTGGAGAAGTATATGAGAGAGGGGTGTGTGAGTTGGGAGCAGGGCAGTGAGATGGCGGGGGACAGGGCGACTTGGAGGCGATTTGTTTGTGGCCACTCCAAACGGGATTGAGGCGTCTGGCAATATATATGTATACATACATACATTGTGTGTGTGTGTGTGTTTGTGTGTGTGTGTGTGTTTGTGTGTGTGTGTTTATAAACCTAGGTGAAATTATGAAAGTTTGTACCATAAAATTCACAATATATTGAATGGATAAACTCGCTGCTAAATGAAGTGGCTACACATGGAATTTCGCGAGACAACTACTAAATATTTTAGCCCACTGGCTTATACTTTCGAAGCTCATTGGGATTATTAACATTCAGAAACCTCAACACAGAATAGTTACGCACATTAACAGGTCCGCAAAAATACGTCTCCCAAAACTAGAGCACAGTATGTATCCAGCCATTTCGGACAGCAGGCCTGAGCAGGATGAACGGTGCAGCTGATCTTATGCAAATTTGGAAAGGACCTGAATCTGAACACGGAAAATGAGTAATCGTGTGCACCAGGGAATGAATTATACAGAGTGGGAGATACTGCCTGTGTGACGAGGTGCGTTCAGAACCTAGGTCTTTATGTAGATGACTGTTCTCTCTCTCTCTCTCTCTCTCTCTCTCTCTCTCCACAAGGAGGCAGCTCATATAATGGCATCTTACAACCACAAATAGTAACGTTTTCATTCAGATGACGTATTTTTCATTTTATACACACTCTTGCCCGACGAATACCAATAACGTAAGCACAATCGGTGGTAGGTGCTGGGCTACCTACTTCTTCCTTCATGTCTCCCAATCTTTTTCTGTCTGTCCATTTCTCTTCCTATTCCTCACATACTTCATTTCACTGTTTATTACCCTTTTTTCGCTTCGAGTGGCCCTACAGTACACTGAGTGACAAGCCAGAAGGTTTCCTACAACTCAGGAAATCCTTTACAACCCTGGATGCAACCATATAGCCAAATAACAAGGTGACGTGGAGCCAAACTTTCACACTAATTCCCTCACCTCGCTGTGACGAGGCGCTGTCAGCCGCATGGGACAGCCCTACAGAGGCGGTTGCTTTCCTGCGGTTGATGAGTCTGCTCGATCAGAGAGATTGGGGTAGCACAATAGCAACAGTATCTTAACTGTAGTGGTTATTGAGAGGGGTGCCTTTGCGCGGTGGCACTGACATGACTAGGTGACTTTGCTGCCTAATTATGCAAACGGTCCTTAGCTCCCTCCCAATCCCCCGAATGGGGAATGGTGGAATCAGCCTGCAAGAGATGGGTTCAAATTTCAAGTGAACCTGATGTTACATCAACAACAACTGCTCCTGTTACTACTCCTACTACTACTACTACGATCCTACTACTACTACTATTACTACTACTACTACTACTACTACTACTACTACTATCACAACCACTACCAGAACTGCTATTACTACTACTTAATTGAAGTACTGAAGATACTAAGGCTTTATCTAACCATTTCAAGAAGTGTTTGTCCTAAGCTGCGTACAAACGTCGAAAGAATAAAATGAGGTTTACGTCATCGCAGTGAATGGAATAAACATCCACTCCAATGATGCATTTTTGAAACTGATTGATCTCACATGAATATCTAGCTATCTAGTTGCCTTTATCTATCAATCTATTTCATCTGTTGCTTGGTCAGTCAAAAGGGAAAACTAAATCGTTGCAGAACTCTAAAAAAGCAACGCCGAAACAGTCTCCATAGGCCGGACAACACGAGGTAATTTTTCTGGTTGGGGGACGTAAGGTCACGACTGGAGTGATAGCACGCAAATTGAAATCTGCGACACACCACCTGATGCGTGTGTCCTCTCTCTCTCTCTCTCTTTTGCTCCTGAGTTACTTGACCATGAAAAGTACGTGGGATCTGTACATCATTATCACCTTCCACTCCCCCTACACACACAAACACACCAACATAGTTTCTGTGTATCTGTCTATCTATCCATCTATCTATCTGTCTCTCCCTCTATTTATCTATCTCCTTATCTTTTATTTTCGTTTGATCTGAGGCCAAGTATCTTCATATTTTCCAGTTTGAGTTGTTCGCTTGAAAGGGTTTATTTAGAATGGCATATATGAGAGGAAGGAAGGGAGAAAAGAGCTAACCTGGAGGGATGAGGAGTAATAAATTAAATACTGGGGAGAACGAATGGGTACAGATGAGAAGAGAATGAATGAAAGACGAGAAGAAGGAGGAAGAAGTAGGAGCGAGCGGGATGGACGAGAGGAGAAGAGTTGGAGGATGAGAAGTAAGGCGAAAATGCGGAAAACAAGGAAGAAGTAAGAGGTGCTTGAATCAGAGCCCTTGAATAAAGTGTAGAAAGCTTTTTAAAAAATGCTTCTATAGCTCGGTTGGTGTGGCAGTGGACGAATGGTTGGAGGATATTCTGTCGTAGGTTTGAGTCCCCAGTGAATTATTGGGTGAACATTCACAAGTTTGCAGAGAGGACAGTGCACTGTGCTGCAGTCCAAACGGACACAAAATCGCCCGAAAGCTGAGTAAGGATAGTATTATGAAAAATATTTTTGATAAATCTTTCTTTCGTGATCATTTACTGCACAGTAGTTCTCTAACCTTAGCGTGGTCCAGATTTGCGTCCATTTGCGGCTTACGTCATGCAGTTAAGTGCCAGGAAATATAATGTTACAACTCAATTGCCTTTCCATAGCACTCCTCGTAACTAGCATCATCTGCTGTGATGACTCAGTATTCAAGATGTAAAGGTGGCAATTTTATGCACTGTTATAGAGAAAGAACTATAGACAGTGATTCTCAACATCCCGGTTATTAATAATTGGGAAATGCGGTATTCTGCTGCCGGTAAAGGCTTGCTCGATGTTGTTAGTGTGTGGGTGTGTATTAGTGCTGAAAAGGAGACATATCAAAGCGTGTGTCCAAGAGGAGGACTGATATGCCTAAGGGAACGGATCGTCTGGCCTATGCCCAGAACTAGTAACAAGAGTAACAAGAAACTTATAAAAAAAAATTACATATATTTAATACAGTCGAATTCGTACTACAGCACTCAGTTCCATCACTCTCTGAGCCTTGAATCAGTTCTATTTACTTCCTGAACTCATTATGAGTAAATCCTTAAAAAACGGTAACGAATAAAAACCGGACCTAAATTAGGATGAGAGAGAGAGAGAGAGAGAGAGGGGGGGGGGGATTATGCTTAACCATCCTTTACTGTCTTCATCTTACCTCACAAATTTCCCAGTATCGTAAAGGGAAAAAATGAATGCCATTACATTTCATTTAAGTTAATAACAAAATCCGTAAGACCTTTCTTTTAGATGATCTTAAGGGTACATCATCTATTTTATTCAACTTATGTGAGGAGGAGCAAAAGGGTTAGTGAAAGCTAAAATCCTTGAAAACATCAAGTCTTTCCTGAGCTGAGTGAAACCAACTGATGATAGTATGACTGACTTTATAATAAGTTACGGGGTTTGGATTAGTGGTCAGACAGTTTAAAGCTCCCAGAAGTACAGGAAAACATAATGAAGTCACCAAATGCAACTGAGGCTTCCTATGCATTTGTTTATATTGAGTTTGTTTAGGAAATATACCAACTACTGTGTGTACTTATATTCCTGGTGTTTGTACATGCATATATCTAACCGATTTTCTTATTAACCCCCCCCCCTCTCTCTCTCTCTCTCTCTCTCTCTCTCTCAGTACTGTATATGTACACACACACACACACACACACACACACACACACACACACACACACACACACACACATATATATCTATACCTGTATCAATCTATCTACCTACCTACCTAACTTTCTATTAATATATAGTGGTAGGTGGTGGCGAACATCATCCACTCACTTGGTGTAGTATTGCCTACTTCTTCCTTAGCCTTTATCATTCTTTTTCTGTGCCTGCCGTCCTCTCTTCCTATTTCTTCCGTCTTTCCTGTGACTTCTTATTGGTTTTCTTTCCTTTACAGGTGGCTTTACATTGAGTGACAAGCCAAATGGTTTCCCATAAGCCAAGAAACCATTTATAACGCTGGGTGGTAACCATATAACCAAACCATACTACGTGTCAACAAGTAGGTTGGTGGAGGGTTAGTGCCTCTCCCCGTAAAACAAATAACTCAAAGTCAAATGGCCACCCCTTACGGGATTATGACGTCTGGCAATAGATGTATGTATATATCTGTTTGTACATGCATATATCTAACCGATTTTCTTATTATACCTCTCTCTCTCTCTCTCTCTCTCTCAGTATATGTACACACACACACACACACACACACACACACACACACACACACATATATATATATATATATATATATATATATATATATATACACACACACTCACAACAGACTGGTTGAACGTGTACACAAACTAGAAATGGCTTTCAAAAATGAAATTGATGAAATAAAGAAGCAAATGCACTTGCAAAAAGAAGAAATAAAAAAACTAGGAAGGGAGGCCAACAAGAAAGACACAACCATCAGTGAACTAACAGTGGAACTGAGTACACTTAGGAAGAAAATGAGTGAAATGGCAAGTACAGTAGTCAATCACGAGAGTGTTATGGAAGAGTTCAAAAATGACACAGAGACAATTAGGCAAGTAAGCAGTCTGATAGACCAAAGCAGTGATATTGAAGAGAAGATAAAACAGGTGAATGAAGCTGTGGAAAGCTACAAAAATTATGTGGAAACCACGTATGCTGAAATGATGAAAGTAAAGAAAGACTTAGAAACAAGGGTGGAGGAAAAAAGCATTAAACAGGAAGTGAAAAGAATAATCTAAAACAATCCAAAGTTAGTCAGAGATTCAGCAGATATAAACAAATCTATAGTAATCACTGGTATAGAAGAGGAAGAAGTAAAAAAAACAAGATCATAAGAGACAAAAAGGAGATGGCAAATGTAATGAGCTTACTGAAAGAAGTATCAGAGGAAATCTGTAGTAAAGACATAGAGGAACACAAAAGGTTAGGGAAATACGAGAAAAGCAAGACAAGACCTCTAAAGATGACTTTCCAGAGTGTAAACACTGTGGAGGAGATACTAAAAAATGCAAAGAATCTTATGGAAAAAGAGGAGTTCAAAAATGTATGGATAAAAAGATGCCTAACACAAGAGGAACTGGAATTACTGAAAGAGAAGAGGGAGGAAGCAAAAACAAAAAATGAGGGAAGATCAGAAGAGGAGAAGAACAAATTTGTTTACAAAGTAATAGGATTGCAGGTACGAAAGTGGTACACAAACAGGATGGAATAAAAAGGAGGAAGATAGTAAAACCATGTCATGACAAGTATATAAACAAGATGATAAAGTTGATGTACTCAAATGTGGATGGAATGGTATCTAAATTACTAGAGATGAATGATTATGTCAGAGAAAATGAACCACAAATAATATGCCTAACTGAAACAAAATTAACACCAAGGATATCCAATGACATACTAAACTTAGAGGAATACAATATATGAAGAAGAGACAGAAATTTAAAAAAGGGAGGGGGAATTATAATATTAACTAAGGAAAATCTAAAAGTCAATGAAATAAAACTAGATATACCATCACAAGTAGAACTGATTGCAGTAGAGATCAACACATCTGAAGGGAAAGTAATTGTAGCCAATTTGTACATGCCAACCAGATCAAACACATGGGAAAGAGACGAATATGAGGACCTGGCAGAGAGTAGAATTCAGAGTTTAAGATCATTACTACATAAAATGGAAGAGAAATCGGAAAGAATTATACTAACTGGAGATTTTAATACAAATATAAATTGGAATACTCTAGATATAACTAGCCAAGAAAGCTGTTGGGACCAAAAGCTCCTGGATCTCGTGCAAGAGTTTTTCCTAACGCAACATGTGAGGGAAACCACCAGAAAAAGAGGACTCGATGTACCTTCAGTGCTAGATCTAATATTTACTAGGCAAGAAAATGATATTGACAGTTTAATATATCACCCTCCACTCGGCAAAAGCGATAATGCAGTACTAAATTACAACTTCAGGATAGCATATGACATAGTTAACAGCAATGAGAGTTACAAAAAGAGCCTAAACTATAAAAAGGGAAATTATCAAGACCTAAAGAAGTATTTCTTAGAAGCTGATTGGGAAAATAAGCTTAGAGGACAAGATTTAAATGCTGTATATAAAAAATTATGTGAATTTTATGAAATAGGAGTCCAGAAGTACATCCCACAACACAAAGAAGCAGATAAGAAAATGCAGAAATGGTTCAATACAGAATGTAAAAAATCAAAACAAAGAAGAGATTTGTTGTGGAATAGATACAGAAGACACAATATTGAAAGGGCGCATAATAATTACAAACTGACAAGAAACGATTATACAAGAATAAGGTGGGAAGCCCAAAAACAGTTTGAGGAAGATATAATAAATAAAAGTAGTGAACAACCAAAGCTATTTTACAGCTACATCAGAAGCAAAACCAAAGTAAAAGATAAAATACAATCCATTATGGACGAGGGAATCACCTATACACAAGAGAAGGATATTTGTCAAGCACTAAACAAGAAATTTCAATCAGTTTTTACAGAGGAAAAAATTTTTGAGAGGGATTATGTGGAACATGCATGCCCACACATACTACCAGATATACAAACATCAGAAAAAGTATTAAAGGAGGAGCTAATTAAATTAGACAAAGGAAAAGCAAATGGTTCCGATGAAATTTCATGTTGGGTACTATGTGAATGTGCAAAGGAGTTAAGTAAACCATTATTTTTAATTTTCAAGAAATCCTTGAGTCAAGGTAAACTATCTGCTATTTGGAAGAAAGCAAACATTGTTCCCTTATTCAAGAAAGGGAGTAGACAAAATCCACTCAAATACCGACCAGTATCACTAACCAGTGTTGTAAGCAAGGTATTAGAAAATCTTATAGGAAAAGCTTGGGTAAATCATCTGGAAGAACACAATATGATAACAGAAAGCAAGTTTGGTTTCAGAAAAGGAAAATCATGTGTTACTAATCTGTTGAGCTACTATGACAGAGTAACAGACACATTACAGGAAAGAGAAGGATGGGTGGACAGTATCTATTTAGATTTCAAGAAAGCATTTGACACAGTACCACACCATAGACTTTTATGGAAACTGTACCATCAAGGAGGAATTCGAGGCAAACTATATTGATGGATGCAAGACTTTCTCATAAGAAGAGAAATGAGAACAGTATTAAGGGTAAATTACTCATCATGGAAAGAAGTGACTAATGGAGTACCACAGGCCTCAGTGCTGGCACCAATCATGTTTTTAGTGTATATAAATGATATAGACAGTAACACAGGAAATGAAAGATATCTAAATATGTTTGCAGATGATGCAAAAATACAAAGGAGAATTACTAACACAGACTCTTGTAAAGAGCTACAAGAAGAATTAAATAAACTTCATGAATGGAGTAATACATGGCAAATGGAATTCAATGTGGACAAGTGTCTTGTAATCAAGTTTGGTAAAAGTGGAGAAAGACCTGATTGGGATTATACGTTAGGAAATAAAACCCTACACACATCAGAAAGAGAGAAGGACCTAGATGTGATTATCAATAACAAACTATCTAAAGCTGACCATATCAGTGAGAAGGTATGGAACATGTATACACTGCTTGCAAATATGAGAATATCATTAACATACATAAATGAAGACATGCTAAGAAAGATAATAACATCATTCATCAGACCAACCCTGGAGTATGCATCAGTAGTCTGGAGTCCTCATCTCAAAAGACACATAGACAAGATTGAAAAAGTTCAAAGGGCCGCCACAAGATGGGTACCAAGCTTAAGGGATCTAAGCTACGAAGAAAGGCTAAATAAACTGAATCTACCAACACTACAGGAAAGAAGGAAAAGAGGTGACTTGATTATGCTATATAAATGCATATCAGGGAGGGAGAAATAGACATGAATGATTACTTAACCTATGGGAAAGCATCAGCAAGAGGACACAGCAAAAAACTACATAAGTAGAGAGGTGATAAAGACGTCAGGAAACTTAGTTTCCCAAATAGAGCAATTGATCAGTGGAATGCACTACCGAATGAAATAGTGTGTGGCAAAACAGTTCACAGTTTTAAGGATATGTATGATAAATGAGGTTTAAGACACGGGACAGTACGAGCTTGACTCATTCTTGTAAAGATACAATTAGGTAAAAACAATTAGGTAAGAACACACACACACACACACACACACACACACACACACACACAGGAGGAGCTTGAAACATGTCACCTGCTCTGATGCAGCTAGCCCAGGTGTACAAAAAGCTGAGAGAGCAAGACAAAGGAAAGGAGAAGAGTGTCAGAGGAACAATATTTCCGATAATGCCGCGATAATCGAACTCAAGTGTGATTTAACCCGCCGCATGCCAGTGCCGTTTAAAACGGTCTGACATAATTAGGCGGCCAGTGCCAGTGCCGTTTTAAAATGGTTTAAAATAAAAAACTTCACTGTGACCGCATTTTTCAAGATTCGCGAGTAAAAATTGGCAGGCACGTACGGTAACTGTTCCTCTACCATCCCCCAGGCTGTCAAGGCCATACACTCACTCGCTTCCCCCCTCATGCTCGCTCTGCCTCACTCTGCTTGTGTGCCTTACCCAGTGTTGTACACAGTGAAGCCATTTTGTAAATATTTTCATGTAAGTGTAGGTTGTAAATATTTTCTTCTAAGTGTAAGGACTATATAGTGAAATCAAGTTGTAAATACCTTTTTGTAGGTGCCAGGACTGTACATAATGAAGTCAGGTTGTACCTGTCTTCAAGTAAGTGTAAGGTAATGCATTCACAGTGAGAAAGACATGCAAATTGTGATAGATGCTGAAGTAATAAGTAATCAGAAAAGTGTACTGAACATTGCAATACCTTCCCAGCATAAATGCCTGAGTATACCTTACACCATGTACGTGGTGAGTGTGAGAGAGCGGCTATACCTGTACACGAGTATGCAGGACTGAATAAAATTCATTTCTGAGCCTCGGTGAGCATTTCGATGACGAAATTCGTTGTTTCCACATCAAAATCTATCATTTTAGCCAAAAAAAAAAGTTGAAAAATGGCTCGACTGAGGTGATCCATACGGCTAACAATAGCCGGCACGCGGTGAGTTAATGCTTGTCGGTCGAAATGACTGCTTGTTACTGTGCTGTGATGGGACTTGCGAGGAATGGTGGCAATGATGTGTGTGTGTGTGTGTGTGTGTCTGTGTTTGTGCAGCTAAATCTGTTGAAAAATTTCCAAGACTTCTCCCATTATAAGTGTCACTGTATCAGTTTGATGACTATGCTGCGGTGAGGTGTGTACCGGTAGATATATTGTGCCACCCCAGAGACAAGCTATTTCCTCATACTTTATATTACTGGTGAGAAAAAGAAGTGTTGAGTTGTAATAAGATTGGTGATGGCTCTGACTTTCAGTAACAAGACTGTATTTTCTTTTCAAGATCATAACCACCCTGAAAAAAGAAAGGGCCTTTTCAGACTTTCAATGACTTGAATATGCCTTCTCAGGCCATTCGCCGACCTAATTGGCCATCCTTGGCCCTACACAGCATGTTAATACTCAATAGCCTTTTCACATAACCATTTATCCAATTTCTGAACTTCCGAAAATCAGTTCTATTATGTCAGACTCTCTACCGTATCATACCTCATCACATGCATTCCTTAGAACATTATAGATAGATTTTCAAGCATTCTACACTGATACAGACCATTTCAACCCCTTCCCAGAGCAATGTAGACTATCTTGGATCATTTAAGAACTTGACCAATACACTCAGTGACCCTTCGCTGACCTAATAAGATTTCGTTGCCTCTTCACCGACCCATCTAGGCCATCCCTGAATCTCCGGGGAGGAATTTGAGAGAGGGGACTGTGAGCTAGGGGAAGGACAGTAAAATGCTGGGGACAAGGCGACATGGAGTCGATCTGTTTGTGGCCACCCCATACGAAATTTATGCGTCTAGCTATAAATAGATAGATAAATAAAGAATTTCCAAAGCTCTACTCGCAGTAATAGTCCATTCATACATTTCACAGATCCACTTTAAGTACCCTGGATCATTCAGATCTCTAATTTTTAATCACTGTCTCCGAACTTTCAAAGACATAAGCAGTCTATCTCAGATATTTCATTGTTTATATAGGGCATTTCTAAATCTCCAAACACCAACTTCTTCCTTGTCAGACTAACTTCACCCAAGCCATATCTTGCCGGAGTTTTCCCTAGATCATTATAAACTATTACCGAAGCATCTCACGCCTTTGCACAGCAGTACAGGTCATTAGCTTATCTATCTATCTATCTATTGCCAGACATCTTAATCCAGTACGGGGTGGCCACAAACAAATCGCCTCCAAGTCGCCCTGTCCCCCGCCATTTCACTGCTCTGCTCCCAATTCACATCCCCCTCTCTCATTTGCCTCTCCACTCCATCCCTCCATCTCATCCTCGGCCTCCCCCTCCCCCCCTCCACCTCACTCACATACACTCTCCTCGACAGTCTCTCACTCTCCATCCTCTTCCTAACGCTTCCTAACACATCAACATCCACACCCCAACGCTCCTTTATCTTCATTTGTCAGCCTGTCTCTCCATGTGACTCCACAGGCTCCTCTTAGATAACTCATTTCCTCTGCTCTCACTCTTGACTCGAGTCCTTCCAACAACGTCCAAGCTTCACTTCCATACTTTAGAGTTGGTATAACTAAACTGTCATGTAGTAACTTTTTCACTTTCATGCTCACTTCCCTGTTTCTTATCACTGCTTTCAAAGAACCAGCAACCATTCTTCCTTGTTGTACCCTTTCAAGCACTTCTCCCTCCAAACTTCCATCCCTACTCATCACACTCCCCAGGTACTTAAACGTACTCACATTTTCCAATTCCTCACCATCTAACCTCATTGTACATTCACTGACTTCACCTCTCTCAAAGAAAATCACTTTACCCTTCCCTACATTCACCTTTAGATTCCGTTTCTTACACACTCTCCCAAACTCATCCACCAAGCCTTACAGCTCACCTTCGTCTTCACTTAAAAACATAGTATCATCTGCAAACAACAGTACAGGGAGTTTCCAAACACTACCCTCTCTCACTAGGGCCACTTCAACATCCACTGCCCTACCTTGTATCTCTTTTATTACCCCATCCATGTACACATTGAACAACCATGGAGACATGACACATCTCTGTTTCAACCCAACCTTCAAAAAGAAAAATTCACTCAGTTTACCATCCACATGCACTGCAGCCTTAGCACCATCATACATACTCTTCACAGCATTCAACAACTTCCCATCTATTCCATATACTCTTAATATTTTCTACAATCCTTGTCTAGCCACCCTGTCATATGCTTTCTCCAAATCCATGAAGGCCACATACAACTTCTTTCCCTTCTCTAGAAACTTTTCCACTAAAGATCTATGAATGAATATCTGATGTACACAACCCCTTCCCTTCCTAAAGCCTCCCTGTTCTTGTCCAACTTATTCCTCTGAGAGAGTGTGTAAGAAACGGAACCTAAAGGTGAATGTAGGGAAGAGTAAAGTGATGGTCTTTGAGAGAGGTGAAGTCAGTGAATGTATAGCGAGGTTGGATGGTGAGGAATTGGAAAATGTGAGTACGTTTAAGTATTTGGGTAGTGTGATGAGTAAGGATGGAGGTTTGGAGGGTGAAGTGCTTGAAAGGGTACAGCAGGGAAGAAAGGTTGCTGGTTCCTTGAAAGCAGTGATAAGAAACAGGGAAGTGAGCATGGAAGTAAAAAAGTTACTACATGACAGTATTGTGATACCAACTCTAACGTACGGAAGTGAAGCTTGGACGTTGTTGGAAGGACACAAGTCAAGAGTGAGAGCAGTGGAAATGAGTTATTTAAGAGGAGCTTGTGGAGTCACGTGGAGAGACAGGCTGACGAATGAGGATATAAAGGAGCGTTGTGGTGTTGATGTGGATGTGATAGGAAGCGTTGTGAGGAACACACTGAGGTGGTTTGGCCATGTGGAGAGGATGGAGGGTGAAAGACTGACGAAGAGAGTGTATGTGAGTGAGGTGGAGGGTGGAAGAGGGAGGGGGAGACCGAGGATGAGATGGAGGGATGGGGTGGAGAGGTATATGAGAGAGGGGGGTGTGAGTTGGGAGCAGGGTAGTGAAATGGCGGGGGACAGGGCGACTTGGAGGCGATTTGTTTGTGGCCACCCCAAACGGGATTGAGGCGTCTGGCAATAGATAGATAGATAGATTTCCCTAACTCTTTCAATAAGTATCCTACCACACACTTTTCCTATTACACTAAGAAGACAAATGTCCCTATGATTACCACACACCTCTTTTTCTCCTTTTCCTTCGTTCAAGGGAATAATTATACCTGACTTCCAATCCTCCGGAACTCTACCTTCCTCCCATGCCAATATGCAAATCTTCCACATCCATTCTACTATTATATTTCCCCCATTCTTCAGCATTTCACCACACAGTCCGCCAATTCCTGGGGCTTTTCCCCAGTTTGACTTTCTTCATTGCTTCCACAACTTCTATCCTACTGATTTCTTCCTGTCTTCTCACCTCCTTCCTTCTCCCAGCCATTCCCCAACCACTTATACTCGCATTACTTCCATTCTCTATGTTCAACAATTCCTTAAAGTGTTCTCTCCATCTGCTCACTTTTTCTCCCTTCTCCACTAGTAATCTACCATTTTTATCTTTCACTCCCCTGCTAACTTCACTTCCACCCTGTTTTAACCCTCTTCACTTCTATCCAGAACATTTTCTTACAGTCTTTACACTCAGATTCGCGTATCTGTTGGACGATTTATCACTCATATTTTTATGCACTAATCCTGACCCTTCACAGACCTACTTACAGTAAACAATCTGACAGTCTCAGACCATAAATATCGCTGACAATTCCAAGACGTATTTTTAGCCTCAACCATTTAGACATCAGTGTCAACAATCCCGGATTCTCACCATACTGTCCAGACCACATTCGATTTTCCCTTCAACCTTTACAAATCATTAATAAATCGTTCCTGTTCTTACGCACAATTTCAGACCGAGGCTTTTTATATTATGATACACACACGCACAAATAGATGAAAAATCCAGGTATACAGAAGAGCCAAAAAGAGTGACTCCATTTTTCCCTTTCTCTCTTCTTAACCTGTAATCCTATTTTCCTCTTAGGTGGTTTCACTTTCTCCTCACTGCCCGTTCTCCCTTTCTTCTTCAATTTTTTTTTTTTCCTGGCTGTCTGTGTGAGCTTCTTCCGTGATTCTTTCTGGCTTTCTGGGCCTTATCTTACCATTTCTTACGGTGGTAAAAGAGGTATGGATGATGATAATGATTATCTGTCATGATCTCTGGTACCTCTTTGTTATGTAATTTTTTCCCTCGCCCTTTCATGTTTTTGCTCTGCTTCTCTCTCTCTCTCTCTCTCTCTCTCTCTCGTTTATTTCATCCTGTCTCCTTTTCTTTCTTCGTCCTCTTCGTCTTTCTCCTCTCGTTTTCCTCAGCTTGTTATATTTGTGGCTGCGTCGCTTCCAGCATGGTCTATGAGTACACTCCTATGGTATTCTTGGAAGTGAGGGGATTATTTATTTTTTTGTTTTTTTAGTTGATGATAGTTGTGTTGATTTAGGGTATGTGCGTGGATATATATATATATATATATATATATATATATATATATATATATATATATATATATATATATATATATATATATATATATATATATATATGTGTGTGTGTGTGTGTGTGTGTGTGTGTGTGTGTGTGTGTGTGTAGATAGATAGATAGACAGTATATAGATAGATATATTTATGTGAACAAGTGTGTGTGTGTGTGTGTGTGTGTGTGTGTGTGTGTGTGTGTTGAGTGAGGAGATTCATTTATGTGTGTGTCCAATATATTTTGGAGAGAGAGAGAGAGAGAGAGAGAGAGAGTAATAATAGTAGTAGTAGTAATAGCAGGCTGTTCAGTATTATCCACAGCTTAGTGGACAAAATGACTTCGACATTTGCGTTTCGCAACCCACTCACCACACCCTTAAATGCTATTGTTATACCCGACACCTCCTCCATACATGCTTAAGCCTCTTTTTTTCTTTTTTTTATGTGAGGAAGAAGGAAACAAAGGCAACGAGCCCGCAAAACTGTTCCTTCCAAGAGATAAACAAAATACCAGAGAGAGCCAAATTCAAGATCCATTCATTTCGATATGCCTGGAAACACTGCATTTGAAAGACTGGAGATCATAGGAAGCAGGAAATACAGACAGAGGGAGACAGTTCCAGAGCTGACCTGTTGCATAAATGAAGGACTGGGAGTAACGGCTAACTCTTGCATTAGAGAGTTGGACAGAAAAGGGATGAGAGTTTGCTGCTAGACAGGTGCTACGCGCCCGACGTAGAGGTGGAGGAATGCATGCAGACAGTTCAGAGGAGCAGTGACCATTGAAGTAGCGATAGAAAAGAGATATAGATGCAACAGTGCGGCGAAGAGACAGAGGTTGAAGGGAGGCAGTAAGAGGAGGAGAGAGTTAATGAGGCGAAAAGCCTTTGACTCCACCCTATTGAGAAAAGCTGAATGAGGGGAGCCTCCTCACACATAAAAGTTGTACTCCACGCAGGGGCAGATAAAACCCCTGTATAGAGTCAACAATTGTGCAGGGGTAAAGAAGGAACGGAGTCGGCTTAGCACACCTAATCCCTTGGAAGCAGATTTTACAAGAGATGTATTATTATCTTTCCAAGATAAGTCCCGAGTAAATGAAACCCCAAGCATGTTCAAGGATGATGCAGGATTAAGCTGAATATTATTAAACATTAGTGGGTATACCTGTGGAAGATATTGTCGGGTTGATAGGTGCAAAAACTGAGTCTTTGATGCATTAAAAACAACCAGATTATTTTTACCCCAGTCAGAGATACGAGCCAAGTCAGATATTAGGTGTGCCATAGCCTCATCCCACGTTTGTTGAAATAACTGCTGAGATGGACGTTGCGGGAATTGAATGGAAAGGTGAAGGGTGGAGTCATCAGCGTATGAGTGGATAGGGTTAGATGTACAGCTTAGAAGGTCATTGATGAATAAAAGGAAGAGGATTGGTGATAGGACAGGGCCCTGAGGAACACCACTGTTAATAGATCTAGGAGAAGAACGATGGCCGTCTACAACAGCGGCTATAGAACAACCAGAAAGGAAGCTAGAGATGAAGGCACAGATAGAAGGATAGAAACCGTAAGAGGGCAGTTTGGAAATTAAAGATTTATGCCAGACTCGATCGAAAGCCTTTGAGATGTCAAGTGCAATGGCAAAGATTTCGCCAAAGTCCCGAAAGGAGGATGACCAGGAGTCTGAAAGGTAGGTGAGAAGATCGCCTGTGGAGCGTTCCTGAGGGAAACCATACTGACGATCAGAAAAAAAGGTTGTGATAGGAAAGATGCTTTAAAATTTTTCTATTAAGAATAGGCTCGAAAACATTTGAGATACAGAATGTTAAAGCAATTGGACGATAGAGGGTTGGGAATGGTCACTCTTCTTTGGGACTGGCTGAATGAGAGCATACTTCCAGCAAGAAGGAAAGGTACAAGTTGATAGACAAAGGCGAAAGGGTTTGCCTAGGCAGGGTGTTAGCACAGAAGCACAGTTCTTGAGAACAACAGGAGGGACTCCATCAAGCCCATACGCCTTATTAGTATTGAGGTCTGTGATGGCAGAAATACATCAACTGAAGAAATTTTAATGTCAGTCATGAGGAAGTCAGAGGGGAGAAGTGATGGAGGAACAGCGCCGGAATCGTCTAAGGTGGAATTGGAGGAGAAAGTCTGAGCGAAAGGATCTGCTTTATCAGTAGAAGAAATAGCTATAGAGCCATCAGAGTAGAAAAGAAGAGGGAAGATGAGGTAAAGTTGTTAGAAAGGTTTTTGGCAAGGTGCCAGAAGGAGCGGGAAGAATTCGAGTTAGAGAGTTGAAAGCATTTAGTACGGATCAAATTATTTTTAGCAGGGCGAAGAACAGACTTAGCACGATTCCGGGCAGAAACGTATAAAAGATGTGATTCAGGGGTGGGTTGGCTTCGGTACCTTTTATAGGCCCTCTCCTTGTTGAGGACAGCATTAGAACAAGCGTGATTAAACCAAGGCTTTCGTGCATTAGACAAAGGATATGAGAAAGGAATGTATGCTTCCATGCCCGAGAGAATAACCTCCGTAATGCGCAAGGCACACTCAGATGGCTCCCGGCCGTGAAAGCAATAATCATTCCAGGGAAGATCAAAGAAGTACTGCCTGAGGGCCTCCCAATCCGCAGCTCCAAAGTGTCACAGACGACGTTTCTTTGGAGGGTCCACAGGCCGTACCGGAGCGATAGGACAGGTTAAGGTGATGAGGTTGTGATCGGAGGAGCCCAACGGAGAGAAAAGATTAACAGTGTAAGCAGAAGGATTAGTTGTAAGGAAGAGGTCAAGTATGTTGGCGCTCTCTCCAAGGCGGTCAGGGATACGTAATATCCACACCACGCACTCCAGCATCCCTTCCCCACAGTACCACTTCCCTATATCTTTCTCCACACTCTCTCACCACAACTCCACATCCTTTCTTACACCTCTGAACTGCCCTCCACCTGTGACAACTTCCCCAGGTGTCACACCCTACCCTGGACCCTGCCACCCAATTCCCATACTCTCATAAATTATCTCCTTTCTCTTCCCCACTCCCTCCTCCCACAACTCCACACCTTTTCTCCCACACTCCCCATACCACTCAAACAATCTCCACAAACCATCATGCCACACTCCCAAATTCCCATCCCACACTCCCACACTCCTTACTCACACTCTCAACGCTCTACCCACACCCGACACCCATCCCTGCGCCCCATCCCTCACACCACTTCCCTTCCCCACTCCGCTACACTTCCCTTCAAAACCATCACTTTTTCCCGCATCACATTCACGAACACCCATATCCCCTCCCCAAACCCCCACTTCTGCTCTCCCCAGCCTCACCCCACCAGAACAAAACAGAGTGATAGGTGGTTTGAGGATGTGTCCTCGTTATCTTAGCAGGCATCCTAAATTTTGACATACCAACTGACGTTTGGTAATAATATTATCGTAAGCCTTTCACCACGAGAGCTGTTTCCATAGCTGCGGAAAGTCATTTGACAGTAATCACAGTAAAATGGGAAAGACGTAATTGTGCTGAAGAGGTTAGCGCCGATTGTTTCTAAACGTTTCTGTTCTCTCTAGTACTGATAATAACACCCATATCTTCCTATTCTAGGGTCCCAAAGACGAAGTTGCTCAAGACCCTTGCCGTGTACAGCACGGAGGAATCATCATGGAATATCAGGGTCTTCAGCCACTCTTTTGGTATACGTGATTTTTTCACCGTGTGATATTAGCATCTAAATTATTCCTTTAGCTTATAAAGAATTAGCTTTCATTACTTACTGTCTCATTTTTTTTAATTACCTACCTCCCTACCTACTTGCATTCCTAATTTCAATACCTCCCTACGCACACCTGCCACCCTAACTACTCACATACCTACCCACTCTTCTGCCTATATTCCTACCTACCTCCCTGCCTATCTTTCTTCCTGTCTTTCTAATTACCTACCTGACACCGTACTACCCTCGCTGCCCACCCACATCTCTACCTGCCTATCTACTGACCTCATTACCTAAATGTATTTTGAACGACGTTACCATTGATAGTAATGTAATGCTCAAACTCTTGTACAGTATATAAAGATGTTCTTGGTCATTGTGACCTCACAGTTCCTCTGGGCGTGTTGACCATTCCTACAAGGGCACATCGTCAGGTGGATAGGATTTATTTGATATTTCAGTCGCCAAAATCGGTCCGTAACTGCGGACACTATAATGCAAACGGACTAACGGACAGACAAACGGAAAACTGTCTTCCCTGCTCAAGCACACACAAGACCCTCATAATTCGTCTTTTGGGAATAGTTTCACGGTATCAAGAATTATATATAGACATCGTCGTGCTGAAGGGAATCCATCCTAACTTTTTAAATCATTCAGTATCTGAGATCGCACCACTAACGACTAAAAACGTCTTTCGGCATCAAGAATAACATGTAGACACCATCGTGATCAAGAGGTTAAAGGACACTATGATTAACCTCTTGACTCTGCCATAATGAATAAAACTGTTTGGCGGTAGGAAGAACGCAAATGTAGATAAAGGTGTTGAGGGACCAAAAGTGTGTAGGGTAATAAGGCTCTTGTACAATATATTTTATCTGTAGTTATGATACCTTTAATGTCACAACACGTTGGCTCTTTTTTGTTTGTACTTAAACCACATTCTCTCTCTCTCTCTCTCTCTCTCTCTCTTATATATATATATATATATATATATATATATATATATATATATATATATATATATATATATATATATATATATATATATATATATATATAAGGCAGATAGAAAGACAGGCAGATGGACAAAACAGACGGGAGAGAAAGATGAAAGGAGAGGAACATAAGGCAGAAGGAAAGACAGAAAGACAGGTAGACAGACAAAGGTATTGGAAGAAAAAGATTTAAGAAGAGGAACACGAAAGAAAGGTATGGAACAGAAAGCGAAATGAGTAGAAGAGATTGGAGAGGCTATGAATTAATACGCTGGGAAGAGAGAAGGAGAAAAAAGAAGTTAATAAGAGAGCGGGAAAAAGAACATGGGAAAAAATGAGTAATACGTTTAGAGAAGGAAGATAGAACTGATGGGAGGGACAAAGAATGGAATGAAAAGGATGAGGAGAAGGAGAAGACAGAGAGGGACAGTGGAAGGCAGAGGTAACGAGGAGGAAAGGACAAGCCAGTAGAAGAGGCTTGGAGCAAGATATAAGGAGAGAGGGAGGAAGGCAGGGACCTAAGGAAAAGAGGAAGGAAGGGAGAGATAACAATGTGGGATGGAGGGAAGAGAGAGAATTAGGAGAATCATCAAGGACGAGGGAAGGAGGGACTGAAGGAGGCAGGTGTTGAAGAATGATAGGCAATATAGAAGAGGTGAACGGGGGGAATACGGTTGGATGGTAGAGGTAACGTAGAGGGAGGACACAAGGCAGGGATGGAAGGAAAAAGTAACGAGGCGGGAGGCAGGGAAGGAGAAGAAAGAGGATGGAAGGGAGAAGTTAAGAGAACTAGGAGGCAAAAGGGCAGGGATGGAGGGACGTGAGAGTGAAAGACAGCGAGAGAGAGGCAAGCAGTAAGAGGCTGGGAGAAAAAAGGAAAGGATGGAAGGATAGTAATGGAACAGAGATGGGAAGGAAATTGACTGAGATATGAATATAGGAAGAAGAACAATACAAGAGAACGAAAAAAAAAAAATGGAGGAAAGGAGAGAGAGAGAGAGAGAGAGAGAGAGAGAGAGAGAGAGAGAGAGAGATGCCGAACTCAAGGAGAGTGTGTGATGATGTAAATGAGTGGGGTGAATGATTTACATACATTTACCTAAGCACACAGGCCACACATCCTGCTCCCTGGTGAACCGTCTGTCTGCCTCTTGCAACACGAAGGTCTTTTATCTCGTAGTTACTGGGCCTTTGATCTCGGATAAAGATAACTGTCTGAGCTAAACTAATTGGAAGGGTTTGGCAGGATACTTAATCAAGACATTTATTTATTACTTTTTTATTTTAAGCAGTAACTGTTAAGTTATTAATCTAGCGGGAAAGAAATTGTTTGGTGCTGGTGAGAATACCTGAAATGGAAAGCTAAAGATAACAACAACAAAAAACTTTTTTTTTTTTCACTCCGTAGTTGCCAGCGGGTTTGTCTTGGATGAAGAAAATCGTCTGGAGCCAAAAAGTATAAGGTATTTTGATCTGGATGCTAAATGATGTTCCTTTATGATAAAGAAAATTAGTGTTTAGGCTACATGCATGGTTTTGTGACTCACCTCTAACTGATTATACTCGTCTGGAGTTTGCAGCAACAGACTAAAAGAGCTATTTCGATAATGACAGGAAACTAGAAAGGAAATACTAGGACTGTCAGTCCCAACAGAGGGTTAAGGGAAATAGCATTTAATATTTTACCTGATAAGCTCTTGGTGTTTTGCAAGTTAAAATCTTCTGGGGTAACCTAGAAAAGTAGTTTATATGGTCTGAGTTTTGGAAGATTTAACTGAAACAAATTCTAATAATTTTACTTTTTCAACTTTTTGTCAGCAGTCATATGTTAAAATAATTTTGCAAGCCATTTAGCTCTCAATCCCAACTGTAGGTATTTACTGGAGAATAATAAAATCCGTATAATTTATTTATTTTATCTTAACAAGAGGTGGCAGTAATCAAATGATCTGTAGTGAATTTTAAGCTATATTCCCCCCCCTCTCTCTCTCTCTCTCTCTCTCTCTCTTTTTTTCTTCTTTTTCTTTTTCCTTTTCAATGACGAGGTGGGCCTCTCTTCTCTTTATCCTCCAAAGTGTTCCGTCTGCCACGTCCTTCTTTTGTTTACCCAGTTCTCTCACAGCCTGCTCGCTCCACTTCCTCTCACCATCTGCCTTTCTGTCTCTCTGCAACTAACACTCCCCTCACTGGCTCCCTACAGACCCCATGAACCACTTCACTCCCATGACATAATGATATTTCTATTATTGCTACCACCAAGCGGTATTATTCGATTTTGGAGAAACTATTCGAACTGAGAGAGATTTAGCACTTCATTAATCTTAAGTTTAATAAAGTTGTCTGGTGGCAGCATGAATAAGGTCTGATATAAAGTCATGGTGTTGAAGATGTCAACTGGTTCTTCTTAGTTCATTCTCACATGTGTGCACCAACGCAATCATACCTCTTTCTCCTCGGTTATATATATCCATATTGCTCTTCCCACTTCTTCATTGCTTTATCTTTCTCTTACTTTTCAGGCATGTTCATTTTCTATTATAAATAAGAAATAAAGCTATCTGAAAACAAGTAAGGTGATATTTGATTAATATCATCATTTGTGGCACGCATATAGGTGTTTTTCTCAGGTTACCAAAAGTTGTGCTCAGCTGAGGAAAATTCTAAAATAAAGGGGTTTACTCGATTATCCCTTGGAATCCTGGAAGTTCACCCACATATATAAAGTAGTCTTACTTCAGCCCGAGTAATAAAGCCATTCTTCCACGTCAGCGTAATGGTTACTGCTGCTTCTTGTCAGATTTTCTTTACTGAATAATAATCACATTCACATTCTCGTGTCAGCTTTACCCAGAAAGTTTCATGCACTTGCTAAGGTAACGATTTCCATTTCCTTTTCGTTAACCCTCTAGTTGCAGTAAATTTTTGTCAGCAAAACAAAATAACGCCCCTTAGATTATTGCAAATTACGAACTTCTTAATTATGGAACAGAATCTGAATCGTAATTGTTTTTTGTACATTTTGTCTCCATTTTCTCTTCAGAGAAGTAAACTCATCCGACATTAGCCAGTGCAAAATGCAAAGAGAGCATTTTATAGACAAGTGGTTGATACTGCAGTTACCACTACCTTATCATTAAAACAGGGAAACAGTCATGTACGGAAAAGGAGGGAAAATTACATGTAGTCGGTTTGCATGCCACGTTACAGAGTGCAAACAGTAGCTAGGGATAGATCTAAACATGCTTTACTCTGATTGTGGGTTTCACATACAGTCGCCAGAAATTTGAATCTTTACTACACCTTGACTCCATCAGTTTAATCCCTGCACTGTGATAGGTAAGCTATCAGTTTAGTTCCCGCTTTATTTGGATGTTGTGGTTGTTATTTTCTTCGCACCTATAGACGATGCTGTATATTAGAAAAGCCTTGTCATGTTGCAGTGGTTACTGACGGCCATCTCAAGTCTCTCAAGTTCAGGAAGCCTCACCTAAGTTGGATTAAATTGTCTGGAAACGGCACAAATACCTTGGAAAATACATATTGTGTTGGAGGGAGCTATACGAGTAACAGCAAGCAAGTCGTTCTAACCTTCATTAACTTGTCCACCCCAAAGCCATTTACAGTATATCGCTACTTTCGCACCCTCATGTCAAAAATATATTGATTAATAAAAAGGCTGAAGTAACTTTCATAACAAGAGAATACTGAATTCATAGTTTACTGCATATCTGTAGAACCGAACAAAGTAGTTTGAAAATAGGGAAAAAGGCTTTTATTTAAAAGCTGATCATCAATTTCGCTCAAGTTATAGCAGATGAATTACTTTGTCTTATCAGAAACACACACACACACACACACACACACACACACACACACACACACACACACACACACACACACACACACACACACACACACACACACACATTTAGCAAGACTTATCGTTTCAATTTGTATCATCATCATCATCATCAACATCTGGACCTCCTTTCCCACGTTAGGGCAGGTGAGGAATAGCAATGTCCAGACTACCCAAATTTGTCCAGTCCAATAGGTCACGCTTCCATTCACTCATCATTCAAGCTCCCTGAATCCTGACTCTATCGGATACGCCATAAACATTCACCATGTTCTGTAGCTTCACTTAAACGTATCCGATAGAGTCAACCGGACGCTGCTACGTTAAAAAGGGGTGCCAAATCCCTGAACATGAGCTTCTCCTCACAACATTCATCCAGCAGCTCGATCTCTTGTCAGTTCCCTAGCCTCACCGACTTCCAAACCTCTCTTCCTCACACACTCACCCATCATATCTCTCCACCTTCTTCTTGGCCTACCTCGCCTCCTCCCTCCTTCAAATTGGCTCAGATATACCATTTTCACCACTCTATCGTTATCTATTCTATCCACATGACCATACCATCTCAGTACACTCTCTCCGTTTCTGGTGCCCGACTTACTCACTCCATATCTTTCACGAATCACAATATTTTGTATCCTATCCACCCTCTGTACTTCACATACATTCCTCAGCAGTCCCATCTCCGCTGCTCTTACTCATGACTTTTCATTTTCATGCAACACCATTGTCTCACATTCATGTTAAAGTTGGCACTAACACTCCTTCACGTAAGCCTCGTGTAGTTGCAACACTCAAGCCTCTGTTTTTTTTATTAAAGCCTTCATTGCACCATCTACTTTTCTTCCTTGTGTCACTCTACTTTCAACTTCTTTTGCACATTTTCTTCTCTTTTCTATCACTGTACCCAGGTATTTGAACTCTTTAATCAATTCCAGTCTCCCTCCATTCCCTGTAACATCGCACAGGGAGTTACCTTCTCTCTAAGTAACCATCACTTAACTCTCTTCTACATTTACTCTCAAAGCACGACGCCCACAGACATCAGCAAAACCCTGCACTAGCGTACCAAGTTCTTGTCCGGTACTTGCAAGCAGTACTGCATCATCACATACAAAAAATTTGATATCCCATCCATCACTATTCATTACCAACGCCATCCCGCTCTCCATTACTCGTCTCTTTACTACTCTCATCACCCTATCCACACACACACACACACACACACACACACACACACACACACACACACACACGTGTATATGTGTATATATATATATATATATATATATATATATATATATATATATATATATATATATATATATATATATATATATATATATATATATATATATACACACACATGTTGAACAACCATGGAGACATCACACAACCCTGTCGCACGCCCACACCGATCGTGTATCATTCACTTAGATGCCCATTAACCCTTACATGTGCTTCACTACCATCATAAAAATTCTTGACGGCATGTAGCAGGTTACCATCTGCACCGTACATGCGCAAAACTTTCCATAGTCCTTCTCTGTCCACTTTGTCGTATGATTTTCCCAGATCCATGAGTAATATAAACACCTTATGGTCCTTCTCATAAGTCTTCTCTGCTGTCTGTCTCACTGCAGACATTTGATCCACACATCCTCTGCCACTTCTAATGCCACCCTGTTCATCATTCACTAGGACTTCTGATATCTCTCTTACTTTCCGTACAATATTTCGTCCATATACCTTCCCTACCACACTCAGTAAACTTATGCCACGATAATTCTTGCACTCACTACGCTGACCTTTATTTTGTACAGGGGTACAATCATAGCTTTCTCCACTCTGCTGGCAGTTTCACTCATCCATGCCTTCTTACATATCTCCAACAAGCACTTCATTCCGCTCTCTCCACTACACTTAATCATTTCTGCATACACCTCATCAATTCCAGCTGCTTTCCCATTTTTCACCTGCTTCACTGCACTCTTCACCTCTGCGAGTGTTACGTCTGCTGGCACTGCATTCCTTCTCTGCACACCCCCAAAATCAAACATGTTTACAGCTGCTCTGCTCTCTGTTCCCATTCATCAGGCTGTCAAAATATTCTTTCCATCTGGTCCTTACTTCATCCCCATGGGTTAATAATCTACCACATCCTTCACACCGCCACATTTCTTTCAGCTTTCACTTTTACATTTTCGCACCTCTTTCCAGAATAACTTCCTATTTTCAGAATAGTTTGCAGTCATTTTTCTTCCTAGATCATCATTTACCCCCTTCTTTTCCTCTTCACTAGTCTCTTTACATGCTTCTTGCTCTCAGTTCATTCAGTTCTTATTTCAACAAAACCCTTGTCCTGTAACCACTTTAGCCACTCCTTTCTCTTTTCCTCCACAGCTCATCATCCCACCATGCTGTACCTTGCTTCTTTGTTGTTACTCTTGCCACACCACACACCGCTTTAGCATTCCTAACTAAGCAATCCCAATATGCATTCCACAGGCTGACCAGATCCATTTCATCCCATTTCACTGATTCTAACTCCTCCTCTACTTTGGCCCTGTAATCATCTGCCATTTCCTTGATTCTCAGCTTCTTAACTTTCAGTCTTTCTCCCTGACTGTTCCTCTCTCTCCTGAACCACCCCACTCCTCTCAGCTTGATCTTGCATACCACAATCATATGATCTGACAGGCCTCCACATCGTCCTCTCATGGCCCTCGTATCAGCATCCACTCTCATCATCGACCTCTCTTCGAGCACGTAATCAATCAGGCTGCTTTCTCTCTCTCTCTCTCTCTCTCTCTCTCTCCCTATATATATATATATATATATATATGTAGTGGGTAATTTATTGTGCTCCAATAAGATTGAGCCGGTGAAGGTTTATATCGAAGGGGTGGTTGGGGTTTATTGCTCAGGTAATGCCACTCAGAGATGAGTGAGATTTGTCACTCTCATCTTAAATGTCAGGGCCAATGCCTAGCCCCGGGCTCCTACGCTCCTCATGGGACAACGTAGGATTGGATGAAGGCTGGATGAATATATATATATATATATATATATATATATATATATATATATATATATATATATATATATATATATATATATATATATATATATATATATATATATATATATATATTTATACACACACACACACACATATTTATATATATATATATATATATATATATATATATATATATATATATATATATATATATATATATACATATATATATCACGCTCATCCCAACACATTTTCCTTAAGTATTCGTCAGAGTTACCCATCAGTTACTAAAATTACGGTAAATTAGCAGACACATATTGATGACAAGGTCATTGACACATCGATATGAAATATAGAATCTTCTTTTTCTTAGTCTTTGGGAAAGTATATCGTTTTCACTGTTGTCAGTGTAGACTGGTCACTAACCTCACTTGCGAATATGCTCAGGTGCAGTAATCAAAATGCTCTCTACTAATCACGCTCATCCCAACACATTTTCCTTAAGTATTCGTCAGAGTTACCTATCAGTTACTAAAATTACTGTTATCAAAACTGTAGACTAATGAGCCTATAAGGAAAAATCTCATTTATATTATTTTGCTACCCACCTGAGCCCTCTTAGCAACCCACAGTTGGAGAACCCATGATTTAACTAATCCAAACCAGTCACATCGTATCCAGTAATACAGACGCAAAAGAAACAAGACATTTTTTATTATTTGCTTCCTTGGTACTTAGCTTGCCGTTCCTTCCCTATTTTCTCATCATATAAAATAGATATATTCATAGGTTACCCTATGATATAGTGTACTGTACAACGTCAAAGGAATCAATGAATATGATGTATTTACTTTCTTTACCACAAATACGTTTCTTGAACAGAATAGGCACGGCTAATTATCTGCTTACCATGTGTTATACAGCCTTATGAGAATCAGTAATTATATGTTGCCTGTTTTCCTTTGTTGTCTTCCATATCTATCATGCGACATTCCACACCCTGGTATATATATCATTATCATCTAGACTACTCACAAATATGCCTGCCATGAACCAATGTTAAAGTACAGTATATTAGTAAAATCTGGGAGAAATTAAACTGTATACTACAGCCGTGTAGAAAGCATTTCCCTTGGTATCGACAGGTTGCGTGTGTGCGTAGTGATATATTGAAGCACAATACACACAGCTGGAGAGAGAGAGAGAGAGAGAGAGAGAGAGAGAGAGAGAGAGAGAGAGGTGGAGGAATTATAGAGAAAAGAGGTGATGAGGCAATTTGAGGAGAAAGTAGAATAAGAGGAGGAAAAACGAGAGAAAGAGAGGGGGATTGGGTTTCACCTTTTTATCTTGACATGAAGGAGATAAAAAAAGAGGGAGAGGGATGGTGATTGGTATTTCAAAGACAGAGTAACTAAATTGGTGAGAGGTACAGAACGAGTGAGTGAGGGAGTGAAAAACAAAGTGAAAGTGAACGACTGAGTCGGGTGATGAGTGTGCGAGTAAAGGAAGTAAAAAGGCTGAGTGAGATGTAGTTTAGGAGAGTGAGTGAGTGGGTGACAGACTAAGTGAGAGGAAGTAACTGATGGAGGGAGTGAGTCAGTGAGTGAAGGGGTAACATAAAGTGAGAGGGGGCGAATGATGCTGTAATGGGGAGAGGGAGAGAAAGTATGTGCAAAAGTAAGTGAAAGTTTGTGAATGAGGGAACAGATGAGAGTGAGTGAGTGTTCATGGAAGTATTAATGAATGAATGGGTGACAGAGTGAGAAGAAGTGAGTAAGAATTAGTGGTGAGTAAGTAGTAGTTAAATGGATAATGAAGTAACTGACAAGAAATAAATTTGATGGGGGGTGAAGGAGCGAGCGTGGGTGATAGGGTAAGTGTGTGTGTGTGTGTGTGTGTGTGTGTGTGTGTGTGTGTGTGTGTGTGTGTGTGTGTGTGTGTGTGTGTAATAAACCGATAGTTAGAGAATGAAAGGGCAAGTGAAAGACGGATTGATGGAGGCAGCAGAGTGGGTAAATGAGCAGTGATGAAATGAAAAGCATTAGCTAGAGTAATAGAGGGTGAGTGAGGGAACAAAAAAAAATAAAAGCGATAATATTAGTGAGAGGAAGTGAATAATACAGTGAGTGAGAATGAGTGATGCAATGAGAATGATTGCATAAAACATTTGCCCATTGCAGGACTGCGGTTTTCCTTAGGTGAATGCAAGTGCTCTATGGTAGCTGTAATAAAGTATCTAAACAGAGCTCTTTCTAGTTGTTTTTATAGTAATAAATAATTAAATAAATATATAAATAGAGAGAGAGAGAGAGAACAAACAAAAACATATGGATGGAAGATAGCCATGAACTAAATCAGCAAACATTACGTTATCTTGTGATCAAAAAAATGAAAGTAGCTTGACAGTCTCTCTCTCTCTCTCTCTCTCTCTCTCTCTCTCTCTCTCTCTCTCTCTCTCTCTCTCTCTCTCCTATTTTAAGTCTTCCTCTGTTACGTCTCTTCTAACATTTCTTCAGTTTTCCTTCGTTTTCGTAATATTTTGCACTCCTGTTTCCACTTCTTTCCCACTTTTTACCCTTTTGTCCTTATCTTCTTTCCTCTTTTCTTATCTCTGCTAATATCCCTTCCCTAATCCCCTGTTCTCTCCTCTTCTCTCCATTGCCTTTTGTCTCCCCTCTCCTCATCTCTCTCTTTTCATCTTTTCTTTCTTTTTCTGTTTTTCCTCTCCACCTGCCCAGTCCCTTTTCCCTACTCTCCTCTCCCCTCGACCGATCTCAGACCTATCCCGTCTCTCCTTTTCATGCTCTTATCACTCCTCTCTCTCTCTCTCTCTCTCTCTCTCTCTCTCTCCCCTCCATCTCCTCTATCACGGAATATCGCTTTTAAATATCCTATTACTGAGGCGTGAAAGCATAGCAGAGTTAGGGTCGTCTTTACCAATATTTCTCCAATAACTCGCTTTTCTCTCAATAACCACACAGCTATTACTTTTATATATTCTAGCCCTCTTTTCAGCCTGCGCCTCCAATATAGCGGGAAATTTGTGCATGTACATTAGAAGCATAATTATATACTTTCAATGTGCGTTATCTTGAAGCTGCGCCGTGTATTGAATGTGGTTATAAAGCTCACATCTTATGTACCTTCCAGTGGTCTTTAACCTACGCCACCAAGATATGGGCTTCTATATCAGCATTATCCCATCATGGCTGGAACAACTCTAGTACTTTATTGTACAGAGGTTCAACTAATTTCAATAAACTTAAAGTGTGTTATACCAGCTGAAGAGATTTAAGCACGTTATTTCCATTCACCGCTCTCTCCACTTCGGATGGCGATAAGTTTGGGCATTGCATTCATGCTAACACCAGAGAGATCAATTTTGCGCAGAAGAAAAAAATCCTAACAGTCATGACATTAAGATAATTATTTTTATATTTTCCATTTCTGTTACTAGGTACAGCACACAGCGTACTATATGCAGGTTTGATTATATTTATTAGGTCCGTTGCCTTACGATATTTGGGGGGTATATTCAAATGTGTCCGACTTGCTCATGTTATTTTAAGCAATACTTTTACACTTTGTTGCGGTCTGTCTCCCACTTTCTCCCATCTTGAAGCTGCTCTGCGTTTGTCTGCAGGTGGAGAGCTTGCGTATGTATATTAAAAGCCAGTATTTCCTATGTAGATGATGGTATTTAACCTGCTTCAGTTCAGCTGATTATCAAGGCTAGTTAGAGTGGAGGGTCTATTTTACTAGTGTCCAAGAATATACGACTTGGTATTCAAGTTTGGGATGTGGCCCAGTTTCTTCATGTCAGAAGAGACCAAGTATTTAGGTCTTGATTTGACATTGTGATGCGTCTTTATGCAGATGTGGAAGCCCTGTGTTCGTTTATTACCTCGCCCGGACGGAGTTCAGCGAGGTATTGTTTTTGGTCGAGTTGCTTTGCCTCTGTTTGTTCATTTTTTTTTTCTCTCTGTTTTACAGAAACATTACGGAAAAACGGCTGAATGAAATTACATGTAACTTTCAGGATATGAGAACGGCTCTCCAAAGAATGTGATTACATTTAAGAGATAATTAAGTGATCATGAAAGGTCAGAGTCAAGGTCACGGATTTTCAGAAGACTCTACCTTGAAACCGGTTGAAGAGAGATATTTACTGTTATGAACATACAGAAACTCGTACTATGAGCTTTCATTTGGCACCACGACCGTAAGTGACCTTGAAAGGTAAAATTCAAGGTCAGGGATTTTTAGGGGGCTATAACTTGAAACTGGTTGAAGGTAGAAAGATATTGACTATTATCAATACATTGGAAGTCCCATAAAGGTTTTAAATTGACACCATGACCTTTGACCATAAGTGACTTTGAAATGTCAAACTCAAGGTCACGGATATTCAGGAGGCTATAACTCGAAACTCGTTGAAAATATAGTAGATACTATTATCAAGATATAGGAAGTCTCATATGGGCTTTTATTTGACACCATGACCTTTGACATTGAGTGACCTTGAAAGGTCAAACGTACTATCATGGGTTTTCACAGGGCTTAACTTGAAAACATTTGCACCATTACCTTAGATTTTAATTGTGTACTGTAATGAGACTAAATGGCCGTATCGATGCAGTAAAACAGCAATAAAACAACTGCTGTATGGCGAGTTTTGTTGTGCCTGGCACCACTTGATAAGCACTTGTTTAGTGTATGTGCACGTGTAGCAGGGTTGTGTATGCATAATATGTGCATGACTCGTACTTCCTAATGGTCATATTTTCAAACTGTGCGATGTCTTTGCAGGGATGCAGAGTATGTGTATGTCACTTAAGTGGAATACTCGTTTACCTATCAGCGCCCTCTCTTATTCTTCCTCGCGATCGTTTGTATACATCCCATTGATCTCTTGCATACACTTTCGCGGCCATCTGCATACTTTCCAATGGCATCTTGTGTACTTTTTTTTTTTTTTTTTAATGTAAGCTGCTTTATGCCTCTCTTGTATGCTTGTAGTTGTCACTTGTATGCGCTCTAGCTGACTCTTATATAATTTTCTGTTTCATTCTGGTATGCCTCTATCTTTCTCTTGCATTCTTTCTTGCGATTCTTGTGTTCTAGCGGTCACTTGTTCTCTTTCTGGTGAATTTTGGTATTCTCTCTAGTGTTTAGTCTTCAAGAAGCGTGACGTATATGATGGTGTGAAAAACGATTGTGCAAATTAATTGCATTTTGTTGATTCAACTTTAACGAAACTGAGTTATGGCCCTGACATCAATGATGAGCCATGATTGGGTGAAGTGAGACTGACAGTGACACAAAATACCACACATTATGAGAAGGTAATGATGAAATGCAGTAGCATTGTTAGGAACCATTTAGCTGCAATGGGTTAAGTTTTCTACGCCAGAAATCTTTAAACACACAAGTATTCTAGAATTTATATTTTAAGTACTTCTCGCCTAAGCCAAATAATATATTCCTCTATCATCCAGAACAGAACAGACATCATCGGGCCTGAAGGAGTTATTGGGCGAATGACTTGACAAACTCACCCGAGGTACGTTCCTATTAAGATAAAATCATTTAAAGTTAGGCACAACGAAGTAAAAAAGACCTGCTAGCTTAAGTTATTATAATCGAAAATAAACGGCACTGCAAGTTGATAAAGACTCTCTCTCTCTCTCTCTCTCTCTCTCTCTCTCTCTCTCTCTCTCCACACACACACACACACACACACACACACACACACACACACACACACACACACACACACACACACACACACACACACGCACGCACGCACGCACGCACACATACACACACATAAGAAGGATAATAAGAGCATTCATTAGACCAACCCTGGAATATGCATCAGTAGTCTGGAGTCCTCATCTCATAAAGCATATAGACAAGATTGAAAAAGTTCAAAGGGCCGCTACAAGATGGATACCAAGCTTAAGGGACCTAAGCTACGAAGAAAGACTAAATAAACTGAATCTACCAACACTACAGGAAAGAAGGAAAAAAGGTGACATGATAATGCTATATAAGTGCATATCAGGGAAGGAGAAAATAGACATAAATGATTACTTAACATATGGAGAAATATCAGCAAGAGGACACTGCAAAAAACTGCATTAGCAGAGAGGTGATAAAGACGTAAGGAAATTCAGTTTCCCAAACAGAGCAATTGATCAATGGAATGCACTACCGAATGAAATAGTGTGTGCCAAAACAATTCACAAATTTAAGGATATGTACGATAAATATGGTTTAAGACACGGGACAGTACGAGCTTGACTCATTCCTGTAAAGATACAAGTAGGTAAGAACAATTAGGTAAGAACACACACACACACACACACACACACACACACACACACACACACACACACACACACACACACACACACACACACACGCACACACATTAATACAGAAAAGGTCTCTCCAACACCTACATGTAAACTGATACATTTGTGATGCAAAAATACAGTACACTCATTCACTCCTTTAGTTCTGCCAGCCTGTTTGTGTGAGTGCCTCAGCATTTCTCTGTAGTCGAAAACTGTTGTGTTCTTATCATTTTAACCCTCTCATGGTCAGGACAACACGAGTATGTTTTTACCGCTAAAGGCAGACATATTTATTCAGCTAAGAGTGAGTCATAGAAACCGCGGGAGTGATATTAATTTTTAGATGGTTGGGACTGGTCTATTATTGTTTCCCAGCTAGTGGCATATGATTTATTAAGGTAAGAATGAGTCATAGGAATAAGACAGTATTGTCCTAGTTTGTACAATGACGCCTATATTTTGTTTTACTTTGCTATTTGGTAACTGTTTTCGCCAGCTTTAGTTTTTCTGCAAAATAGTCTATTTGATTCGCCTAAACATTTTTTTGTACTATGAGATAATTCTTGCTTCCGCTGGGCGATTTATATACAACTTAGTAAGGACTCTCTGGTAGTGAAGGATTAATGACATTGTTTTTTAAATCAAGGATGAAGGAAGCAAAGGCTAGAAGTCCACAAGATTGTTCTCTCTTAGGAGGAAAAAGTCAAATTCAAAATCGGTTCATTTCGAGATGCCTGGGCACATTGCATTTAAAAGACTGGAAGTCATAGGGAGGGGGATATACAGAGAGAGGAAGACAGTTTCTGTAGTTGACCTGTTGCATACATGAAGGATTGGGAGTATCGATTAACCCTTGCATTATTGTGTTGGACAGAAAAGGGGTGAGACTTTGCTGCTAGATGTGTGCAACGCGCCCGCAGAATTGGAGGGAGGATGCAAGCGAAAAGTTCAGAATAGCAGTGACCATTGAAACAGCGACAGGAAAGAGATAGTGATGCAACAGTGTGGTGAAGAAACAGGTTGAAGGGAGTCAGTAAGAGTAGGAGAGTTAATGAAACGAAAAGCCTTTGACTCCGCCTTGATGAGAAGAGCTGTACAGTATATAGGAAGCCCTCACTCCACACACATACATGAGAGTTGTACTCAGCACAAAGGAGAATAAAGCTCGTGTACAGAAGTAACATCTGTTCCAGGGAAAAGAAGGTACAGAGTCGGCTTAGCACATTTAATCTCATGGAGGCAGATTCTGCAAATGAGGTAGATCTTTCCATGCTTCATCCACAGAGAATTAAACCCAAGATACGTTCAGAGATGATGCAATATTGAGTTGGACAATAAATATGAAAGGATACTCCTGTGGAAGAACTTGCTGGGCCAAGAGGTGTAGGAACTTGGTTCTGTATGCACTGAAAACAAGATTAAATATAGCCTAATTAGTGATATAGGCCAGGTAAGAAATTAGGTGTGTCATAGCCTCTTTATGTGTTTGCAGAAGAAACTTCTTTGATGGGCATTATGGAAAACGAATGGAAAGGTGAAGGGTGGAGATATTAGAATATTCAGGAATAAAGTTAGATGTACAGCTTAGAAGGTCATTAATGAATAAAAGGAAGAGAGTTGGTGACAGGAAGGAACCCTGTGGAACACTACTATTGATAGCTCTAGGAAAATGAGCGGTGGCCGTCTACAGTAGCAGGTATAAAACGACAAGAAAGGAAACAATATAAAAGCAGAGATGGAAGGACAAAAAAACATAAGAAACAAGTTTCGAAATTTAATATTTATGCCAGTCTCGATCGAAAGCCTTTAAGTCAAGTGCAGTGGCAAATCTTTCGCCAAAGTTCCGAAATGAGGATCATCAGGAGTCAGAAAGAGAAGTGATAAAATTGCCAATGGAGTGCCCCTGGCGGGACCCATACTGGCGATCGGAAACAAGGGCATGGTAAGAAAGGTGCTTTAAATTTATAAACAGAATATTAAGAAACATTATACTGTATATACAGGATGTTAAAACAATTCGACGTTATCTAGAGGGATGGGAATTGTCATCCATCTTTGGGACCGGCTGAATGAGCGCAAATTTGGCAAAAAGAAGTAACGGTGCTTACAGTATTATTCCTGTAATATGCGACGTCTTCCCTAACCAGAACAAAATTGTGTGGTGGTTAGAGGAAGTTTCAATGGAGTCATCGTGCTGAAAAGATTTAGGGGAGCCTCAACTTTTGTATTTATCTTGTCTGTTTTGAATTCGTACCTAGATGTGGAATCCTCAACTGCTAGGAATTTATTCAGCTGAAAAATTTCATTGATCGCAGGGCGAATAATCATCCTAATTGTATCCATAAAAGCAAAAAGTGAGATGAGACAGGATTTCCCTCAGCTGAAGAAACGCCCTAAGACACAATCAGAATTATACATGCAAACTGCGTCCATAACAAGAAAACGGTTTGTCAAGAAAGGAAAAAAATTCCTGAGCAAAATTGTTGTATGTTCTCCTGAATGATACGCCGCAGTGCGACCACATCGTTGAAAGGCTTATGGCCTGAGGAGCGGATGGCATTGCGAGGAGATGCGTGGACAAAATGTGGTGGTAGTGTGGTGGTTTGTTGATGGGTTGGGTGTTAGGCGATGCACTTTTATTATATACATTATAATGTGAGCATTGTCTTGTTGTAGCAGACATTATACTTCTGAATACATGGATAAACAACAATACAACTGCATGTGGGCATACCTACTGACTGTTCCTTAGTACTCGTGAACACAAACATGCAGTCATACCATACTTTCACATGAGCAAACGCGCGCGCACGCACACACACACACACACACACACACACACACACACACACACACACACACACACACACACACACACACACACACACACACACACACACACACACACAAGGCCATTAATTTCCCATCTTAATTTGTTTTCAATACTGCAAGTAATTATCTTCCAGTGCCGCTAATGAATTCTAAGTATTAAGATTGAAATTATCGGCTGCCTTCCCTGCCTTCGGCTACCTAACGATGCGCTCGTATTTCAGACGTATGGCAGTTGTGTTCAATAAGGTATTTACAGATGCTTTATATATATAAATATATATATATATATATATATATATATATATATATATATATATATATATATACATATATATATATATATATAATTACGGCGAGGCTGTGATACAGTGAAAGCAAGACTCCAAACGTCTGGCTGTTGTTAATCAGATAAGTTTTTTTTCCCTTCCTGCAGACAATTTTATTCAGGAAAGTAGAGAAACCCAATATGAGGAGGTTATTCATTTCTTAACCCCTCAGGTACGATGACTTCCTAAATCATATTCTTGCTTTTTTCTTTAGCATTAAGGAAAAAAATCCAGTGAAGGCATTAAACTGTTCTTTCACCCTTCAATACGATGACTGCTTTCTAAATGATCTTGTTTCAGCATAAGAGAGAGACCCCTGAGTGTAAGAGAAAGTCTTCTTTAAGTCCTACAGTGCGATAACACTTTGTTAATTTGTTTTACTGCAAAACAAATATTTTCAGCGAAAAAAAAACTTTCGTACTGAAGGGATTTATCAGCCAAACATCGTATCTATAGGGTTTGAAACGGCTTTGAGACGCTGTAAAGGAACTACTGACCTTTTTTTTTTTTCCTCTCCATCCAGCACCAGACCCAGATCAAGTAATTCGTGCTCTAACTCGAATTCTCTATGACAAACTATCTTAAACATGAGCTGTGTATAAATGCCTGTTCATAATTTGTCTTCACTCTTAGTGCTACCGTACACTTCACAACCAAAACAGAGTTAATATTAAAATGAAAACTGAATGCAACAGAGAAAAAATGTTTCTTTACTAGTTAAGTGATCTGAAATATTATTTATCCTGCAAATTGTTTTACCCTGTTAGACTCTTCTGACTCACTCTTAGCTAAATAATATTGTATGGCCTCGATGGAACGGTGAACCCAAGTTATCCCGACCACGACGGAATTAATGGTGACATTTTAACCCTCAGATACCTGTGACAAATTTAGCTAGAAAAAATCGTCTGGTGTTAGCTGCAATACGATACTAGAGTTGTCTCGAATATGACGGCAATTACCGTCATGGTGGTGATGAAGTTAATTCTTTCAGGCCGAAAATGTAATTTGTTATATTCTTGGTATACCGGGTAGTTTCATTTAGCTTAGGAGAGGGTTATATACAGCCTTCACTAAGCCTCTTACTACCACGGACTTTCTTAAGCTGAGCAATTACTGTCAGGAGATAGAAGGAATTTAAAATATGATTGTAGTGAAGAAGTTGATCATCATGCACACTTCCTCCATTATCATAATTATTATACCTTAGCTGAAAATTACCATACTATATTTATAAAATTTGATTTGTTTTTGTAAAAAGCTGCACATTATTATTAATATTGTTGTTACTGTTACTATGATACATACTGTAGATTCCTTTAATGCGAGGACGAAACATTTTCTTTTTAACTATTAAACGACTTTTAATAATCGTTAAAGAGCACCCAGGCAGTGAAGAGGCAAATAATGGCTGTATCTAACACCTCAGTTTAAATTCAAACTTCTTTATTAGTGTCAAATCCTCTAGAGTTAATATGAAAGAAATAAATTAAAAAAAAAGTGACGGCAGTGAAGAAGTTAAGCTGTCAACATTATCAGTTTAAGAGCCTCGAAGTCCTATTGGGCCAATCAGCACTTGTCCAAATTAGAGCCGTCTCTGAATCAAACTTCGATTTGGAACAAGTGCTTTGCGATCCGGTAGGACTGCAAAACACATGCCCAACTGAGAACTGCTCCTGAACAGCTACCACCACCACCTTCCCCAACACCACCACCACCACCATCTCAGCTACCGCAATCATCATAACAGCTCCGACCACCATCATCATCACAGCTATCACTACCACCACCATCACCACCACCACAGCTACCACCACCACATTCATCATCAGAGCTACAACTCTGACCAGCACAACCATCTTCATCACAGCTACCATCAACACCACCACCACAGCCTCCACTGCTACCATCAACACCACCACAACCACCACAGCGACCATCACCATCACCATCATCACACCTACCACAATCACCACCACCACAGCTACCACCACCACAGCTACCACCACCACAGCTACCACCACCACAGCTACCAACATCACCACCACCACCACCACCACCATCAAAGATACCACCACAACCATCACCACCATCATCACCACCACAACCACTACAGTTACCATCCACCATCACCATCACAGATACCAAAAACATCACCATCATCATCACAGCTACCATCATCACCACCACCACCACAGCTACAACCGCCACCATAGTATCACAGCTATCACCACCAACACAAAACCGCCTCAACTGCCAACTGCACCATCACCATTACAGATATAACCAACACCACCATTATCACAGCTACCACCACCATTATAAAAGCCACCACCACCATCATTATAACAACTGCCAACACCACCATGACAGCTACCACAACCATCAACATCATAGCTATCACCACCACCACCACCACCATCATTATCTTCCCAGCTGCCGCCACCACCATCACCACAACTTCCACCATTTCATGGCACCAGTGTAGTAACAGGCTAGACGTAGGGCTGTAGATGTCTCTCTGTCTCTGTCTGTCTGTCTGTCTGTCTGTCTGTCTGTCTCTGTCTCTCTCTCTCTCTTTCTCTCTCTCTCTCTCTCTCTCTCTCTCTCTCTCTCTCTCTCTCTCTCTCTCATGAAAAATTAAAGAAACCTCATGGAAATGCCCCGCTTCCTCTTCCAAGTGCACGTATTATAACACTAATAGGGACAATTATTAAGGTCTATAACACCCCTTCAAAAAGTTTCAATTGACATCAAAGTGAAACTCGCTCATCTGAGACACAGTTCTAACCATCCCGCCAAGTTTTATCAAAATACCTTTTCCAGCTTTGGCTGTGCAACACACACACACACACACACACACACACACACACACACACACACACACACACACAGGATATCGAGTATAGTGTATTGGATGAAAAATTATGACTTCCTGTGAGTAATATTGTACTATATTTGCAGGTAAGTTGCATTCTTCCTCAGCTGTACTTGTAAAGCTTTTAAGCATTAAAGCACCTTTTACGTATACATGTACTGTATCGGTATACATTTTCTTTATATACTAAACAATCAATAAGTTAAATATCGGGACTAATGCTGTGGTACATTCTAAAACATACCATGAACACAAAGAGAGTGTCTCATGTTAGTAGGCTAACCATTTTCATGCATGGTAAAAACCCTTCAGCAATTATTCACCTACAACCTTAACGATAAGTACGGTACATTATTTAAAACATTAATATGGAAACACAAAGCCACTATAGACTCGGCAATGTAATATAATGCATCCAAGTAGCTTACTACAACAACGATAACACTTACATATTCGAAACAAATCGTACAACACCTTTAAGTATAGATATGATATTAAAACCACCTAATTAGAAACTTGGCTATTTCAGTAAAATCACCCCAAACAAATCCTATGTTAACATTAACAAATACAGATACTGCAACGTCAGTAACATTAATCCGTTACTTTTCGTACAACAGTTCCTCCCCATACACAGATTTTTTAAGTTCCTAAAATATAAACTTTAGTGCAGGAAAAAGATTTGAAAAAAATGTAAATGCCAGAACAACTGTGACGTCAATAATAGTAATAATTTTATATTTTCAGTTACCATTAGTATCAACAAATACCAATCAACGTTGACAAAGTCATCACAAAAGCTTCATCAGATTCGGTACAAATCTTACAACAGATCCTGGTATAAGTACGAAAACCATTAAAGCTCCCTAACAGCAACAAGAACAACAATGGTATGAACCAGCTTAATACACACACGAGAACAATAGTCATCTGCAAATAGGTCCAGGCACTAACACAAAAATCACTAGAGTTTCATAATTACAAACTTCACAGTAACAGTAATATCAGCAATGACAAAAGCACACACACCCTCAGGTTCCACCTACAGTTGTTGATTTAAGAGAGTTCTGGCATTTTAGTTACTCTCTCCAAACTGACCAAAAACAACACTACGGAAATTTAGCTCAACACATGGCTCTCTCTCTCTCTCTCTTTCTTTTTCTTTTTCTTTTTTTTTTTTACGTTACTTTAGTCCAATAATGTTTTGTCTCATTACTTTCATTTGCATTACAATTTTAACCTTCTGTTTGTCGTTGTTTCATTTAGGCATTATGTATAAAATAACTCTAGAAGATTTTGTCATATTGGTAGAAAGCCTAGCACTAAGAGGATTCAATAAGGAATTTTAGTATTGGTCTTTCTTCAGTTGTTACAATTGGCTGGAGTTCCATGTGCAGTGGCGTAGCCAGGTCTCGTCGGGTGGGGGGGGGGGAGCAAAGTAGGGTCAAGACCTATTTTTGAGGGGGACCTCGCAACAGTCTGACTAGGGGAGTTTAGGTCCCTCAGGCCCACATCACCCCTTAGCTACACCAGTCGTGTGTGCAAATAGGGTTGGAGTGGTTTACATGATATGGTATCACTGTGTTTGTTTACAGCTCCTGGATTCCACACAAAAGAGCTTGAGTATAAACTCCGAGTTTGAACTAACTATTATTAACACATATCACCGAAGGTCATTATTGACGGATTCTAGCTTTATATATAGTAGGCATATTTAACAAGCATCAGTAACTCCCAGCTAGCTGTCATTTGGACGGACAACATATGACAAAGTGAAATGAATGACGACTGTTAAGATGATTAGGCGTTCGGGGTTGCTTTCACCGAATGTGATTGGTGCATAGGACTGGAATACTGTGCATGCACAGGACCCTACTGCATATTGGCCGTCTCGATCGCTTGTTGCTAAATATTATTATGCTTTAGTATTAACATACCATTTTCACTAGTGGGTTTGTTTACAATATAAGTGGATTATGACACGGATGAGGGAAGTCCAGCCCTGATGCATACAATTCAACCTTGTATCTGGAACTCGTTTTCGTTCTATTTCTAAACTTTGGCCATGATGACGTGTGGATTTAGCAAATGTCCATTGTTATGCATTAGATATGCTACAAGTATGAAACCAGTAACATGATGCATGCACTGTAAAATTTATTGAGTATTTTAATATCTCCATCGACACTATACAGTACAAGACTTTGTACGGTGCCGTGTGTGATGAGGCATGAAAGGCTGTGGAAGTGATGCTATGGCACACTGAAAATGATGGTTATAAAATACTGAATGAAATTACAGTATCAGTTATTGCCTAACTACTAAGTTGACCAGATCTTAGCTATCTGTATATATATATATATATATATATATATATATATATATATATATATATATATATATATATATATATATATATATATATATATATATATATATATATATATATATATATATATATATATATATATATATATATATATATATATTTATATTTATATAAACTAGCAGCATTGTTTTTTTTTTTTTGTCAATAGAGTCATGACTGATGTGCCGAGACTTGTGAAGGCTAGATGATGGGCAGGAAACAGTATAGTGTGTAATTAGTATATCAGTATAAACAAAATTTAACACCACCACCACCAACAACAAGAACAAGAACAACAGTTACTGCTACTACTACTGCTATACTACTACCACTATTAATAAGCAAAATTTAACATCACCACCACCAAGAACAACAACAACAAAAACAGTTACTACTACTACTACTACTGCTGCTGCTGCTGCTGCTGCTGCTGCTGCTGCTGCTACTACTATCACTACTAATTGAAGTATTGTTTGAGTGCTTCGGAATTTTTATTAGTGTTGCTTCAATAATGCAATTACAGTATTTGGGTTTGATGCTTAACAATTGCATGATGATCAATACGAAGGCAGATACGAGGATCATCATGGCTAATGTTGTGCCATTAGCAGTTTCAGTAACTCACCACATGGCAAGGTCATAAAAAACAACAAGTATTAGGAGTACCATTCATTTCCTAACATTGTAGCTTGCCCGGATCTGGTGATTTCAATGCCCTTCATATAGTGAGCACTTCGAAGATAAAAGGTGGTGTAGTAGGGCCCCTCCTGGAAGCATGTGGAACATGCTGGGTGAAGGTGAATGGAATAATATCCTCACAGAGCAAAACTGGCGGAGCCCAAGCTATTTTCCATTGATCCCTGGGCTATCACAGACACTATTTGCCCAAATGAGTCCATAGCAATTTCATAACGGCTCCTTGACCTTGGGTATGCCCCCCAAAAAAAATTTCAAGTCTGTACCTTTAGCAGTTTCAGAGTCCACGGATAGTCTATTCTTATTGTGTGTGTTTTTTTTTTTTTCAGTGTAAATGGAAAACTAGTACTGGAAACTGGATGATACTGGGGACTCAGAAGGCCAAGTATGATGACTATAACTTTGAAATTGAGCGATTTCAAGCAATTTACTCCTTTCTAGGAAAGAATAATAACAATTAAAATAAGAACAGCCAGAAAACAGAAATTGCTATCAGCAGTTTCTGTAACTCGCCACATGACGAGGTCATTTGTCTTATGCATATAACCTCAGCACATAAAAAAATAAGCAAATTTTGAACTTTGATCCTAGCTGTGGCCTTGAATTTTGGGTCAAGATCATTCATACTTGGTAGCCATGCATAGAATACGAACTTCTGTGCTTGTTCAGGGTGGCATGTGGTTCCCTGAACACTCTGAGAGAGTCGCTCGGTGGCAAAACACGATCAGGTTGACAAGCCTGTCACAGGAGAAGCTCATGAATGGCGCAGACACGTGATGGATGACTGGCTAATACATGAAGCTAAGATTGCAAGCTGTGCATATGAATGTGATGAGAGGAAATCTAAATTATTGACCCTCTTATGAAAATAAGAAACGAAGGGAAAGGGTTTAGTTCTTTGAATCATCAAACATCGTCCATAATGAAACTTGACGTCTTGTTGAGAATGTAAGATAAAAGAAGTAAAGAATTATTATGTAACTGATACCTCGCACAGTGATATACCCACCATCCTAAAGTAGTGTAATCACAAGTTTTTTTTTTTTTCATTACTGTTATATCTTCATACACAACCGCCACTCTTAGGCGTGACAGTATCGAAAATGGGCTCACACATTCTTCTTTTGTTCAGTCCTCTCCTACCCTTACTACAGAAAAAAAAAAAAAAATGTGTTTTCCTCATCCTCTGGACTCATTTCAAATTACTGCAAAACACATACGGTAAATTCAATAATCCACATGTCTCACGTTTTAGTTGGCTGCTCTAGTATGTGTTCATTTATACCCTCCTGCCTACTCAAACAAGACATCGCCGTTGTGACCATCTCTGCTCCCCACCCTCTCTCTCTCTCCCTCTCTCTCTCTCTCCTTTTACACAGACATAAAGTAATGGGTTATTTTTTTCTTAATTTTTGAAGTCTACGATGGTCTCATGTCCATCGGTTAGAGCCACTGTTTATGATTTATATGCTTCCTTCAAACTACATCAATCCGTATATTTCGTATAACATCCTTTCACTAATCGAATATTTTTAAGGGCCCATTGCAGAGAAAACTTAATTTTTCCTATTGTTATAATTTATACGGATAGCCTATTAAAGTGAAACTCTTTTGTTCTCTCATGAAAATATTTGAATCTGTAAAGAGGTTTTTTATGTAAAAATGTCAGTTTCAGAGGAGACATTATATAATGAACAACCCTAATGCCCCCCTAAACTTGTAAGTATATAATTGAATTCCATTTATAAATGTAGTAACTCATAATTTTATTGGCTTATATAAATTTACTGTATATTCCTATTTCCACTTACCATAAGTGCTAAACACAATAATATTCTGCACCTAAATCCAAAGATAACAAATCATAACCTTGACAGAAATCAGTAAGGGATAAGTAGCACTGTTGAAACTAAACTATATCACAATATGCAGCATTGCTGCAACCACACATTATATTAATATTTTGCCCAAGATACATCATTGTCCACAACTTACTGAAGATGGTTGGACATGGAAGACACATGGCAAAATACAAGGTATGGTGTCCTCCTCATCACCTCCCTTTCACCGAAGATGTGCTGTAGCAGTTGTTCCCTGGTCCGCTCTCCTGCTGACTCTCACACGTTTACAAGATTGGCCCAGATGTGTTCGTTCAGGTTTGTCACAACCTTTACTAGGCCAGTGGAGAATGTCAACATCCCTCTGCTCTTGTAGCCAATGAGTCAACCCATGCTGTGTGAACTGGACACCTGTCATGCTTATACAAAATGTGCTCAGGGTAAGGGAGAGCGTATGCCTGAACCAATGGAAGCATGACTTCTTTTAACCCCTAAAGTACTAACAGGATCGATCAATCCTTTTTCAGTATTACGGTAGATGGCGAATGTGATCGATAAAGGAGCCTTTGTAAAAAAACTGCGGACACTAGGCTTCGCCCCGATTGTGACGTATATCGATGCAAACCAATGAGAAGTAAGTCCTGAGTAGGGAGGGGGAGGAACCGGACCCCTGCCCATGGTGGGGGGGGGGTGATTCCCCCACAGCCCTCTCACCACCCTCCTCTATCCCAATACCTTTGTTTCCTCTCCCCCTCCCTCACCTCTGACTGCCTCCTTCTCCCTCCTTCCCCCTCCCTCGCCTCTGACCGCATCCCCCTCCCTCCCTCCCTCCCTCCCCCTCCCCACCATATTCCATCATGCCACAGTGGTTCCCCCCCTCTCCCCCCTCCCTGTCTCCCTGGGGAGGGTTACATCCCCCCTACCCACCCTCCACACCCCTGTACTCCCTTTCTGCCTGTCTTTTTTTGTATTGTGGTGTCTGTCTCCCGCCTCTATATCCCTGTACCACCCTTCCAGGCCTCTTCCCACCCCATCCTCAGCCCCCACCCCCTGCTGTATGCCGTCCACTTACTTCCCCCCCCCCCCCGCCTAGAGTATTATTCGTGATTGTTACTATTCATGTTGCGTGTTTTCATTCAGTACCAGATTATTGTTTGTGTAATTGCATACACTGATACATGAAACATAGAATGTATGTTTTTTCATGTTTTTTAAAAGTAATTTCCATGTTTTTTGCACGTTTTTTTTTTTTTTTTTTTGGGGGGAAAGCATGTTACTGGCACAGTTATGTACCTGCCAAAGGATTTTGCATATGCTTATCCTTTTGATGTAATATTTTGTATTTTTTGTACTCTTTGTTTGTCAAAGCATATTATAAGTCACTCTCTGTGGTGTAGAGTTTCAGCTGAGTCTCCGGCAATCTCAGCTGCTATTAGCACCCAGGTAATTTTTCCCCTTCAGATTCTTACAGCTACTTGATTTGACAGCTCTGAGGGGAGGGGGGGGAAGGAGTGAGGGGAGAGGGTGCTAGAATGTGTAACACCAAGAAAATGACTTTGCATGCTTTTGCTCATTTTTTTTTTATATAGACAGCTACACAGCTATGAGGGAAAGGGACAGGGGTAGGGAAGGTGGGGAGGGGAGAAGTGTTAGGGGGAAGGGTGTTGTGAGTGAGTGAAGAACACTGACATGATTATTGTGCATGCTACTGTTTGAAAAAAAAAAAAAAAAAAAAAAAAAGGAAAATTCTGAAGGGTGGGGGAAGGGGATAGGGGGTAGGGGGAGAGGGAGTAGGGGGGAGAGGAGGAAGAGGGGGGGGTAAGGGTCATGGAGGGGAGGAATGAGGAAGGGGTGGGAGGCATAGAAAACTGGAGTCGTCCTGCCTGAAAGGGTAACTTTTTCCAACTTTGACGTGCTATAGCTCATGAACCAGTTGTTCTAAAATGCTCTGGTGTGAAAATTCAGGCTCTAAACCTTGGGCATAAAACTTTTTACTTCTGTATGAGTCGAGAACTCGGCTCCATATACAGGTTTTCAGGAAAGTTCAGTCAATCGAATTGCGTATCCTAGGGGTTAATATTTCAGTGCACTGGTCAGCAGTAAATCCTTCCTTAATGTCAGCCAGCTCTCCCAACCCGTACAGGTGCATCCAACCCCACACATTGAAGATCACTGCATTTCATAGATATTTTGCCGTTGGTAATGGATGCCAGCTCTCCTCCAACAATGTAGGCATCCATGAGATGTTGATCTGAAGGATTTTTCTTCACTAAAGATGACGTGGCTCCAAAAGTCCAGTCCTTTGTCTACGTGTTGTCAAGCAAAGTGTGGACAATCTTCACAATGTCTGTCAGTCATTTTCTCATTTATTGCTGGTGATCGATAGTGGACTTGTCTTTCATGAAGTCTCCTCCTCACTGTGAAAGCCGAAACTTATAGTCCCGGCTGTTCCTTTACAGGGACAACATTTGTAAATGGGTTTGCCTCTATTGCATCCAAGATTGCCTGGTCTTGTTCAGGTGTTGTGCATCTTGATGGCCCAGGCCACTTCTTAACGTTTAAATTCCTTTCTTCGTCCCCTCATCTGAGCCAGAATTATACAGTGGTGCAAGCCATACCCAGTTCTTTTGCAATCTGCATTGGTGTCATTTCACTCTCCCTCATTCCAACAATTCTTCCACTCTGAGTAAGCTTTTCTTGATGATAATCCATGCTTGAGGGTGGGAGCTCCATCTGAGGTGAGACTCCAGATATGAATGGCTGTGGTTTGGACATGAGCAAAATATTATTAACACCTCTGTTCGAGCAGCTGTGAACAATGAACATCCTATAACTGATACACAGTCATATTGTATCATCATTTTATGTAAAGAGTACGACAAAACATCCTCACATGGGTCAAAGCAAAGAGAAATAATTCTTTGTGTCTCTGTGTGTGAGCCCGTGCTTGATACTGTCACACTTAACCCACCTCGTGCCGGCTATTATTAGCCCTATGGGTCACCCCAGTGCTGGCTATTTTTTTACCTTTATTTTTTTTCCCTAAAATGATAGATTTTGATGTGGAAACAACGAATTTTGCCATTAAAATGCTCACTGAGGCTCGGAAATGAGTTTTATTGAGTCCTGCATACTTGTGTACAGGTATAGCTGCTCTCTCATGCTCGCCAAGTATGTGTGAGAAAGCAGTTTTCTATGTAAGGTATAGTCAGGTATTTATGCTGGGAAGGTATAGCAATGTTCAGTACACTTTTCTGATCACTTATTACTTCAGCATCTATCACAATTTGCGTGTCTTTCTCACTAAATGCATTATCTTACACTTATTTGAAGATAGGTACAACCTGACTTCATTACGTACAGTCCTAGCACTTACAAGAAGGTATTTACAACTTCTGTCTATCTATCTATTGGCAAACGCCTCAATCCCGTTTGGGGTGGCCACAAACAAAACGTCTCCACGTCGCCCTGTCCCCCGCCATTTCACTGCCCTGCTCCCAACTCACACACTCCTCTCTCATATACCTCTCCACCCAATCCCTCCATCTCATCCTCAGCCTCCCCCTCCCTCTTCCCCCCTCCACCTCACTCACATACACTCTCTTCGTCAGTCTTTCACCCTCCATCCTCTCCACATGGCCAAACCACCTCAGTGTGTTCCTCATAACGCTTCCTATCACATCCACATCCACACCACAACACTCCTTTATATCCTCATTCGTCAGCCTGTCTCTCCATGTGACTCCACAGGCTTCTCTTAAATAACTCATTTCCACTGCTCTCACTCTTGACTTGTGTCTTTCCAACAACGTCCAAGCTTCACTTCCATACATTAGAGTTGGTATCACAATACTGTCATATAGTAACTTTTTCACTTCCATGCTCACTTCCCCATTTCTTATTATTGCTTTCAAAGAACCATCAACCTTTCTTCCCTGCTGTACCCTTTCAAGCACATCACTTTCCAAACCTCCATCCTTACTCTTCACACTACCCAAGTACTTAAACGTACTCACATTTTCCAATTCCTCACCATCCAACCTTGCTGTACATTCACTGACTTCACCTCTCTCAAAGACCATCACTTTACTCTTCCCTACATTCACCTTTAGATTCCGTTTCTTACACACTCTCCTAAACTCATCCACCAAGCCTTGCAGCTCCCCTTTATCTTCACTCAACACCACAGTATCATCTGAAAACAACATTACAGGAAGTTTCCAAACACTATCCTCTCTCACCAGGGCCACTCCAACATCCACTGCCCTACCTTGTACCTCTTTTATTACCCCATCCATGTACAGATTGAACAACCATGGAGACATGACACATCCCTGTTTCAACCCAACCTTCAAAGAGAAAAATTCACTTAGTTCACCATCCACATGCACTGCAGCCTTAGCACCATCATACATACTCTTCACAGCATTCAACAACTTCCCATCTACTCCATATATTCTAAATACTTTCCACAATTATGGATTTACAACTTTACTTCACTGTATAATCCTTACACTTACAAGAATAAATTTACAACTTACACTTACATGAAAATGTTTACAAAACGCCTTCATTATGTACAGCACTGGGTGAGGCACACAGGCAGAAAGAGGCAGAGCGAGCATGAGGAGGAGAGCGAGTGAATGTATGGCCTTGACAGCCTGGAGGATGGTAGTGGAACAGTTACCTTACATGCCCGCCAATTTTTACCCGCGAATCTTAAGAAATGCGGTCACAGTGAAGTTTTTTATTTTAAACCGTTTTATAACGGCACTGGCACTGGCCGGGGAATTATGTCAGACCATTTAAAATGGCACTGGTATATGGTGGGTTAAAAGTGGAGGATGTGTGCAAAGATACAACAGCAATGAAATAAAACTCTTGACTACACTATTTTAAGACAGTGGGTAGATCATTGTGTGAGGTATTAATTATGTGATAATTCTTTACCGCTTTTATCTTACATTTTCAACAAAATGCCACGTTTAATTATTGATGATGTGTGATGAATCAGACAACTAAACATTTTCTCTTCGTTTACTATTTTTATAAGACAACAAATAATTTTGCTTTCTTCTCATCGCATCCATATGCACCACTTGCAATCTTAGCGTCAAGTGATACAAAGCTTCGTGTATTAGTCGGCCAGTCATCCATCATGTTTTTGCTCCATTCTTGAGCTTCTGCTGCGACAGGCTTGCTAACCTGATAATGTTTTGCCACCGAGCGTCTCTCTCAGAGTGTTCAGGGAACCTTGCACCAGACTGTACCATGTTTGGGGATTGTAGCTCAGTTCTACGTTGGACTGTTTAAATTGTGCAATTGAACTTTAACCTTGGCAGTGACCTTTAGTATTAGGTCAAGGCCATTCATGCTTGGTAATCATGCACAGCAAATCTAGTTCTATAAAAATACCAAATTTGGTGATTGTAGCTCAATTCTACATATATATATATATATATATATATATATATATATATATATATATATATATATATATATATATATATTTATATATATATATATATATATTACACTCAATAACCCCAAACTACTCTCTATTGACCTCTGGGGGATTTCAGAAACTACTGGCCCAAATGGTCCCATGGTCATTTGAGGACTGCTCCCTGACCTTAGCTATTTCCCACAAAAATTTCAAGTCTTTACCTTCAGCAGTTTCTGGGAATCGGCGAATGGACTATTTTATAGGTTTTTCAATATAACTGGAAAACCAAGACTGGGAACTGGATGATAGGCCTACTGGGTCATATGAAGCAACTATGAGCAATTTACTTCTTTGTAGGAAAGAAAAACAATAATAAGATGAATAAATAAAACTCTGTAACTATCCTACAGACAGTCACTAGTCTCCATCTTCTGTTTCTTAGTGACCCTGACCTCAGTGGGCAGATTTGAAGTTTTTGCTTTTTTCATTCAGCAATGGTCCATGCCAGGACACAACCTGGACCCTTCAGATCCCTCATGAAGTCTCCTGTTCTCCAGGAATCATGAGACTCTAAGGCTGGGATGAAAATAATTAGTTACGTATATTTATTGAGTAGCCACAAAAAGAAAGCTCCATCATGTGGTAAGGTGTTTCTAATATAAACAAGATCTTAAGACTCCAAGGTAACTTCTTGTTTAATATCAATAAGGGATCTGTCAAAGGTTTCGAAGAATGCATGTGTCTGCTACTGTTTCTTACAATGATCCGTGGAGCAGATTAGGATTTTTTTTACTATCAGGAGTGGTCCTTGCAAGGACACATAACCTGGGCCCTTCAGATTCCATAAGCAGTAACCAATTCTCCTGGAATCGTGGCGAAAGTCTGAGGCGAGATTAAAAATAACTAGAACTTGGTAACTGTCCTACAGACAGTCACTAGTCTCCAGCTACTGTTTCTTAGTGACCTTGACCACATTGAGGATATTTGGATTTCTTTTTTCCCATCAACAATGGTCAATGCCAGGACACATAACATGGGCCCTTCAGAATCATTGTGCAGTCTCCGGTAATCCTGGAATCGAAAGGAGACTTTGAGGTTGGAATGATAATAAATAGTTATGTATTTTTGTTTTGTAGACAAATTAACGAAGCTCTGCCATGTGGTAAAGTATGTGTAATATGAGCAAGAGCTGAAGAACCTAAGGTAATGTGTAACATCAACAAGAGATCTGACAAAGTTGCCGAATAATGCACGTGTCTGCTATTGTGTCTTACAATGACCTTGACTCCACTGGGGAGATTTTTTTTTTTTTTCTATTCACAATGGCCTTTCCCAGGACAAATAACCTGGGCCCTTCAGATTCTTTGCACAGTCTCCAGTTCGCCTGTAATAGTTGTAAGACTCTGAGTTGAGGAGAAAAACAAAACTGCGAGCAAAAACAAAAGTGTCAACATAGGTAGTAGGTGGAGACAAATAATACCAGAGAAAACAATAGTCTCCACCTGCTTAGTAGGTGGAGACTAATAATACCACTGAAAAGAAAAGTCTCCACGTATGCAGTAGATGGAGACAATACCAATGAAAACAATAATCTCCATGCACGTACTAGTGGGAGACAAATAATACCTGCGGAATCAATAGTCTGCACCTATATAGTAGGTAGAGACTAATAATACCAATGAAAACATAAGTTCCACCTACATAGTAGGTGGAGACTAATATCACTGTGCAACTATCTATTTATTGCCAGATGCCTCAATCCCGTTCGGGGTGGCCACAAACGAATCGCCTCCAAGTCGCCCTGTCCCCCGCCATTTCACTGCCCTGCTCCCAACTCACACCCCCCTCTCTCATGTACCTCTCCACCCCATCCCTCCATCTCATCCTCGGCCTCCCCCTCCCTCTTCCCCCCTCCACATCACTCATATACACTCTTTTCGTCATTCTTTCACCCTCCATCCTCTCCACATGGTCAAACCACCTCATTGTATTCCTCCTAACGCTTCCTATCACAACCACTTCCACACCACAACGCTCCTTTATATCGCCATTTGTCAGCATGTCTCTCTATGTGACTCCACAGGCTCCTTTTAAATAACTCATTTCCACTGCTCTCTCTCTTGACTTGTGTCCTTCCAGCAACGTCCAAGCTTCACTTCCATACGTTAGAGTTGGTATCACAATACTGTGGTGTAGTAACTTTTTCATTATCATGCTTTCTTCCCTGCTTCTTATCACTGCTTTCAAGGAACCAGCAACCTTTCTTCCCTGCTGTACCCTTTCAAGCACTTCACCCTCCAAACCTCCATCCTTACTCATCACACTACCTAAGTACTTAAACGTACTCACATTTTCCAATTCCTCACCATCCAACCTCGCTGTACATTCACTGACTTCAACTCTCTCAAAGACCATCACTTTACTCTTCCCTACATTCACCTTTAGATTCCATTTCTTACACACTCTTCCAAACTCATCCACCAAGCCTTGCAGCTCTCCTTTGTCATCACTCAACAACACAGTATCATCTGCAAACAACAGTACAGGGAGTTTTCAAACACTACCCTCTCTCACCAGGGCCACTCCAACATCCACTACCCTATTTGTACCTCTTTTATTACCCCATCCATGTACAGATTGAACAGTCATGGAGACATGATATATCCCTGTTTCAGCCCAACCTTCAAAGAGAAAAATTCACTTAGTTCACCATCCACACGCACTGTAGCCTTAGCACCATCATACATACTCTTCACAGCATTCAACAACTTCCCATCTACTCCATATACTCTTAATACTTTCCACAATCCTTGTCTAGCCAGCCTGTCATATGCTTTCCCCAAATCCATGAAAGCTGCATACAACTTCTTTCCCTTCTCTAGAAACTTTTCCACTAAAGATCTAAGAATGAATATCTGATCTACACAACCTCTTCCCTTCCTAAAGCCTCCCTGTTCTTCCCCAACTAATTCCTCTGTTCTCTCTCTAACTCTGTCAATAAGTATCCTACCATACACTTTTCCTATTATACTAAGAAGACAGATGCCCCTGTGATTACCACACACTTTTTTTCCCCTTTTCCTTTGTACAAGGGAATAATTATACCTGACTTCCAATCCTCCGGGACTCTACCTTCCTCCCAGGCCAATCTGCACATTTTCCACATCCATTCTACTACTATCTCTCCCCCATACTTCAGCATTTCACCACACACTCCATCAATTCCCAATTTAACATCTTCATTGCTTCCACAACTTCTATCCTACTGATTTCTTTCTGTCTTCTCACCTCCCTCCTTTTCCCAGCCATTCCCCAGCCACTTATGCTTGCATTACTTCCATCCTATATGTTCAACAATTCCTTAAAATGTTCTCTCCATCTGCTCACTTTTTCTCCCTTCTCCACTAGTAATCTACCATTTTTATCTTTCACTCCACTGCTAACTTCACTTCCACCCTGTCTTACTCTTTTCACCTCTTTCCAGAACATTTTCTTACAGTCCCTCCACTTTACACTCAAATTCCTTCCAAATTCCTCATCCACTCTCTTCTTACTCTCTCTTACTAATCATTCCACCTCTCTCTTTCTTTCTACATATAACTCTCTCTTCCGCCTCTCAACTTCTTCCACGCCCCTATTTCTCATCCATTCATTGTATGCTTTCTTCTTTTGTGCCACAGCCTGTCTCACCTCTTCATTTCACTATGCTGTTCCTTGCACACCCCTCCGTCTTCTCTTCATCCCACACACCACATCACATTCTGCACATATTTCTTCTGTAAATATCCTGCACACACCTTCCACGTCCCCCATCTGCTCCAATTCATATTTGCCCAATCATTCCTCCACTTCTCTCTTATACTCTGCCTTTTTCTCATCTTCTTGTGCAACTAACTGAAATCAATTTTTTGTTTACGTTGATTTTTGCACTATTTATCATCAATGGCAATGTGTAGATTCTAAATATCCTATTTATTTTTGTGTATATCTAGAGTTACAGGAATTATGCAACAACATATGAGTTGAAAGAGAGAGAGATTGTCCAGGTGCTTGAGGGTGCGAAAGTGGATGTATGTGGAATAACTGAAACAAAATGGTGAGGAGAAAGTGTGAGAGAATGGGAGTATGGATGGGGTATATGTGCAGGAGTAGGTGAGAATGAGAGGGCAAAGGAAGGAGAATGTATAGTTGTGAGTAAAAGATGGAAGAAGAGCATAAGACAGTATGGATCACTTGGGTCAAGGATTGTGTGGGTAAAGTTGAAAGTTGGAATACAAATGTGGGTGATTGTGTGTGTGTATGCGCCAAAGCAAGATCGTGCTGGAAGAGTGAAAGAAGAGTTCTGGACAAATGTGGAAGTGTGCATGGAAAAGTTTGGAAGGAATGAGAGAGTGTTTTTGATAGGTGATATGAATGGTAGTGTTGGGAATGTGAAGGTGGAAGGAATAGTTGGTGAGTGGGGTGTGCCTGCTGAGATAGATGAGAATGGGAGTGCGTTAGTGGACATTTGTGCTGGGAGGGGGTTGATGATAGCCAATACCCTCTTCAGGCATAAAATGATCCACAGGTATACATAGGGAGTGATGAGAAGGGTGGGTGGTGAACGGAATGAAAGGAAGGCAATGATTGATTATGTGTGTGTGGATGAAAGGATGCGAAGATGCGTAATGGATGCAAGAGCTTATAGAGGTTGGGGGAGTGGACTTTCTGACCACTACTTGGTGGTGGCCGGAATTAGGATTCACGTTAGATGGAGGAATAGAAGAAGGGAAAGACGAGATGAAGGAGTAGTTGCAAGGAGAGTGGAAAGGTTACAAGAGGATGAGAAAAAGACAGAGTATAAGAGAGAAGTGGAGGAACGATTGGGCAAATATGAATTGGAGCAGATAGGAGACCTGGAAGGTGTGTGTAGGATATTTACAGAAGAAATATGTGCAGCATGTGATGTGGTGTGTGGAAGGAAGAGAAGATGGAGGGGGGTGCAAGGAACAGCGTGGTGGACTGAAGAGGTGAGACAGGCTGTGGCACAAAAAAAGAAAGCATACAATGAATGGATGAGAAATAGGGGCGTGGAAGAAGTTGAGAGGCGGAAGAGAGAGTTATATGTAGAAAGAAAGAAAGAGGTGAAAAGATTATTAAGAGAGAGTAACAAGAGAGTGGATGAGGAATTTGGAAGAAATCTAAGTGTAAAGTGGAGGGACTGTAAGAAAATGTTCTGGAGAAAGGCAAAAAGAGTAAGACAGGGTGGAAGTGAAGTTAGCAGGGGAGTGAAAGATAAAAAGGGTAGATTACTAGTGGAGAAGGGAGAAAAAGTGAGCAGATGGAGGGAACACTTTAAGGAATTGTTGAACATAGAGGATGCAAGTAATGTGAGTATAAGTGGCTGGGGAATGGCTGGGAGAAGGAGGGAGGTGAGAAGACAGGAAGAAATCAGTAGGATAGAAGTTGAGGAAGCAATGAAGAAAGTTAAATCAGGGAAAGCTCCAGGAATTGATGGAGTGTGTGGTGAAATGCTGAAGTATGGGGGAGAGATAGTAGTAGAATGGATGTGGAAGATGTGCAGATTGGCCTGGGAGGAAGGTAGAGTCCCGGAAGATTGGAAGTCAGGTATAATTATTCTCTTGTACAAAGGAAAAGGGGAAAAAGAAATGTGTGGTAATCATAAGGGCATTTGTCTTCTTAGTATAATAGGAAAAGTATATGGTAGGATACTTATTGATAGAGTTAGAGAAAGAACAGAGAAATTAGTTGGAGAAGAACAGGGAGGCTTTAGGAAGGGAAGAGGTTGTGTAGATCAGATATTCATTCTTAGATCTTTAGTGGAAAAGGTTCTAGAGAAGGGAAAGAAGTTGTATGCGCCTTTCATGGATTTGGAGATAGCATATGACAGGGTGGATAGAGAAGGATTGTGGAAAGTATTAAGAATATATGGAGTAGATGGGAAGTTGTTGAATGCTGTGAAGAGTATGTACGATGGTGCGAAGGCTGCAGTGCGTGTGGATAGTGAACTGAGTGAATTTTTCTCTTTGAAAGTTGGGTTGAAACATGGATGTGTCATGTCTCCATGGTTGTTCAATCTGTACATGGATGGGGTAATTAAAGAGGTACAAGGTAGGGTAGTGGATGTTGGAGTGGCCCTGGTGAGAGAGGATAGTGTTTGGAAACTCCCTGTACTGTTGTTTGCAGATGATACTGTGTTGTTGAGTGAAGTCGAAAGGGAGCTGCAAGGCTTGGTGGATGAGTTTGAGAGAGTGTGTAAGAAACGGAATCTAAAGGTGAATGTAGGGAAGAGTAAAGTGATGGTCTTTCAGAGAGGTGAAGTCAGTGAATGTACAGCGAGGTTGGATGGTGAGGAATTGGAAAATGTGAGTACTTTTAAGTACTTGGGTAGTGCAATGAGTAAGGATGGAGGTTTGGAGGGTGAAGAACATGAAAGGGTACAGCAGGGAAGAAAGGTTGATGGTTCTTTGAAAGCAGTGATAAGAAACAGGGAAGTGAGCATGGAAGTGAAAAAGTTACTACATGACAGTATTGTGATACCAACTCTAACGTATGGAAGTGAAGCTTAGACGTTGTTGGAAGGAGACAAGTCAAGTGTGAAAGCAGTGGAAATGAGTTATTTAAGAGGAGCCTGTGGAGTCACATTGAGGGACAGGCTGACGAATGAGGATATAAAGGAGCGTTGTAGTGTGGATGTGGATGTGATAGGAAGCGTTATGAGGAACACACTGAGGTGGTTTGGCCATGTGGGGAGGATGGAGGGTGAGAGACTGACGAAGAGAGTGTATGTGAGTGAGGTGGAGGGGGGAAGAGGGAGGGGGAGGCCGAGGATGAGATGAAGGGATGGGGTGGAGAGGTATATGAGAGAGGGGGGTGTGAGTTGGGAGCAGGACAGTGAAATGATGGAGGACAGGGCGACTTGGAGGCGATTTGTTTGTGGCCACCCCAAACGAGATTGAGGCGTCTGGCAATAGATAGTTAGATAGATATGTATTGTACAGGGACAGGAACTGCGACTTGTTATCATTTCGAGAATGCTGAGAATGTAAAGAAATTTATATATTTGCGTGTGTATATTATGAATATAACTAGAAAATGAGCAAACAGTAACATCACAAGGAATGCATGGCACTTAGTATCTAGAAATGCACTTATGATCTTGACTTTCTTCTGTAGCTGTGATGACAATCGTGCAACAATCCCCAAACGTAATCGCCCATCATCACCTCATTCCACCTGTCCTGATATCTGATTTCCATCAGCAGAATGTCCTGACTGTACTCAAGTTGCTTGAAGAAATCAAGGTAAGAATGCTGATAGTACAATTTGATTGACCTTCTGCATCCAAGCCAGTGGATTGCGCTGAGCAGGTAATTGACGAGCTGTGCAGAATCTGATCTCCTCTGGTTGCCAACAAAACCTTCCACATCCCCTCTGAAAGTATTTCAAGCACGTCCTTCATCATCGGTCATTTTACCCTGGAGTTCACGACTTGCAAGCAGTCTTCAGATTTGCGGCCCGTTGAATATGCCAGCCATCACCTTTGCCACACCCAACTTGAGAAACAATGATCAGATAATGAAGAAATGCATCACAATCCTTGTTGATGGCTTTCACGAATTGTTTCACAAGACAAAGTTTTTTGCATAGAGGCGGTAGCAATACCTTCTCTCAGGAGAGCAGCGGAGCTCTTGCAACGTTGCAAGAGTCTGGTGTGAGACTCTCTCTGAGAGGCCAGTCTTTCCTCACGAAATGTGCTACATCAAGCTGCTGTCCCACAAGCATAAGAAATATGAGTACTTCGTATTACCGCCCTGCATTCCAAGTAGGAACAAAATCATTTTTAAATCTCCACACACCTCCCATTTATGATCTGAGTATTTGATCTTTGTCAGACAAACTTTCACTATCTCATAGCCTTCTTTCATTTCCACAGAATGTGCAACTGGAATTGATGGGAGTATATTGCTGAAACTAAATGGAGATGAAGAAGAGAACGGATGAGGAATTTGGAAGGAACTTGAGTGTAAAGTGGAGGGACTGTAAGAAAATGTTTTGGAAAGAGGTGAAAAGAGTAAGACAGGGTGGAAGTGAAGTTAGCAGGGGAGTGAAAGATAAAAATGGGAGATTACTAGTGGAGAAGGGAGAAAAAATGAGCAGATGGAGAGAACACTGTAAGGAATTGTTGAACATAGAGGATGGAAGTAATGCGAGTATAAGTGGCTGGGGAATGGCTGGGAGAAGGAGGGAGGTGAGAAGACAGGAAGAAATCAGTAGGATAGAAGTTGAGGAAGCAATGAAGAAAGTTAAACTGGGGAAAGCCCCAGGAATTGATGGAGTGTGTGGTGAAATTCGGAAGTATGAGGGAGAGATAGCAGTAGAATGGATGTGGAAAATGTGATGATTGGCCTAGGAAAAGTAGAATCCCGGAGAATTGGAAGTCAGGTATAATTATTCCCTTGTACAAAGGAAAAGGGGAAAAAGAAGTGTGTGGTAATCATAGGGGCATCTGTCTTCATAGTATAATAGGAATAGTGTATTGTAGGATACTTATTGACAGAGTTAGAGAAAGAACAGAGGAATTAGATGGAGAAGAACAGGGAGGTTTTAGGAAGGGAAGAGGTTGTGTAGATCAGATATTCATTCTTAGATCTTTAGTGGAAAAGTTTCTAGTGAAGGGAAAGAAGTTGTATGCAGTTTTCATGGATTTGGAGAAAGCCTACGACAGGCTGGCTAGACAAGGATTGCGGAAAGTATTAAGAATTTATGGAGTAGATGGGAAGTTGCTGAATGCTGTGAAGAGTATGTATGATGGTGCTAAGGCTGCAGTGCGTGTGGATGGTGAACAATGTGAATTTTTCTCTTTGAAGGTTATGTTGAAACAGGGATATATCATGTCTCCATGGTTGTTCAATCTGTACATGAATGGGGTAATTAAAGAGGTCCAAGGTAGGGTAGTGGATGTTGGAGTGGCCCTGGTGAGAGAGGGTAGTGTTTGAAAACTCCCTGTACTGTTGTTTGCAGATGATACTGTGTTGTTGAATAAAGACGAAGGAGAGCTGCAAGGCTTGGTGGATGAGTTTGGGAGAGTGTGTAAGAAACGGAATCTAAAGGTGAATGTAGGGAAGAGTAAAGTGACGGTCTTTGAGAGAGGCGAAGTCAGTGAATGTACAGCGAGGTTGGATGGTAAGGAATTGGAAAATGTGAGTACGTTTAAGTACTTGGGTTGTGTGATGAGTAAGCATGGAGGTTTGGAGGGTGAAGTGCTTGAAAGGGTACAGTGGGGAAGAAAGGTTGCTGGTTCCTTGAAAGCAGTGATAAGAAGCATGGAAGTGAGCATGGAAGTGAAAAAATTACATGACAGTAGTTGTGATACCAACTCTAACGTATGGAAGTGAAGCTTGGACATTGCTGGAAGGAACACAAGTCAAGAGTGAGAGCAATGGAAATGAGTTATTTAAGAGGAGCCTGTGGAGTTACATTGAGGTACAGGCTGACGAATGAGGATATAAAGGAGCGTTGTGGTGTGGATGTGGATGTGATAGGAAGCGTTATGAGGAACACACTGAGGTGGTTTGGCCATGTGGAGAGGGTGGAGGGTGAGAGACTGACGAAGAGAGTGTATGTGAGTGAGGTGGAGAGGGGAAGAGGGAGGGGGAGGCCGAGGATGAGATGGAGGGATGGGGTGGAGAGGTATATGAGAGAGGGGGGTGTGAGTTGGGAGCAGGACAGTGAAATGATGGAGGACAGGGCGACTTGGAGGCGATTTGTTTGTGGCCACCCCAAACGGGATTGAGGCGTCTGGCAATAGATAGAAAGATAGATATGTATTGTACAGGGACAGGAACTGCAACTTGTTATCATTTCGAGAATGCTGAGAATGTAAAGAAATTTATATATTTGCGTGTGTATATTATGAATATAACTAGAAAATGAGCAAACAGTAACATCGCAAGGAATGCAGGGCACTTAGTATCTAGAAATGCACTTATGATCTTGACTTTCTTCTGTAGCTGTGATGACAATCGTGCAACAATCCCCAAACGTAATCGCCCATCATCACCTCATTCCACCTGCCCTGATATCTGATTTCCATCAGCAGAATGTCCTGACTGTACTCAAGTTGCTTGAAGAAATCAAGGTAAGAATGCTGATAGTACAATTTGATTGACCTTCTGCATCCAAGCCAGTGGACTGCGCTGAGCAGGTAATTCACGAGCTGTGCAGAATCTGATCTCCTCTGGTTGCCAACAAAACCTTCCACATCCCCTCTGAAAGCATTTCAAGCACGTCCTTCATCATCGGTCATTTTACCCTGGAGTTCACGACTTGCAAGCAGTCTTCAGATCTGCGGCCCGTTGAATATGCCAGCCATCACCTTTGCCACACCCAACTTGGGAAACAATGATCAGATAATGCAGAAATGCATCACCATCCTTGTCGATGGCTTTCACGAAATGTTTCACAAGACAAAGTTTTTTGCATAGAGGCGGTAGCAATACCTTCTCTCTGGAGAGCAGCGGAGCTCTTGCAACGTTGCATGAGTCTGGTGTGAGACTCTCTCTGAGAGGCCAGTCTTTCCTCACGAAATGTGCTACATCAAGCTGCTGTCCCACAAGCATAAGAAATATGAGTACTTCGTATTACCGCCCTGCATTCCAAGTAGGAACAAAATCATTTTTAAATCTCCACACACCTCCCATTTATGATCTGAGTATTTGATCTTTGTCAGACAAACTTTCACTATCTCATAGCCTTCTTTCATTTCCACAGAATGTGCAACTGGAATTGATGGGAGTATATTGCTGAAACTAAATGGAGATGAAGAAGAGAGCGGATGAGGAATTTGGAAGGAACTTGAGTGTAAAGTGGAGGGACTGTAAGAAAATGTTTTGGAAAGAGGTGAAAAGAGTAAGACAGGGTGGAAGTGAAGTTAGCAGGGGAGTGAAAGATAAAAATGGGAGATTACTAGTGGAGAAGGGAGAAAAAATGAGCAGATGGAGAGAACACTGTAAGGAATTGTTGAACATAGAGGATGGAAGTAATGCGAGTATAAGTGGCTGGGGAATGGCTGGGAGAAGGAGGGAGGTGAGAAGACAGGAAGAAATCAGTAGGATAGAAGTTGAGGAAGCAATGAAGAAAGTTAAACTGGGGAAAGCCCCAGGAATTGATGGAGTGTGTGGTGAAATTCGGAAGTATGAGGGAGAGATAGCAGTAGAATGGATGTGGAAAATGTGATGATTGGCCTAGGAAAAGTAGAATCCCGGAGAATTGGAAGTCATGTATAATTATTCCCTTGTACAAAGGAAAAGGGGAAAAAGAAGTGTGTGGTAATCATAGGGGCATCTGTCTTCATAGTATAATAGGAATAGTGTATTGTAGGATACTTATTGACAGAGTTAGAGAAAGAACAGAGGAATTAGATGGAGAAGAACAGGGAGGTTTTAGGAAGGGAAGAGGTTGTGTAGATCAGATATTCATTCTTAGATCTTTAGTGGAAAAGTTTCTAGTGAAGGGAAAGAAGTTGTATGCAGTTTTCATGGATTTGGAGAAAGCCTACGACAGGCTGGCTAGACAAGGATTGCGGAAAGTATTAAGAATTTATGGAGTAGATGGGAAGTTGCTGAATGCTGTGAAGAGTATGTATGATGGTGCTAAGGCTGCAGTGCGTGTGGATGGTGAACAATGTGAATTTTTCTCTTTGAAGGTTATGTTGAAACAGGGATATATCATGTCTCCATGGTTGTTCAATCTGTACATGAATGGGGTAATTAAAGAGGTCCAAGGTAGGGTAGTGGATGTTGGAGTGGCCCTGGTGAGAGAGGGTAGTGTTTGAAAACTCCCTGTACTGTTGTTTGCAGATGATACTGTGTTGTTGAATAAAGACGAAGGAGAGCTGCAAGGCTTGGTGGATGAGTTTGGGAGAGTGTGTAAGAAACGGAATCTAAAGGTGAATGTAGGGAAGAGTAAAGTGACGGTCTTTGAGAGAGGCGAAGTCAGTGAATGTACAGCGAGGTTGGATGGTGAGGAATTGGAAAATGTGAGGACGTTTAAGTACTTGGGTTGTGTGATGAGTAAGCATGGAGGTTTGGAGGGTGAAGTGCTTGAAAGGGTACAGTAGGGAAGAAAGGTTGCTGGTTCCTTGAAAGCAGTGATAAGAAGAATGGAAGTGAAAATGGAAGTGAAAAAGTTACATGACAGTAGTTGTGATACCAACTCTAACGTATGGAAGTGAAGCTTGGACGTTGCTGGAAGGACACAAGTCAAGAGTGAGAGCAATGGAAATGAGTTATTTCAGAGGAGCCTGTGGAGTCACATGGAGAGACAGGCTGACAAATGAGGATATAAAGGAGCGTTGTGGTGTGGATGTGGATGTGATAGGAATCGTTAGGAGGAATACACTGAGGTGGTTTGGCCATGTGGAGAGGGTGGAGGGTGAGAGACTGACGAAGAGAGTGTATGTGAGTGAGGTGGATGGGGGAAGAGGGAGGGGGAGGCCGAGGATGAGATGGAGGGATGGGGTGGAGAGGTATATGACAGAGAGGGGTGTGAGTTGGGAGGGGGGCAGTGAAATGGTGGGGGACAGGGCGACGTGGAGGCGATTTGTTTGTGGCCACCCCGACCGGGATTGAGGCGTCTTGCAATAGATAGATAGATAGATAAATGGAGAGGTGGGAGTGTGAAGGAATGGGAGTATGGATGGGGTATATTCATGGGAGTGACTGAGAATATGAGCGCAAAAGACGGAGTGTGTATTGTTGTGAGTAATAGATGGAAGGAGATTATAAGAAAGTATTGTCAGCTGGCTCAAGGAGTGTGTGGGTAAGGTTGAAAATTGGACTACAAATGTGGGCGATTTTGTGCGCGTATGCGCCAATGCAAGATCGTGCAAGCAGAGTAAGAAAAGAGTTCTATGCAAACGTGGAAGTGTACATGGAAAAGTTTAAAAGGAATGAAGGAGTGTTTTTTATTCGAGATATGACTGGGAAAGTAGGGAATGCGAAAGTAGATGTAGTAGTTGGTGAATGGGGTGTGCCTGCAGAGATGGACGAGAATGGCAGTGCTTTTGTGGACATTTGTGCCGGGAAAAGGTTGGTGATAGAGAATACCCTCTTCAGGCACAAAATGATCCATAGATATACGTGGTGAGTGATGAGAAGGGAGGGTGCTGAACTGAATGAACGGAAGGCAATAATTGATTATGTGTGTGTGGAGGAAAGGATCCGAAGGTGTGTAATGGATGCAAGTGAAATGGATGCAAGTGAAATGGAGAAGTAGAAGAAGGGAAGGACAGGAGGAAGTGGTTCATATAAGGAGAGTAGAAAGGTTACAAGAGGATGGGGAAAGAAAAGTCAGAATAAATGAGAGAAGTCGATGGGCGATTAGGTAGATATGGACTGGGGCAGATGGGGGACGTGGAAGGTGTGTGCAAGATATTCACAGAAGAAATCTGTACAGCATGTGAGGTGGTATGTGGGATGAAGAGAAGATGAAAGGGGGTACAGGGAACAGCGTGGTGGAATGAAGAGGTTAGACAGGCTGTGGCACAAAAGAAGAAAATATATAGTGAGTGGATGAGAAACAGAGGCGTGGAAGAAGTTGAGAGACGGAAGGGAGAGTTATATGTAGAGAGGGAGAGAGAGGTGAAAAGATTAGTAAGAGAGAGAAAGAAGGGAGTGGATGAGAAATTTGGAAGGAATTTAAGTGTTAAGTGGAGAGGATGTAAGAAAATGTCCTGGAAAGAGGTAAAGAGAGTTAGACAGGATGGCAATGAAGCTAGTCAGGGAGTGAAAGATAAAAACGGTAGATTAACTAGTGCAGAAGGGAGAAAAAGTATGCAGATTGAGAGAACACTTTAAGGAATTGTTGAACATAGAGAATGAATGTAATGCGAGTATAAGTGGCTGGGGAACGGCTGGGAGTAGGAGGGATGTGAGAAGAGAGGAACAAATCAGTAGGATGGAAGTTGTGGAAGCCATGATGGAAGTAAAAATGGGGATAGCTCCAGGAATTGATGGAGTGTATGGTGAAATGCTGAAGCATGGGGAAGAGACAGTAGTAGAAGGGATGTGGAAGATGTGTAGATTGGCCTGGGAGGAAGGTAGAGTCCTGGAGGATTGGAAGTTGGGTATAATTATTTCCCTGTACAAAGGGAAAGGGGAAAAAGAAGTGTGTGGTAATCATATGGACATTTGTCTTCTTAGTGTAATAGGAAAAGTATAGGGCAGGATACTTATTGACAGAGTTAGGGAAATAACAGAGGAATTAGTTGGAGAAGAACATGAAGGTTTTAGGAAGAGAAGAGGTTGTGTAGATCAGATATTCATTCTTAGACCTTTAATGGGAAAGTTACTAGAGAAGGGAAAGAAATTGCATATGGCCTTCTTGGATTTGAAGAAAGCATATGACAAGATGGATAGACAAAGATTATGGAAAGTATTAAGAATATATGAGGTGCTCCATGGAGGCAGGGTATATCCACCAAATCGCCCATTTTGAGTTACATGCATCAGCATGTTCACCCGGACTTAAACTTTAATTTCTTGCCCCAATCGTATGGATATACGCCCTGACAATATGGTTGAAAATTCCATAAAGAGACACCCCCAGCTCGACCATTACACATCCAAAACGCACTTCCACTCAGCTCAGAATTTAGTGGAGGAATGGCGTATGTATGACCAATCAGTGCTGTGTGTGAGTTGAGCCCCCAGAATCAGTCAGTGAGCACGTGACAGGGCGGGGCATCCACCAACCTGCAGCAGTGTTTGTGTTACCTCGGCAGCATGAACTTGAAAACCCAAGCAAGCATTAACAAGAGCTGTTTTGTAAGATCAAAACCAACAAAATTAATGAGGGTATTGCGGAGTTATTATCTCCCAAACTTTCAAACGCTCTTATCTCAAAATGTCATTTTGGCAGTTAAGCTCTTCCTCCATGGAACGCCTCATATGGAGTAGATGGGAAGTTGTTGAATGCTGTGAAGAGTATGCATGAGGGTGCTAAGGCTGCAGTGTGTGTGGATGTTGAACTGGTTGAATTTTTCTATTTGCAGGTTGGATTAAACAGCGATGTGTCATGTCTCCATGGTTGTTCAATCCGTATATGGATGGGGTTATAAAAGAGATACAAGGTAGGGCAGTGGATGTTGGAGCAGCCCTAATGAGAGAGGGCAGTGTTTGAAAACTCCCTGCACTGTTGTTTGCAGATGATACTGTGTTGTTAAATGAATACAAAGGGGAGCTGCAAGGCTTGGTGGATGAGTTTGGGAGAGTGTGCAAGAAACGGAATCTAAAGATGAAAGTAGGGAAGCGCAAAGTTGTGGTCTTCGAGAGAAATGAGGTCAGTGAATGTACAATGAGGTTGGATGAGGAGGAAACTGAAAATGTAAGTGTGTTTAAGTACTTGGGTAGTGTGATGAGTAAGGGTGAAAGTTTAGAGGGCGAAATGCTTGAAACGGTACAACAGGGAAGAAAGGTTTCTGGTTCCTTGAAAGCAGTGATAAGAAACAGGGAAGTGAGCATGGAAGTGAAAAAGTTACTACATGACATTGCTGTGATACCAACTCTAACGTATGGAGGTGAAGCTTGGATCTTGTTGGAGTGACAGAAGTCAAGAGTGAGTGCAGCAGAAATTCGTTATTTGAAAGGAGCATGTGGAGTCACATGGAGAGACAGACTGACATATAAGGAAGTGAAGGAGCGTTGTGGTGTTGATGTGGATGTGATAGGAAGGTTTAGGAGAAACACTTTGAGGTAGTTTGGTCATGTGGAGAGGATGGAGGGTGAGAGACTGACGAAGAGAGTGTGTGTGAGTGAGGTGGAGGGAGAAGAGGGAGGGATAAGCCAAGGATGAGTTGGAGGGATGGAGTGGAGAGGTATATGAGAGAGGGGTGTGTGGTGTGAGCTGGGAGCAGGGCAGTGAAATGGAGGGAGACAGGGCTACATTGAGGTGATTTGTTTGTGGCCACCCCTTACGGGATTATGGCGTCCGGCAATAGATAGATAGACAGTCGTTGCCGTTATGCAAAAGTACAGATTTTAGGCTCTTCACGGAACTAGCTATGAAGAGGTGCCATTCTTAGGCCTTGTAATCCACTCCCATGGCTTGGAACAAACCCTTGACATCAAAACAATAACACAACAAGGTTTCTTCACAAGATTAGAAGAAGGATGCAAACTTGCCCTTGCGATTCCTATAACTCAACATGCAGCTGGGATCCTACAAGTTCCATTCACTTAGACGTGATGCCAACAGCTCAGCATTGGACTTGGTGAGTCCTAAATCTCGGACCAAGTCATCCAGTTCTTGCTGATTGAGAAAGTTCAGAGTGTCTCCAGAACATTCTCCAACATCATCACTTTCTCTCCATCATCGACAATGTCCTCATGGTCAGCCATTACATCGGCGCACGGTAACAAGCCTGGCAAGAAACAACTGCTAATTTTTGACAAAAACCTAGAGACAGACAAACAAAACATACACCACTGGAATCAGTATGGAAAACTGGGTCTAACAAGACCAACAACACTGAATAAACAAATTCTTTGTTATACAGTGTAATTACATTTTTTCGTAGCCACAATACAGAAGCATCACTATGTTGTAAGGTATATGTAATATAAACAAGATCTGAAGACCGTACAGTACCTTCTTGTGGAACATCATCAAGGGATCTGACAAAGGTGTTGAAAAAAGGATGTGTCTGCTACTGTTTGTTACAATGACCTTGACCCCACTGGGGAGATTTGGATTTTTTTTTTTCTAACAGGAATGGCCCATGCCAGGAAACATAACCTTGACTCTTCAGATTCTTTGCACAGTCTCTGGTTCTCTTGGAATTGTAGCGAGACTCTACGGCAAGGATGATAATACCATCGAAAATAATAGTCTCCACCTACTACGTAGATGGAGACTAATAATAATAACTAAACACTGTAATTGTCCTATGGATAGTCTCTACTCTCCAACTAGTTTCTTAATGACCTTGACCCCATTGGGGAGATTTTGATTTTTTTGTTATCAGCAGTGGTTCATGACAAGACACATATCCTGGGCCCTTCAGACTCCTTGTACAGTCTCTGATTCCCTTGGAATCATCAGGAGACTCTGAGGCTGAGGTATAATAGTTAGTTACATATTTTTATTGTGTAGCCACAGTAAAGATTCTTTGCCATTAGGTAAGGTATGTACAGTATAAACAAGATCTGAAGACCCTACTGTAAGGTCACTTCTTGTGTAATATCAAGAAGGGAGCTTACAAAGGTGTCAAAGAATGCATGTACTTGCTTATGTTTCTTGCAACTGCCTTGACTGCATTGAGCAGATTCAGATTTTTTTTTATTCAGCAATGGTCTATGCCAGGACACATAATCTGGGCCCTTAGGATTCCTTGTTCAGTCTCTGGTACTCCCGGAAGCGTTGCAAGACTTTGAGGTCGGAATAATAATAATGAATCACATATTCTTACTGTAAATCCACAATGAGGAAGCTTTACCATGTGGTAAGGTATGTGTAATATAAACAAGAGCTGACGACCCAAAGTTAACTTCCTGCGTAAGATCAACAAGGAAAACAAAAGTGGCCAAAAATGCATGTGTCTGTCACTATTTCTTACAATGACCTTGACTCCACTGGGGAGATTTGGACTGTATTCTATCAGCAATGGCCCATGCCAAGACACATGACCTGAGCCCTTCAGATTCCTTACACAGTCTCCAGTTCTCCCTTAATCGTTGCGAGACTCTGAGGCAAGAATAATATTAATAATACCAGTGAAAATAATAGAGCCCACCTACATAGTAGGTTGAGAGTAATTATTATTCTTCACTTGTTATTACCACACCAGTTATTATAAAAACTGGTGTGGTAAGTTATAATAATCCATCCATTCATCTGTCTATCATCCAAGCCTATGCCACCCCACAAAGAGTGTAGGAACCTGGGGCTAGGCAAGTTGTCCTGACATTTAAGACGAGAGTGACAACCTCACTCATCCCTGAGTGGCATTATGTGAGCAATAAACCCCAACCATCCCTTGGATATAAACCTACACAGACTTAATCCGATTGGAGAGCCTAAAGTACCCATTAACCACCAGGTGCCATAATTTGGTTATATAGTTACCACCCAGCATAGTAAATGGTTTCATGGTGTACAGGAAACCATTTGGCTTCTTACTCGGTGTAGAATCACAAATAGGCATAAGGAAAAGGAAAGAGTGAAAGAGAGAATGACAGAAGAGGGAATGTATAGTCACCCGTAGGCAGAATGAAGAGGAAAGAATGAAGGAAAGAAAGAAGAGAAATAATAAAAATGATGATCATGATGATGATCATGATGATAATAATAATAATAATAATAATAATAATAATAATAAAATAATAATAATAATAATAATAATAATAATAATAATAATAATAACTAAAGGCCCCCCAAGGGGAAATCACACCAGCTGTGAGGGGATACATATCCAGCGCGGCTCGGTTTATGGCCTTGACCCATTTTCACCAATTTCAAATTAGTAGGAGATTTTTATCTCTACTACAAACCTGAAAAAAAAAAAAAAAAAGATATCTGGAGCGGTTGAAAAGTTATCGTTGTAACAGACACACAGACCTTGACCTACTTTCACCAGTTTTGATCTCGTAGGACACACCTGTAAAATTCTGTGATGATACCTTGAGCAGTTGCAGTTATCTTGCTAGCAGACACACAGGCACACAGACAGAGACAAACTGAAAACAGTACTCGTAGGAGGTTTTCATCCCTACTACACACCTGTAAAATTTTGTAATGATATCTTGAGCAGTTGCAAAGTTATCCTGGTAACAGACATACGTATCTTGGCCAACTTTCACCAATTTCGAACTCGAGATTGTTTTTTTCCCAACTACACAGCTGTAAAATCTTGTGATGATATCTTGAGCGTTTGCAAAGTTATCATGCTAAAAGACACACACACACACACACACACACACACACACACACACACACACACACACACACACACACACACACACACACACACACACACACACACACACACACACACACACACTGAAAACAGCTGGTAATAATAATAATAGTTATGATAATGATAACTAGAAAATGGAAATTACCATTAGCAATTTCGATAATTCACCATATGACCAGGTAAAAAAAAAAAAAAAAAAATGGCATTAGGAGTACTATTTGCAAAAGTATAAGTTATCGTTGAACCTGGTGATTTCAGCTCCCATCAGATTGTGAGCACTTTGAATATAAGAGATGGTTAAACATGTTGGGCGAAGGTGAAAGCAACAAAATCCTCGCAGAGCAAAAATTGCGGGGCCCAAAGTACTTTTCATTGACCCCTTGGTTATCTCAGAAACTACTGGCCCAAATGGGCCAATCGTCATTTCAGACTGGCTCCTGGACCTTGGGTATGTCCCCCCAATATTTCAAGTCTGGACCTTTAGCAGTTTCTGAGTATCTGCAAAAGAGATTATTTTTATAGGTTTTTCGATGCTAGAATATCAGTACTGGGACTGGATGGTACTAGGTCATATGCAGAGGCCAGCTAGGAGACTCAGATGGCCAAGTATGATGGGCATAGCTTTGAAACTGAGCGAATACCAGCAATTTTCTCCTCTGTAAGAAAGTAAAATAATAATAATAATAATAATAATAATAATAATAATAAAAATAATAGTAATAATAATAATAATAATAATAATAATAATAATAATTAGACAAGGGAAATAACTATTAGCAATTTCAATAATTCACCGAATGACAAGGTCATCCTTCTTGTGCATATGAACTCAGTTCATAAAAATAGTAAATTTCGAACTTTGACCATGGCTGTGACCTTGAATTTTGGGTCAAGATCTTTCATATTTGGTAGCCATGCATAGCATATGAAGTTCTGTACATGTACCATGTTCGGTGATTGTAGCTCAATTCTATCTTGGTTTATATATTGTGCAGTTGAAGTTTGACCTTGGCAGTGAGTTTCTGTTTTGGGTCAAGATCATTCATACTTGACAGCCATGCATAGCATGTCAAGTTCTGTAAATGAACCAAGCTTGTGTTCAGTTATATATATATTTTTTTTAAACTGTGCAGTCAATGACCCCAAACTACTTTCCATCGATCCTTGGGCGACTCAGAATATACTGGCCTAAGTGGGCCGTTAGTCATTTCAGACCTGCTCCCTGACCTTGGCTATGTCCCTCAAAAGTTTTAAGTCTGTATCTTTAGCAGTTTCTGAGATTCCACAAACAGACTATTTTTTTTTTTTTTTTAATTGGAACTGGATAACCAGTACTGGAAACTGGATGATATTGAGTCATATGAATGTGCCGGCTGAGGGACTCAGAGGGTCAAATGATGGCTGTAGCTTTGAAATTGAGTGAATACTAGCAAGTTACTTCATCACAAGAAAGATTAATAAGAATAATGAAAGAAAAGCATTCGGGGGCCAAATGCTAATCGTCCACCAGAATATGCTGTTGGCCATATCCAAGCTTTTGGCTATATCTTTATACCCTGATGGTTTAATGTTGATGGCTCAAGCAGTTCATGAGATATAATGGTGTTAAAGGTGGACAATAAAAACCTGTTGACCTTTGGCAGCTATTTTAGTGACCTTGACTTTGACCCCGAGTGCCCATTTTCAAACTCGGCCAAGATTTTGGTCATATCTTGATACCCTGAAGGTTTCATGTTGATTGCTCAAGCCGTTCATTAGATATAATGGAAACAAGTACACACACACACACACACACACACACACACACACACACACACAGAGGCAGGCAAACACATTATCGCTTTGCCTTCTAAAGGCAGATGGTAATTAGAATAATAATAATATTGACAAGAACGATGTAACTCATCACTGGTGTGGGGAGTTATAAAAATACTGACAAGAATAATATAACTCATCATTGGTGTGGTGAGGTTTCATAAAAATAACTAGAAAACAGAAATTACCATTAGCAATCACCACATGACATGGTCATCCAGTTTCTTCCTCAGTTCCACTGCATGGGCCAATGTATTCCCCAGTACAGTACCTATCGCAGGACCTGGTGATGTCAACAGGCTTCATATAATGTTCCATAAAAAAGAGCAAATTTGAAACTTTTACCTTGGCTGTGACCTCGCTTTTGGATGGAGGTCATTCATACTCAGTAGCCACGCACAACAAGTCAAGTTCTATAAATGTACCAAGTTTGGTGATGGTAGCTCAATTCTATCTTGCTTTTTTTTTTTTTTTTTTTTTTTGGTGCATTGAATGACCCCAAACTACTCTCGATTGACTCTTGGGCGGTCTCAGAAACTACTGGTCCAAATGGGCCCATAGTCATTTCAGACCTCCCCAACGTTGACTATGCCCCACAAAAATTTCAAATCTTTGCCTTAAGCGGTATCTGAGAACCTGCGAATAAACTATTTTTATGTTTTTTTTGGAAGTACCAACTGTTGTTGCATCCATCCATGTCAAGCATTGCTTTGTGTTTTCTGGTTTGTGTGCAATTCTACCATTCTGTTATAATTTTTTCACTCCAGCTCCAGCCATAGTGTAGTATATGATTTTTTTTAATAAATTTTTTCTGTTTTTTGTTCTTGCTCTTTTCACCAACACTCGTTGCCATGGCTTCATGATTTTATATGTGGACAGACTGGACCGAAAACTACCATGCATAACTTGAGCTTGGTACCTCAAAACACTCTTCTCTGGATTTCAGTAATAGCATTTTAATGGACCTTATAGCGTCCCAAAATGTTAAAGTTCTATGAGCTTTTATATATATATATATATATATATATATATATATATATATATATATATATATATATATATATATATATATATATATATATAAACCACGACAGCCAACACAAGTAGACATCTGTATCAGGTTAGTGAGGCATGGGATCGACCCGATCAGTACTTCTTTGTGCTTTTAAAACAAGATAACGGCCATGCCACGTTGAGTACACCGCTTCCCGTCCGATCAGCGAAGTTAAGCAACGTTGGGTCTGGTTAGTACTTGGATGGGTGATCGCCTGGGAACACCGGATGCTGTTGGCATAACGTTCTCCCTACGTGTCAAGTGGGGTTGGTGGAGGATTAGTGCTCCTCCCTATAAAACAATTAACTCTAAGCCCTTGGCCACCCCGTTAGGGATACATGGAGTCTGGCAATGAATGAATGAAATATATATATGTATATATATAATATATATATATATATTCTGTGTGCCACTACCTGCTGCGGGTGTGCATAAAAGACCTCCACCCTTTACGTTTCTGTCTCACTCTGTCTGAAGATGTAATATACGAAAGTACTCACTGTCGCTCCTTTCATCTCTCCTGTGGTTAGTTTGCATACATATCTTCACGGTGAAGTGAAGTCTCTGCATATATATATATATATATATATATATATATATATATATATATATATATATATATATATATATATATATATGCATGTGTGTACAATGGTGGTAACAGTGTGTGCGTGCCGGGTGAGAGGAGTTTCCTGGGTGAACCAAAAGTATAGTAGCAGCCATGTCTTTAAAGAGCATTTTCACTCTCCCCACTCCTTTTTGTGGCAAATTTTAGAGAAGATTCTCCTTTTGTAATGCCAGCCCATGCTAGACTCCAGGGAAATGAAAGTGCAGATGAGGCAGCACGAGCAGGAGTTGCCCTTAATGCTTGTATCAGGCCTCTTCCCAACAGGGATTACTTCCCTATGATTACGGCTTCTGTCCAGGCTTCCTGGCTACGTGCCTGGGATACACTTCCTGTACCACGCAAGCTCCGTGAGGTAACAGAGGTAATTAGTTCATGGATCTATATAGCCATGCCCTGTGACTGTGAAGTTGCTGGGACCCGCTTATGGATCAGACATACAGCCTGACTCATTGCCGACTCCTGCAGGTAGACCCCATCCATATTGTGAAGACTGGTTTTACTGTACAGCATTGCTTGCTTAAGCTTTCCTGTGCAGAAGATGCTCGCCGTCGATACTTCTACGGGGCTAGAGCGGGAGATAAGACAATATCTCTCCTTGGTCCTTGAAGAAACGTGTATGATGAGAGACGCGATCTTCTCTTTTGTAGAGGAAGTAGGTTTCCTTAATCGAGTCTAGCTTTTATGAATAGTTTTGACTACTATTCGTTTATGCCTAGTGTTCTTGACGTTTATATTAAGGATTTTGATGTTACATTACTTTTTTGTTTTTCATATTATATATATATATATATATATATATATATATATATATATATATATATATATATATATATATATATATATATATAATTTATTTATATATATACCGTCTCATCCCCGACTCGTGAAGCCAGAACGGATATTATGTCTTGAGGTCTGTGTGTGTGTGTGTGTGTGTGTGTGTGTGTGTGTGTGTGTGTGTGTGTGTGTGTGTGTGTGTGTGTGTGTGTGTGTGTGTGTGTGTGTGTGTGTGTGTGTGTGTGTGTGTGTGTGTCAAAAATAACTCAGCCTGTTTTTATGAAAGTACTGTAATGTCAATGTTGGTGGAAAACTCGACTGTGAATCAATGAAAAAATGTAATAGTTTTAGAACATCTAGTCAAACGTGAAGGTAAGTATACTAGGTTAAACATTAATATTCCAAAATCAGCTTAAACATTTCATACCATAATTACACCAACCTCTAATGAAAATGTTGAAAGTAAGACAAGAATTAAGCGATTAGTATTTGATACCATCACTCAAGGATTAGGGTCACAGGACAAGGTTAAAATTCTTCCCATGAACGTGTGCGCGTGTAACTGTTAGCAAGGTAAGTCAGACAATCTTGTTACGACTTTCGCCATTCTTGGTGGACAGGTTGACAATCTGCAAAGATTCTACCTGTTGTTAGGAGAACGATGTCTAAAGGTCATATTCACAGGGTAAGGTCAACGTAAACACTATTTATCGGATTTAAACGAAACCTTGATGAATAGTTGAGGAAAAGGGAAACGAGGATGCGATTTTGAAAACAAACAGTCTGAGGTCAAGTTCACAGGGAAATGTAAAACACCAAGGGTTGCATCGCAAATTTTACTCAAATTGTTTTGATTTTATTTAAATCAAACTTCGTGGAAAGGAGAAGGGTCAGCAAAGATCGAAGGCAGTCTATTTTGAGAGCAGTCAGTCAGAGGTCAAGGTCACAAGGTTAGGTCAAAGATCGACCTGCGTGTCTCTTTGTGAGGAAAACTAAACCAGTTTTGATCTCATTTGGATCAAACTCTCTGCATGCTTTGACGATCACTCAAAAGATTGGGAAGTAGTTTCTGAGAACAATGTCAAAAGTCATTATCATTTGTCAGGGTCACCTTAAGCAGTTTTATGCAATTTAGACTAAGTTGTGGAACGGTTCAGGTTAACATAAGGATACAAAAATTCGAAACAGAACAGTAAGTCAAAGGTAAAGGTCACAGGGAAAGGTCAAGGCTACTGGGTTATTAAAACTCACACAGTTTTGACTTGGTCTGAACCAAAGTTGCTAGAAAAGTTAAGGGTCTAAATGACGCAATTCAGTTTTGAAAGTAAATTGTCATAGGTCAAGGCCACAGGACAAAGCTAATTATAATGCCCTTAGACCAGCTGGGTGTAGCAGGTGTTGCACTCTCTGAGTACTCATTTCCACCGCCAACAGAGTTGGAGGAAGTTATGTATTCACTTCTGTTTGCCTGTCTGTTTGTCTGTTTGTCCAAAATATATTCTAAAAAGTTATTAGTTGATGTCAATGAAATTTTGTGGATATGTCGGTCATGGAGCAGAGAAGAGTTGACTAATTTTGGTGTGAGTTGTCTGGTTCGTGAAGGTGTGCACTTCCGAGTACATTCTAGATCTAGCACATATTTTGCAGAATTTTTGTGCTGTATTTTGTACAAAGGATTCAGGTTTAATTTTGAGATATTGTAAGAAACTTTTTATCAACGTGTTTTGATTTAGCGCAGCCTGCAGGGTGGCTATTGCTTTAGTTGATATGTTTCATGAAGCAGCACTTTCAACCCCTCGTAGGTGATACTGCCCTTTTCTTCCTTTTTATTTTTATTTATTTATTTATTTTGCTACAGTCGTTTTCGTTGCCGCCAGGCTATTTTACATGGCGTACGAGAGTGAAATGGTAGCAAAAATTTCATTGCTTTATTTAATGCATTTTACTTTTAACCTCTCCTGAATCAGGACTCTCTATGTTTCATTATCGTTACAACCAGGCTATTTAACTCAACGTATGAGAGGCCACTGTAGTGAATGGGTGAGGAACACTTGTCAAAAGCCACGTCACCAATTATCACAATGCATCTATAGCAGACACTGCATTATTTTATGAATTACCTTTTTAATTGCTGCCTTAATATGACCCCTTTCATATGTTGTTCTCATTAACAGCAAACTATTTCTTATTTATTTAAAGCTCAGGAGGGACCTAATGTACTGAATGCAGTTAGAGAAAGATTCCGTTAACAACTTCCGGTGATTGATATATTTTCACTTACATTTCAAGAACATAATTTCATTTAAATCTAGCTTAGAAAAAGGTTAATTATCAATTTATGAAGGGCCTCTAATTAATGAACGGGATAACGAGGGCAATATCTAATAACTTTAGTTCGTAGCTTCCCCAGAGTTAAATAAAATCGGTTGTAAAATGCACGAATATGACCACCACCACCACCACCAACAACAACAACATCAATAATAATAATAATAATCGTTTTCGTTTTTAAAGGCTCCAACATGCTTGCATGTGTCGGCCTTGGTCACCTAATGGCGGCTCTCCACGCTGCACGATCCATTGCAGCCTCCCTGTTCAGTCCCGTAACCCTAAGGTCACACTTAATGACCTCGTCCCATGTCTTTCTCGGTCTACCCCTCATAACCCCACCCCTAATATTAACACTTCTCACCTTCCTCACCCAATTATCATCCCCCATCCTCTCCACATGTCCAAACCACCTCAATCTACCTCTCCTCATCACAACACCAATACACTCCAGTCCCATCCTACCTCTCAACTCTTCCATTGTAAACCCAGCCCCTCCAGGCCTTGGACGCAGGGACGCACTGCACATCCACCTAATCATTGTCATTTCTGTACGTCTGAGCCGGCGAATGTCTTCCTCCTTCACTGCCCAGGTCTCACTGCCATACAGCATTACACTCCTAACACACGCTGCATACAAAGACCCCTTAGCACGTAGGGAGAGCCCCCTCAATGTCAGGAGAGGCAAGAGCTCCCTGAACTTCTTCCAACCACTTCTCACCCTAGCCACAGAGCTAGCTCCAGCCCCACCTCCAGCACACAACATGTCTCCCAAATAACAAAACTCTTCCACACACTCAAGAGATTCACCAGCAAGTTCAATCCTTTCACGTCTGACGATCTCCACCTGCTCACCCCGGCACGCTGTACACATAAAATCAGCATTATCTCGCAGTCTACCTCTGATACCACTACATCTCTTATGCACCCATTTATCACACACACCGCACAAGATGGAATTACTTCCCACGCCCTTGTGGCAAACTGCACATGGCCACTCTCCCTCGTCTTTGACAGTACCGCCACCAACCCTAGATATCATCACTTTTGTTTTATCTGCATTTGCCCTTAAACCCTTTTGCCCCATACCATCTCTCCACTTCCTAAACCTTTCCTCCGCCTCCCTTTCATTCTCTGCAATCAACACCAAATCATCAGCATACAACAACTCCCACGGGAGTCCGTTTCTAAAGTCACGTGAAAGGGCTTCAAGTACCATGATAAACAACATGGGACTCAAGACTGACCCCTGATGCACACCAACATTCACGGAAAACTCATCACTCAAATCTCCATTCACTCTCACCTGGGTGTGAGCACCCACATACATGGCCATAACCACCCTAACCAGCCACTCCTCCAAGCCAAGCTTTCTCATTGCCCACTTCACCACCTCTCTAGGGACTCTGTCAAAGGCCTTTTCCAAATCAACAAAAACAAAATAAAGATCCCTTCTCCTACCAATATATTTTTCCTGAAGCTGTCGAACAATGAATATGGCATCAGTGGTCCCCCTACCTGGCATAAACCCAAACTGCATCTCATCAATATTCACTCTTTCTCTAATCATACCTTCTAAAACTCTCTCCATTACCTTCATTATCTGATCTAAAAGCTTTATACCTCTATAATTCCCTCTTTCCAGGGCATGACCCTTCCCTTTATACACATTTACAATTACACTCTTCAGCCAATCATCTGGGACAACACACTCATAAATAATCCTATTTATCAGGTCAGTGACTAAACTCACCCCTATATCGCCTGAGGCCTTCAACATTTCGGCAATCAACCCAGACACACCTACTGCCTTCCCCACCCTCATCCTGCCTATTGCCTCACTCACAGTAGCAGTATGAATCAAAGGCCAAGGGCCAGACACTGGATCTGCTGGCTCCAAACCTTCCCTGTCCCAGTCAAACTCCTCATTCAACAACCGGTTATAATGCTCTCTCCATGCATCTTTAATATCCTCACTGTTCACCACTACCCTTCCTTCATCATTCTTCACACACTGCTCACCTATGAGATCCCGATTATCCCTCTTCACCTGACCTGCCATCCTAAATATATTTTTCCTTTCCCCATGATTTAGGTTATCAAGTAATTGTCTCTGTGACTCAGACTTTGCCCTGTATACCTCTCTCCTAGCCCTACGCTTGGCAGTCAAATATTCCTCTTTGCTACCACCCTTCTTCCATTCCCGGAAAAGCCTTCTTTTCTCCTTAATTGCAGCTTCTACACCCTCATCCCACCACCAAGTTACTTTATGTCTTGGTGGTCCTCTTGTCCAGCCGCATGTTACATTAGTAACTCTCAAGAAATTGTTCTTGAGGGCTCTGTACTGTTCATTAACGCCTCTGTCTAAAGCTCCCTGTTCAGCCACCACTCTCCTGAACTCGCTATAGAAGGCATCCCTTACTACTTGGTTTTTCAGCTTCCATATTTTCCTCCTAGGTACATAAGTCCTCTTTTTCATCACTTGTTCTTTAAGCACCATATCACAAATCAATAGTTTCTGCTGCTGCACACACTCCTCACTTCCTATAACTTTAACATCCCTCACTAACCTCCTATCGGCCCTCCTAACCAGAAAATAATCTATCTGACTGCTATTTCCCCCAGACTCATACGTAATTAACCTACTGTCTCTTTTCCTAAAATATGTGTTGCACACAATCATGTCCGTTGCCTCCCCAAACTCGAGTATCCTTTCCCCTTCTGCATTCCTTAGACCATATGCACATCCCCCATGCACTCCTTCATAACCTTGTGCTGCTTCACCTACATGACCATTTAAGTCCCCTCCCAAAATCACTATCTCATCATCCCGCATACCACCCACTACACGTATTAAATCATCCCAAAATCTATCTTTCTCTGATTCATCCAATCCTGCCTGTGGAACATATGCCGATATAATCACAGCTATCTATCTTCCCAACAGAATTTTCACAACCAATATCCTATCGCTTACTCTCAAAACATTCATAACACATTCCACCCATTTCTCCGCAACCATCACACCAACACCTCCATATCCGTCTGTCCTCCCTTGCCAAAACAACTTATAGCAACAGTCCTTCCCAACAATCTTTCTGGCTGATCCACCCCTGTACCGGACTTCCTGCAAACATGCCACGTCCACCCACCTCCTACTGAATGCCTCAACGACTTCCCCTGCTCTTCCCCTCAAACTTCCCACATTCCATGAACCCACCCTCATCCCCATGGGTGATTTACTGTCCTCAGGCTTGCTTTGAAACCTTTTTTGTTTTGTCATCTTCAGTATTAATAAATGGGGACAGACACAGCACAGGTCCCACTCACCGCACAATCCCAGGTCCAGGCAATGGATCTGGGACCCCTAGCCCACCAGCTTACCAGTGGCTGTGGTAGTGGCCTCGGGGCACCCTGCCAGGACAGCTGCAGGGACACCCTCCAAGCGCGTCTTGGCACTGCAACTATCCCGCCATTATACACCCACTGATAGGGCAGCCTCCTGTGACGCTACTCCCAGGTTCGGGCCCCTCTCTATTGGGCGGAAGCGGCAGCCTGGGAACCGCAATGCCCTGTACCCTCTAGCACAGGCCCGAGCCCCATCTCGCCCTGGACCCATGATCTATGCCGGCGGAACCCCTGCCACGCCTCCCCCCAGAAGTCCGCCACTAGGTAGCGGGGGCAAAGTTTTCTGGCCGCATGCCCTTGCTGGCGCCAACCCCTGTAACGTAGTGGGATACGTTGTGTGAAATGTAAAGTGCATGTGGTGTAGTGCATAGATAGTTAGAGGAAATGTTTGGGAGAGTATGCTGGTCTACTCTCCATGTTACTGTCACACTGAAAAGGTCAGCAAAGGGGGATGGTTAGATAGCTAGTGAAACAGGAGCTCCAGCTCTCCCTATCACCATCATTCCCATTCCCCTCGGGAGTACTACCCTGTTCGGCCCGTGCTACGGCCTCCTCCTGAATAATAATAATAATTGCAATAACAATAATAATAATTATAATACGAATACGTCATCGCTGTGAAGATGTTGACATCTTCACTGTAAGTTTATCGGCAGCAAGTACTGTACTGTATTGATCTGTTTGGTGTGCATAACATTTTTCACTCCTTTCACTAGACGACGCCCTTTACTTTCCGGACTCTTTTATTCAGCTCAGGAAAGATTCAGTGAAGTAAATGTGTTAGGAACAGTCTCAGTTAACACTTCAATACTAGATGCGTCCTCATAAGCTGACTTAAAGTCACCTGGACCTGTTCATTTGGATGGTTGATATCTATCTTATCTTCGTTACCACAATACGATTTTACCAAGGTTAAATTTTATGCACTGGAGAGGTTACATGTAGCCCTTACTATAGGGAGGTTAGATGTTGCCTTCATTTACTCCTTCAGTGTAAGAGATGTCTCCTTGGCTGAATAAAATTCTCTGGACGTAACAAGAATGAACTCTACATATACGTCATCGGATTCATGTAGTTAATGTATGGCTTGGCTTTTAATTGGTATGGGTATGAATAAAGAAGAGTGAAATTAGTAGAAATGGGACTGCTAAGGAGTGTATGTATGTGGATTGCATTAGCTGGATCGGGGAAAAAAAATGCAGAATCGGGGCGTACTGGGAAGTAACGAAGTATGTTTGCCGAAAGGTAGATGTCAGTGAGTATATATGCTATGGTCATATAGCATGGTTGTAAGTAGAGAAGAAAAGGAGAATATTTATGGATGAGTTTAAAGATACAGGGTGCCTGGTAGGACAAGAATTGTGTGGAGGTATGAGTGGATATTTGAATAAACAAGATATGGAAGTTGAGGAAGCAAAAGAATTAGCAAAGTAGAAAGGCAGATGAATGAAGTATGGCAGGAGATTCCCCTTAGCATGGGTTGCCCATCTTTTTCTAACCTGGGAACCAACAGAATTACTCTGTTCGACATGATATTATGAAGCGCCATATTATCCTTGATCGTTTGGTACATCAACTGGATCCATGAAAGGTTCGAATGACGTGTGAATGGATGTTTGGATAGTTTATTGACAGTTCTTCAACTTTTGTACTTTCATGATCCGGCATTTGGAATCAGAGTACATCAGACATCAGAATGCAGTAATCATCTTCATCGTCATTGTCAGAATGGTCAGCATCTGAAATATCAGAGTCACTCTCGAAAAATCATATCGACGGTTTGTTCCACATTTACTCATGCATGTCGTTGTGCCATCTTTCAGTCCAGAGCTAATCTAAAACAAAAAAGATTTTTGTATAAGGATATGGAGAAAAATACTCATGTAAATTTGCATACTCTACACTGTTCGTCTGGGGTCCGTGTGGACCCCAAACCAAAATCTTATACTGAAATCTCGTGGTTGTACCAATTCAGATAATATTTATTCCTAACAAAGAAATCTGTGTAAGTGACAATTACGTAAAACGACAGATAAAAGTAATTAGTCATTAAGAAAATATTGCACAAAATATACTTCCGGAGTCCGAAGGAACCCCAGGTGTGCTTATGAGGGTTAAAACTCCCCATTTCTCATGTCCCTTTCACACTTTTCACCTTGTTTCTTCTTCTAATTTACTATTCATTATCGACCTCTTTCTTGATGTTAACAGGTAAAACGCAAAGACATCATACCTGTTTCATTATCTTTTTAATGGTTCCTTATTTTTTCCCTCTTACACTTCTTAATGTGCATTTTATTATCACCTACTTTCTTGATTTAAACTTATAAGGCAGAAAACTTCCATGCCTTCAGTTATCTTCCATTATCTTCTTTATATAATTACAGAAAACGCAGCAGTCATCTTACGGAAACCTTTTGAGACCGAAAATGTCTTTTTGATTTTTTTTTTTTTTCATTTCGTGACGATTTTATTCAGACTAGTACTTTCTGAATCAGAGAGGTTAGAAATAGCACTAATAAACTCCTTCATTACGAAAGACTTTTCTTAAGATTAATAAAACTGCGTAGCAGTAGAAGGAATAAGCCGTTAAGTACATTCACCCTGATTCAGACTGAAACTAGAAAGCGCTCAGAGAGCGCATACTTCCACCAATGCCATTAAAGAGGATCCGGATCCGGATTCACCCCAAATTTCAGTCAATTCTTTCTTGGCCCATTGCCCACTTTTCCACAAAATTTCATTAAAATTCATTTAGAAGTTTTGGAGATATTGTAATTCTGATCCAGATCCGGTTCCGGCCCACAATTTAATCATTTCTTCCTTGGCCCAGGTACCGCCCTTCCAAAAAATATCAAAATCTGTTTATAACTTTTTGAATAATCTTGTTAACAGGCAAACAAACAGACCATCACACCAACACGGGGCAAAATATGATTTTCTTGGCGGAGGTAATAACCCGACTCATAGTTAACTAGTTTAATTAGTTTTTTTTTTACCCGTCTCAGCCTCCATCTGCTACTCCTCCCTAAACGTTTCTTAATTTACCTCACAACCCCCGATGTGTTATTTTAACCCATAAAGTTCATAGATATCATAAAACTGCCACTCATACTTTATCCATTTGATTGATTGGCTGATTGATTTTTTCGGTTGCCATTGTTTCACCAAAGACTTGATCTTTTTACACCTTTTCATTATCATCAGCTTCCCTCATCTCAAATTCCTGCTCCAGATTAATTCGTTTTAATCTTTGTTTTAGCCTGGTTTATCTCCTGGCTAAACTCCTCTCTTCCAAGCCCCATACCCTTCATCTACACCCGTTTAGCGCAAAATGATCTAAACTTCTCCAGTCTCTCCTATTTCACGCACAAATTCCAAGATTATTATACTTTTCTGGTTTCAGTACGTAAGAGACTGAAGTAAACATATATCCATGGTAACGTGTTTTTTGCTCCCCATTCTCTCTGACGTGAGGTGGTACAAATCGAAATAATCAAAACTCCCACTCCTCATTTTTCTTCTCCATTCTTCTTCTTCTTCATCTTACTCTGTCTCTGTCTGTCTGTCTGTCTGCCTGTCTGTCTGCCTGCCTGTCTGTCTCTCTCTCTCTGCTTTCTTTTCTTTTTCTTTTTCTTCCGTACTTTTCATTTTCTTTTTCTTTCTCTTTCTTCACCTAGCTTCTTTCACCACTCTCTCCCCCCCCCCACTCCATTATCCTCTTTCCCTTCTTTGTTTGCTCTTTTCCCTTTCTTTCTCACTTTTCTTTCCCTCATCTCGCTTAATCCTCACTTCTGTTCCTCTGTTGCATATATTCTCTCATTTATCCCTCTGTCTGCCTAGCCCCCCCCCCTCTCTCTCTCTCCATCATGCTCTGGTCAAATTCCACAGAGGCAGGGGGAAAATGGCAGCTCCTAAAAAAAAAAATACGAGAAATGATATTCTAAATCACCAGAATGTGATTTATGGGCGATTCCCTTTAATTATTTCTTGAGACAATCCTTATGGTATTTTTAATCAGGGCAAAGATTATATTATTAAAAATTCATAATAAAATACCAATAAGTGATATGATATAGCTTTTAAAATACTTAAATTTGACTTCTAGATGACGTTGCTATATACGTTTTCTTTGAAGTAAAAATTTAAGGGTTTTATTGAGTGTAAAATTGGTCATTTGAATTGTCCCTCCTGTTTTCGAAAGTGCCGGTATTGTTTACACTTTTTCTTCACCATAATATTCATTTTTATACGTGAGTGATGTAAATTATTTGGAAACTGAATTTTTCGTGAGGATTTTTTCTCGACTTACTCCGACCTCTGGGCTCTGTGTTGTAAGGCGGACTACCCCCTCTCTCTCTCTCTCTTACTTTGTTTCTAACATTGGCCCTAAACATGATAATACGTTCGCTTAGGACTAGCATTCATCCTTCGTCCCAGTAACCAACTTAAGATTTTTACCGGCAGTGATAGCGATGCTGGTATTGTTTTCAGTTTGTCTGTCTGTGTGTTTGTTTGTGTGTCTGTTAGCACAATAACTTCCCAACCGCTTAAGATATTATCACAAAAATTTACAGGTGTGTAGAAGAGATGAAAATCTCGGACGAGTTCAAAATTGGTAAAAGTAGGTCAAGATCAAGGTCGTATTCCGAGCCGCGCTAATATATGTATTGGCTCGCGGCTTGTGTGATTCTTCCCTTGGTGGGCCACTAATATACTCTTTCTTTAATCTCCCCCTTCAAGTTTACTTTTCATTTACCATCCTCTTTCTTGATCTGACTCCATAAAAAGCAGATTTCAGCTTGGACCCTCACCCTCTGCAATCACCTAATTTACTCACCTTTAAGCAGGTCTCTTCTTAATTCATACCCACGGAGGGAACGTGAGCAGAGCGTTGTATTCAACTGCGGGGTTTGGACAGGTATGATGATGGGAAGAGTTTGCGACAGTGATGGATTCTCTCTCTCTCTCTCTCCCCTCGTAGGCGGTGTAACTTATTCAAATCCTTCATAATAATAGGATGAAAATAACAAAAATCATGTGCACGATCAGGGAAAAAAACGTCAGAAAAACATACTCGTCCCTCTCAGTGCAATGTCACATGGTAGAATAATTCACCAGACTGAACGCATGCGATGCCAACCGCCGCATTGGGAAACTGTCTTTTTCCCGCGCTATCAATCTACTCTGGGAATTTTGGGATCCCCCTCACACACACACACACACACACACACACACACACACACACGCACGCGCACACACACACACACACACACACACGCACGCACACACACACACACACACAATTATATATATATATATATATATATATATATATATATATATAAGGAGCCTCTGTGGTACAGTGGTAGAGTGTGCGTTTCGTACACGGGTGAAACAGGGTTCGCGCCCCGCCAGGGTAATAAACTTTGGGAGTGTTCACCCGGCCACGTATTGCATTGGCGGACACAAGGGGTGCTGTGGTTGAACCAGTGTCGCATACTGTAAAGTATGCTTGCACCCAGTCGGCTTGCGCGGGCCAATTACACCTGGTTCACAGATACACACACATCCAAAGCCACTCCAACACTACAATTACACTTACAAGCACTTCTCACCCTACATACAATCTCTACTAGACAGCCTAAGCCACTTCGTAGAGATACATTGGCTATATCGTCCCGACTTCGGTCGGAATAGGTTTGTCCTGCAGTGGATACTCAAACGGCTGAATATATATATATATATATATATATATATATATATCACTTAATAACGCGTGATTCATGGATATGCTAATATCCACAAGTAAAGGGCAACATGAAATAATTGTGTACTTTAGTAATAAGAGCTTATCTGGTTTTGGCACATTTTCGAAAGTGAAGAACGTAGTCACCGATCACACCTGAACATTTTGTGCTCAGAAATTTCTACATAAGTTTAGTTTTCCGAACAAATAAAAGAAATGAGAGACCAGCCTATTTTGTTAATATTGAGTACTTTAGCAGATTTATTTACCTTTCGAAAGTGTATTATGAACTCTTGACAACAGGTGCACAGCTTTAATCACAAAATTCCCTTAAATATCTCATGTTCGATAGCAGTAAAAAAAAAAAAAAAAAAACTCACTCGATCAATCTCCGTTAGTTTAGTAGTTATTACGTTAAGTTTTGGTATGGGTTTGCAACCGCAGGTGTATTATCATAACCAGAAAAATTCCTATGTACTATTTAGGACTCCGACCTAATAGGAGAGAGAGAGAGAGATCCCAGGCCAATCGATCAGTGTCAATAGTTTAGTATATATATATATATATATATATATATATATATATATATATATATATATATATGGTGTAACGCGACGTATGACAAAAACTTACACCAATGATCTATCATGTAATTTTGAGTATATTTTGTTCTATAAACATATGCTCTCTGCGACCCCAGTTCAGTACCCAGGATTCGGCTGTTTTGCGTAAAAGCTTCGTGCATTGCATGTGCCATTGGGTGAGAGCTTCGCAGGGCGACGGGAGACGAGTATTATTAGTTTATACTATACTGTACATGAATATCCCATATCCTATCAGTACACGCGAGTTTTAAGAAGAAACTTTACGTAGTCTATTGATTCTTTAACATCGTCATGCATTCATGGAATTCTTTTGCACAAATCGACTGTTATTAAGGATTATTTTCAAATTTTACGGCTTGCAAGGGAGTAGGAAGGGAGGGAGGAGAGGCTGGTGTGTTGTTGCCAGTTATGTAATATTTGGTTCGTAGGATGATGCTACCAGCATTATTATAACACCCACAGCTCATTCAGTGAAAAAACGTTATTCTAAAGGGAGATTAGCCTCACTTTAAGTCAGGAAGAATTTTATTTATCACAATTATTCGGCTGCATGTAAACGTGGCGCCATTGGGTATCTTCACCTGTATTCCTCTCCGCAGCACTGGCATTACCATCTCAGAATCCGTAAAAAAATACACAATATCTGCATATTCTTCATTGCTGTACGTACGTGGCATGCTGTTTCATGAACATGTGAAGCTGAACCCGGTGAACGACAGAACGCGGAGAACAACATTTGAAGTGTGTGCCTCCCCTGCAAATGTTCCCGTTCAAATGACAGTGGACGCAGGATTGCCAAGTCCTTATCATCAATCTCGCTAATTTAGTCCTGAAAACTTGCTATAATGTCGCTACATAATAAACACTGCAAAACATCGCTAGAAAATACCATAAAATCTCTAGAATATCACCTCAAAATGGCAAAAATATCCAGAATGTTGCTAGATATCATGTTGCCAGATGTTAGTGCCGCAAATAGAAGCAAAAATAGGTCAAGCTGCATAGCCGTTACATTGGCAATCCTGTATCACTGTTCTCACGCCAACATCATATGAAAAAAATGGTGCCACGTTTACTTGCAGCAGAAAAATTGAAATGAATAATAATATTACTCCTAAGTTAAAGTGATGTTAGTCACTCAGTAGAGTAATATTCTTTCACTGAATGAGCTGTGGGTGTTATGATAATGCTGGCAGCATCATCCTACAAACCGAATATTACATAACTGGCACAACACACCAGCCTTTCCTCCCTCCCTCCCTACTCCCTAGCAAGCCGTAAAATTTTAATTTAATCCTTAATTACAGTTGATTCGTGCAAAAGAATTGCATGAATGCATGACTTAATGTTAAAGAATCAATAGACTATGTAAAGTTTCTTCTTAAAACTCGTGTGTACTGATAGGATATTGGATATTCATGTATACTACAGTATAAGCTAATAATACTCGTCTCCCGTCGCCCTGCGAAGCTCTCACCCAATGGCACATGCAATGCACGAAGCTTTTACACAAAACAGCCAAAATGCTGGGTAATGAAGTGGGGTCGCAGAGAGCATATGTTTATAGAACAAAATATACTCAAAATTACATGATAGATCATTGGTGTAAGTTTTTGTCATACGTCGCGTTATACCCTGTATATATATCTATATCTATATATCTATCTATCTATATATATAAAATGTCAATAGTCTAGTATATATCTATATATCTATATCTATCTATCTATCTAACTGTCTATATAAAATGTCAATAGTAGATAGATAGATAGATAGATAGATACGAAACTATTGACACTGATCGACTTTGAGACAGTGCAAAGGGAAACATTTGTTAACCACATGTGATTATGCAAATTATGCGTCCAGAGGTGTGCAGATACAGTATTGTATATATGCAGCGATCGAACAGGAATGTTTATAATTTAGATAAAAGACAAGCTGGATATAAGTTGATGGGGATGACATTAAAATGTGTTTATGTACAGGAGAAATATGTATGCTGGGATGGCGAAAAAATGAGGCGTTGGGTGAGAGACATATGGAGAAGGAAAGAAAGATATGGAGGACAGAAGGAGAGGTGGGAAGGGAGGGAGGATGGGAGGGAAAGTGGGCCGAGAAAGAAAAGGGTATATAGAAAAGGGAGGAAGACGTATGGAAGAAAGAGGGAAAGGGGGGAAAGACGAATATTGAGAGAGGGAGGAGAAGCGAGGGAATAGCCGGGGGTAAGGCAGGGACAGTGAGTGGGAGATGGTAAGGTGAAAATTTCAAGAAAGAGAAGGAAAGATACTAAAGAGGGTGGATGTGTATAAGAGAAATGTGGAAGGAGGGAAAAATATGGGGAGGGAGGAAAACAAGAGGATGAATGAAAATGAAGCAGGGATAAGGGGGGAGGACAACGGGACGAAAGAGTGAAAGAAGAGCGTAATGGAGTCAAGGAAGGGAGGGATATGGAAGAGAGAAAGGTGGGAGGGAGTGGGATGGGGAAGAGTGTAGGAAAGAGTGGTAAAGGAAGGGATTGACAGGGGGGAAGGAGTGTGCGGCAAGGGAGAAGGAGGGAAGGAAATCAGAGAAAGGAGAAGGTTGAACGGACGGATGGATGTCGAGCTGGAGAAGAAAAGGGGCACTGGGAGAGAGAGAGGGAGAGAGAGAGAGTTGTAAGTTACAAGGACAAACAGTACTTCGAAAGGTCTTATGACCCATACCGAGGAGTTACCGGGATTAAGGTTGCCACGTACATGTTGCTATTCTACTAGTGAGAGGAATAATATATCAGTGTTGAAGACTCTCCATTCCCACCACTCCCACCGGTAGAACAGGCACTGAAAATGAAGTGCACTTAATCCAGAGGAGAAATGCCGGGATAAGAAGGTTTAACGGCAACTGAGTATAAAGTTACCACTATGTTAGGCTTAAGAAAGATTTGCCTAACTCTTATGTTGAGGATCTGTCAACTACCTGGGTTCGGAGCCGAATCCTGGCACTGCAGGTCTCCAGTGTTGGGAAATTCAATCTATCTGTCTATAGCCCGACGCCCTAATCCCGCAAAGGGTGGCTGCAGACAAAACGCCTCCAAGTCACTCTGTCACCCACCATTTGACTACCCTCCCCCCAACTCACCCCCCCCTCCCTCATATACCTCTCAACTCCATCCCTCCACCTCATCCTCGGTCTACCCCTCCCTCTCCCTCCCTCCACCTCACCTACATACACCCTCTTAGTCAGTCTTTCATTGTCCATTCTCTTCACATGTCCAAACCACCTCAGTGTATTTCTCCTAATCTTTTCAACCACATCCACATCCACCCCACAGCGTTCCTTCACTTCATTCGTCAACTTGTCTCTCCACGTCACTCCACATGCTCCTCTCAAGTAACTCATTTCCACTGCTCTCACTCTTGACTTGTTCCCCTCTTACAAGGTCCACGCCTCGCTTACATACGTCAGGGTAGGGATCACAATACCATCATGCAGTGACTTCTTAATTTCCATACACACCTCCCTATTTCTCATCACTGATTTCAGTGTACCAACAACCTTCCTTCCCTGCTGTACCCTTTCACGTACTTCATCCCCCAAAGTTCCATCCTTACTCATCACACTGCCCAAGTACTTGAATGCACTCACATTCTCCATATCCTCACCATCCAACCTCACTGCACACTCTGTGACTTCATTCCTCTCAAACACCATAACTTTACTTTTGTTTACATTAACTTTCAGCTTCCTCCTTCTACACACTGTCCCAAATTCATTCACCAAACCTTGCAACTCCCATTCATCTTCACTCAACAATACTGTATCATGAGCAAACAGCAACACCGGAAGCTTCCAAATCTCACCCTCATTCATTAGGGCCAGCCCCACATCCACTGCCCTACCCTGCACCTCCTTTACAACCCCATCCATATATATATTAAACAGCCATGGAGACATCACACACCCCTGTTTCAGTCCCACATTGAGATCAAAGAACTCACTCAGCTCACCATCCACATGCACCGTAACCCTAGCTCCCTCGTACATACTCTTCACAGCACTCAACAATTTCCCCTCCACTCCATATATTCTAAATACCTTCCACACACCTTGCCTATCTATTCTGTCATAAGCTTTCTCCAAGTCGATGAAGGCAGCATACACTTTCCTTCCCTTCTCTAGATACTTCTCCACTAAACATCTTAGAACAAATATCTGATCTACACACCCTTTTTCCCTTCCTAAATCCCCCTTGTTCTTCTCCAACTAGCTCCTCTGTCATATGCCTAACCCTATCAATGAGTATTCTACCATATATTTTACCAGTCACACTAAGAAGGCAAATACCCCTATGGTTACCACATACTTCTCTCTCCCCTTTTCCTTTGTACAGAGGAACAATTATACCTGATTTCCAGTCCTCTGGAACCCTTCCCTCTTCCCAAGCCAATCTACACAACTTCCATATCCACTCCACAACAATCTCACCCCCATACCTAAGCATTTCACCACACTCCATCAATTCCTGGGGCCTTTCCCAGCTTAATCTTCTTCATCGCTTCCACTACTTCCGCCCTACTGATCTCTCCCTCCCTCCTCTCATCTCTTCTTCTCCCAGCCATTCCCCAACCACTTATACTCACACTGCTCTCACTCTCTACATTCAACAAATCCTCAATGTGCTCCTTCCATCTCCTCAATTTCTCTCTCTTCTCCACCAACAATCTATTATTCCTATCTTTCACTCCCCTATTACTTCCCCTTTCACACTGCCTTACTTTCTTTACCTCCTTCCAAAACAATTTCTTACTCTCCCTCCATTTCACACTCAGATTCCTCCCAAACTCTTCATCCACTTTCTTCTTACTCTCCTTCACCAGTCTCTTAACCTCCCTTCTCCTGCTCACATATATCTCTCTCTTCTCTCTCTCTCATCTTCTCCCCTACCTCTACTCGCCAACCATTCACCATATGCCTTCTTCTTTTGTTCCACAGCTCGTTTCATCTCATCATTCCACCATGCTGTCCCTTGCACACCCTTGCATCTCCTCCTCACTCCACAAACCGCCTCACACGCTGCGCCTATCTCTTCCGTGAATATCTTACGTACGTCTTCCACCCCTTCCATCTGCTCTAGCTCCTACCTTCCCAATCTTTCTTCCACTATGCTCTTATACTCTGCCATTTTCTCACTATCTTGCAATTTCTCCACTCTTCTCACAGGAGCTGCTTCCTCCTGTCTTCCCCTTCGGCTCCTCAATCACTTTCTTTGCATCTTTACCTAGGCCATCACTAAGTGATGGTCCGACACTCCATTCCCCCACCCTCTCCACACTCTTGCATCCAACTTGTCTTCTCATTCGCTCATCCACACACACGTAGTCTATCATTGCCTTTCGTTCAACAAGGTCACCATCCATCCTCCTCATTACTCTCCATGTATACCGGTGGATCATCTTATGACGAAAATAGGTGTTGGCCATTGCCAACCCCTTACCAGCACAGATGTCCACCAAAGCACTACCATTCCCATTTACTTCAGCTGGCACACCCCACTGACCAACCACTCCATCCACTTGTACATTCCCAACTTTGCCATTCATGTCTCCAATCAACAGCACTCTCTCGCTCCTCTCAAACTTGTCCATACATGCTTCTACTCTCGCCCAAAACTCATCTTTCACTCTTGCCACTCGATCCCCTGTTGGAGCATACACACATACAATCGCCCATGCTTGTATACCTACTTTCATCCTCACCCATACAATCCTTGCACCCACTGTTCCATACTCTCTTATATTCTCCTTCCACTTCTTGCTTATCATCAGACATACTCCCTCTCTTGCCCTCTCATTCTCACTGACTCCCGCACATATACCTACACCATAATCCCATTCTCTCACCCTTTCACCTTTTCATTTAGTTTCAGTTAATCCACATATATCCACTTTTGCATCCTCAAGCACCTGAACAATCTGTCTCTCTTTCACTTCATCATTCACTCCTCTCACATTCCATGTTCCCACCCTAAGAATGTCCTTCGTCCGTTCCTTAGTCGTCAACGTATGGGCCGTCCGGGTCCGAGGCGCTTTATTCGCTTTTTTAGTTGGTTCTTTTTACGGGGTGGGGCACTAATATTATTATATCATGATGGTAATGCTTCAATTTTCCGTCCAAGGCTCTTTTTCGAGCTGCTGTTTAAACTAAATGTGTGATAAAAGCTAGTGTTCTTATATCCATGAAGGATTCTTTCAGGGATGGTCCGAGGAGTATGTGATTTGGGGGGGAGGGGATACGGACAATTTTGACCAACTTGATCCGTTTGGTGTTACGGTTTGACCAACTAAATAGATATAAACAAACCAAATTTATGACCCCCCACCCCCTCCTTGCCACCGTTCCATGGGTGAAGGGGGTCCAGGTCCAGTCACCTTGATTGATTACCGTATGGTACTTGATTTTGACTTAGATTATTCCCCTGACAAGAAGGAAACTAGAGTATTTTGTATATTGTCCTCTAAACATACATATGTGTATATATATATATATATATATAAAGATAAACGTACGGTATGTAAAAAAGAAATATTTTGTCCTCTTGGAGACCTCACCTTTTATGTAAAAAAATGTCTCCACTCTCCATTTTTTACCAACTCAGTAATCTTTTGACCAACTCGGAACACACATTGGGGGGGTGACCCGCCCCTCCCCGGTCGGACCATCCCTGGATTATTTTTATCTCAGTTAGCTAGATGCCCATGGAAACGCCTAGTCTCTCATTGAAAAAGGCCCGTTGCCTGAAGCCTTCTCTGGTATCCCATGTTCCTGTTGGATTGGATCAGATTAATAACCCAAGCCTGCACCCTCTCAAGACTCACAAGATCATTCATCAGGGTTTGGAGTCAAAAAATGCAGAGCATATTCCAGAGGTGGCAGTTCAAGGAATTTTACCAACAGTACTATTTTCTTGTTTTTGTACCTAAAGTCTCTCTTTAGGTAACGCTAAAGCCTTTGTGCTTTCTTTTCTACGTCAATGCATTGTTTGGAGAATTTAAGGTCATTGCTGACTAGTAAACCTAAATCTTTCTCCAACAAGGTATAAATAATTCTTGGATTTACATGCCTAGTGTGCAACACCTTGCATTTGTCCGGGTTAAACAGCAATTGCCACCGCTCAGACCACGGCTCTATTGTAACCAAGTCCATACGAAGCTTTTTTATCTTCTCAGATGATGAGGCATTACTTTCTAGTTTTGTCTTCCACAAACTTTGCATGTCATAAATAACGGTGGTCCTAACACTGAGACCAGGGGAACTCCACTTGTAACTGATGTCCAGTCAGAGATATCCCCATTAACACTCACTCTCTCGTGCCGGTCATGGAGCCAACTATCAACCCATGCAGCTTGATCGTCTAACATTCCCAGTGCACGAGTTTTTCACACCAACATTCTGTGAGATACTTTATCCAGAGCCTTCTAAATGGTCGAATACAGAATGTCAGTTGCTACGTACTAGCCATTCAGAAAGCGTGCAGTGGAAGAATTCAGTCATATTGGTAAACACGAATGACGCTGTCTAAATCCATGTTTCGAATTATATAGTGACTTATTTGATTATAGATTATCTCATATCCTATCTCCGGCTATATCTTCCAGTTCGAGTACCTTTACTACCACATATGTAATGCTAATTGGAAGGTAATTTTCCCGGAAAGTGGCGATCTCCATTTTAAAAAATGGAGGTCACATTTGCCTCCATCTAGTCTGATGGAACTTCAGAAGCATTTATTCAAGATAGTAGCTAGGTGAGGGGCCACCTGGTAATTTGCTCTTGCACTGCTCTTGGACCTATGAATTTGTTGGTTCTTAATTTTCCTAGCCTATAGACACTTCAGTACATCGAACATTCTGTAGTCACCCACGTGAGTAATGCCTGGCTCAGGCATGTCACCTCCCGCCTCTCTAGTGAACACTGATGGAAAGGGGGAATTAAGAATGACTACAATCTCATGATTAGAGTTTGGCAAAGTCCCTGTTTGTATCAAGCAATAGCTTGAAGCAGAGAGAGAGAGAGAGGGGGGGGGGGAGGGCACATGAATAAATTATAAGTGGAAACGGGAGGAAAAGCATATTAACCAACTCAGCCCAAGTACTTGATTTTTTATCTCAATTCTCTTTTCCAATACATTTTTATTTGGCTTAAAGGGAATCCTTCCAATCAGATGGAATATATGTAAGATTCACCAGGCTCGTCTCTGCTAAAAGTGAAAAAATAAATGAAAATTTAAAGCCGTGAGGAAATGTCTTTTTGGAAAAGGGAAAATGAAAAGATGAAAAGAGACAAGGTGGAAAGTATTTGGAAGTACAAAAGCAAGATAAAAAAAAATAAATAAATAAAATAAAAGGTAGGAAAATATGATCTGGAAAGAGATGAGAGAGTTTCATCAGGAAAAGAAAAAAAGTTGAGTAATAAGGAAATATAGACACAATGGTAAGTGAAAAAGATTTAAAGATAAAAAAATAACATTAAGTGAGGAAAATATGTGAACGAGAAGGAATATCATATCATGGACAGTATTTAAAAAAATGATGAGACATGAGACACCTAAAAGGCAAGCAATTGCATGTTTGGAGAAGACATACGTGGGGGATGCGAGACGCAGGAAGGACGCCAGATAAGGGAAAAAGTGGGTACATGAGAGAGTGAGAGAGAGAGAGAGAGAGAGGATAAAAGCTCAACACCATAGCTCAAATTCCACTTAAGATAAAGCCGTCGAAAGGTACGATACGACCCCAACAGACTACTCCACATATCCCCTGAATCCAGTCCTGACGTCACCAGTTCTAAACCCACCACCAACTTCACAGAACCCAAACTTCCCTCCAACTCCTCTCCTACCATAACTCCAGCCCCGCCCTAGAATTTCACTCCCATCTCCCTCAAAATTGACCTTACCTTACAGACTGAAAGACAAGCAGTTCTAGGTCAAAATCAACAGAGTCGTGGTGACCATCATCCACTCACTTGATGTAGTGTTGCCTACTTCTTCCTTAGCCTTTATCATTCTTTTTCCGTGCCGTGCCTGCCCTCCTCTCTTCCTAATTCTCCCATCTTTCCTGTCACTTCTTATTGCTTTTCTTTCCTTTACAGGTGGCTTTACATTAAGTGACAAGCCAAATGGTTTCCTGTAAGCCAAGAAACCATTTACAACGCTGGGTGGTAACCATATAACCAAACCATACGTGCTCCCTACGTGTCAACAAGTGGGTTGGTGGAGCGTTAGTGCCCCTCCCTGTAAAATAAATAACTCAAAGTCATTACAATTATGGCGTCTAACAATAGATAGATAGACAGATAGATAGATAGTGAAGCTGAGGAAGGAGAAAGTACGACACGATCCTATACAGTAAATACACACTTATCTCCCTGTTTTCCGGTCACGATGTAACCTGAGTCAGATAAACAGACAGGCAGACAAACAGACAAACAAACGGACAGACAGACAGACATGGACGGAGGGAGAGATAGAATAAAACTAAGTTACAAATCAAACTCTTGTGAGGCAACGAAGAAAGGGTACGACACGATCTCGCAGACAACATATCCCAGTGGTATCCAGTCCTGACCTAACCATCTCTAATCTCTCATTACCAGAAGGCCCTTCAACTTTTAATCAGCCATTAATGCCCTGACCCTCCCTCCATCTCCATCCCAAAACATCAATCCCACCTCCCTTAAGATTGCTCCCACGTGACAACTTACAGATTGAAATACATGTTAGTCAAAAAACTACCGAGATAAAATCGACAAAAGGTACGATGCAGTCCAGGAGACTCACACTCATCTTGATGAATCCTAGTCCTGACGCAACCGCAACGAGAGAGAGAGAGAGAGAGAGAGAGAGAGAGAGAGAGACTATACGAGTATCAATATAGCTCAACGTCCAGCGAAAAATACGACGAAACATACGAAACAATTCAGCAGACAAATTCATCCTAGTTAGTCCAAGTGTGACTTAGCAGCTGTAAATCCATTACCAACACAACTACCGTACTTTTAACCTCCAAGCGTTCTATTCTTCTCAACCGCTCCCATTTTTATCCCAGTACCTCGTTCCCATCACCTCCAAGTTTGCTCACGCTTGACTGAGTATGACGTTCACACCAGAGGAGTCCTGAGCTAACAAAAGATGATCGATCCTTGTGGCGGGAGAGAGACGGGTTGGGAGCATGGGGGATCAGATGGGATTTACGTTTGCGAAAGTGACAAATGGAAAAACGCCGGGCTTATGGATGAAGAATGCAATGGAAGGATGGCACGTTCGGGTGGTTGGAGTCGATTAGCAGTGTTGTGGTGGGTTGATTTTTTGAAGGTGGGGCGAGGAGAGACAAAAAGAAGTTTTGACTTGTTTGACTAGGAAGCTAGGAAGAGAGGCAATAGGGTTTGGGGGTTTGGGTTAATGGTTATTGTTATCTGACGGTACTGGGGAAGATAAAAGAACTGATTTCATCAGGAAGTAAGAGGAGTGCGTACGAAGTTTAAGGGAATGAAATGACGACTGAAGGTAATGGTAGCGGTGAGAGTTGATTATCTGAATGTGCTTGGGAAGATAAGAACATATTCTTAATTCAGCATGGAGGCGTGGGGATATGATTAAAGGATTTGGGAACCAGGGATGACAACTGATAACCCTGCACAGTGGTGGCGTTGATGTACTGATTACCTGGTTGTACCTGGAGAAAAATAAAAGGACTGATCTGGCATGAAGTCCGTGTAGGGGGCAGGAGTTTGAGAAGGGTGGGAAAACGCTGGAAGGCAGTAGTGGTAATAGTGGCTTTGAGGTGGATTTATTATCTGACGGTCTGTGGGAAGACAAAAAATTTGACTGATTTGTCAAATATTAACGAGAAGAAGGAGAAGATGGAGCGATGGACAGAGGAGTTTATAACTCCTCTGTAGCTCACTAATGTCTTAACTATTGATTGAAAGTAACAAAGTAAGAGAAGTTAAGCGATACTTACATGCATACGAGTACATGCACACCTACATGCAGTCATGCATACATAATTTCATGCATACATACGCAAATGCAAACGTACAAGCATGCATAGGCTACATACATGCATGTATACATACACAATTGCAAACACACATGCATACATAAACACAGACATGTATATTTAGATATATGTAATCTATCTACAGTATCTATTGCTAGACGCCTTATTGCCGTAAGGGATGGCCACAAACAAATCGCCTCCATGTCGCCCTGTCCTCCACCATTTCATTGCCCTGCTCCCAGCTCACACCTTCCTCTCTCATATATCTCTCCACTCTATCCCTCCATCTCATCATCGGATTCCCCCACCCTCTCCCCCCCTCAACTTCACTCACATACACTCTCCTCGTTAATCTCTCACTCTCCATCCTCTCCACATGGCCAAACCACTTCAGTGTGTTCCTCCTAACGCTTCCTATCACATCCACATCCACACCACAACACTCTTTCACTTCTTTATTTGGCAGTCTGTTCCTCCATGTGACTCCACATGCTCCTCTCAAATAACTCATTTCCGCTGCTCTCACTCTTGATTTCTGTCCCTCCAACAAGGTCCAAGCTTCACTTCCATACGTTAGAGTTGGTATCACAATACAGTCATGTAGCAGCTTTTTCACTTCCATGCTCACATCCCTGTTTCTTATCGCTGCTTTCAAGGAACCAACAACCTTTCTTTCCTGCTGTACTCTTTCAAGCACTTCACCCCCTAAACTTCCATCCTTACTCATCACACTACCCAAGCACTTAAACACACTCACATTTTCCATTTCCTCCTCTTCCAACTCGACTGTACATTCACTGACTTCACTTGAAGACAATAACTTTATTCTTCCCTACATTCCCCTTTAGATTCCGTTTCATACACACTCTCCCAAACTCATTCACCAAGCCTTGCAGCTTCTCTTCGTCTTCATATAACAACACAGTATCATCTGCAAACAACAGTACAGGGGGTTTCCAAACACTGCCCTGTCTCACTACGGCCTCTCCAACATCTGCTGCCCTACCTAGTATCTCTTTTATTACCCCATCCATATACAGATTGAACAACCATGGAGACATGACACATCCTTGTTTCAATCCAACCTTCAAATAGAAAAATTCACTCAGTTCACTATCCATACACACTGCAGCCTTAGAATCCTTATACATACTCTTCACGGCCTTCAACAACTTCCAATCTACTCCACATATTCTTAATACTTTCCATAATTCTTGTCTATCCACCCTGTCATATGCTTTCTCCAAATCCATGAAGGCTGCATACAACTTTTTTCCCTTCTCTAGAAACTTTTCCACTAAAGATCTAAGAATGAATATCTGATCTACATAACTTCTTCCCTTCCTAAAACCTCCCTGTTCTTCTGTAACTAATTCCTCTGTTATTTTCCTAACTCTGTCAATAAGTATCCTAACGTATACGTTTCTTATTACACTAAGAAGACTAATGCCCCTATGATTACCACACACTTCTTTTTCTCCTTTTCCTTTGCACTGGGGAAAAACTATACCTGACTTCCAATCCTCCGTGACTCTACCTTCCCACCAAGCCAATCTGCACATCTTCCACAACCATTCTACTACTATCTCTCACCCATGCTTCAGCATTTCACCACACACTCCATCAATTCCTTGGTTTTTCCCCATTTTGACTTTCTTCATTGCTTCCATAACTTCCATCCTACTGATTTCTTCCACTATTCTCACATCCCTCCTCCTTCCAGCCATTCCCCAGTCACTTATACTTGCATTACTTCCATCCTGTATGATCAACAATTCCTTAACGTGTTCACTCCATCTGCTCGCTTTTTCTCTCTTCTCAACTAGTAATCTACCATTTTTATTTTTCACTCCCCAACTGACTTCTTTGGCATCCTGTCTAACTCTCTTTATCTCTTTCAAGAACATTTTCTTACATTTCCTCAATTTTACACTCAAGTTCCTTCCAATTTCCTCATCCACTCTTTTTTTACTCTCTCTTACTAATCTTTTCACCTTTCTTCTTCACTACATATAACTCGCTCTTCAATCTCTCAATTTCTTCCACGCCCCTGTTTCTCACCCGCTCACTATATCCTTTCTTCTTTTGTGCCACAGCCTGTCTCACTTCATTCCACCATGCTGTTCCCTGCATCCCTTTTCGTCTTCTCTTCACCCCACACACCACCTCACATGCTGTGCAGATTTCTTCTTCGAATATCTTGCACACATCTTCCACGTCCCCCATATGCTCCAATCCATATTTACCCAATAGCTCTTCCACTTCCCATATATCCATCTATCTATCTATCTATAGCCCGACGCCCCAATCCCGCAAAGGGTGGCCGCAGACAAAACGCCTCCAAGTCACTCTGTCACCCACCATTTGACTCCCCTCCCCCCAACTCACCCCCCCCTCCCTCATATACCTCTCAACTCCATCCCTCCACCTCATCCTCGGTCTACCCCTCCCTCTCCCTCCCTCCACCTCACCTACATACACCCTCTTAGTCAGTCTTTCATTCTCCATTCTCTCCACATGTCCAAACCACCTCAGTGTATTTCTCCTAATCTTTTCAACCACATCCACATCTACCCCACAACGTTCCTTCACTTCTTCATTCGTCAACCTGTCCCTCCACGTCACTCCCCATGCTCCTCTCAAGTAACTCATTTCCACTGCTCTCACTCTTGACTTGTTCCCCTCTTGCAAGGTCCACGCCTCGCTTCCATAAGTCAGGGTAGGGATCACAATACCATCATGCAGTGACTTCTTAACTTCCATACTCACCTCCCTATTTCTCATCACTACTTTCAGTGTACCAACAACCTTTCTTCCCTGCTGTACCCTTTCACGTACTTCATCCCCCAAAGTTCCATCCTTACTCATCACACTACCCAAGTACTTGAATGCACTCACATTCTCCATATCCTCACCATCCAACCTCACTGCACACTCTGTGACTTCATTCCTCTCAAACACCATAACTTTACTATTGTTTACATTAACTTTCAGCTTCCTCCTCCTACACACTGTCCCAAATTCATTCACCAAACCTTTGCAACTCCCATTCATCTTCACTCAACAATACTGTATCATGAGCAAACAGCAACACCGGAAGCTTCCAAATCTCACCCTCATTCATTAGGGCCAGCCCCACATCCACTGCCCTACCTTGCACCTCCTTTACAACCCCATTCATATATATATTAACCAGTCATGGAAACATCACACATCCCTGTTTCAGTCCCACATTGAGATCAAATAACTCACTCAGCTCACCATCCACATGCACCGTAGACCTAGCTCCCTCGTACATACTCTTCACAGCACTCAACAATTTCCCCTCCACTCCATATATTTTTAATACCTTCCACATACCTTGCCTATCTATTCTGTCATAAGCTTTCTCCAAGTCCATGAAGGTAGCATACACTTTCCTTCCCTTCTCTAGATACTTCTTCTCCACTAAACATCTTAGAACAAATATCTGATCTACACACCCTTTTCCCTTCCTAAATCCCCCTTGTTCTTCTCCAACTAGCTCCTCTGTCATATGCCTAACCCTATCAATGAGTATTCTACCATATATTTTACCAGTCACACTAAGAAGGCAAATACCCCTATGGTTACCACATACTTCTCTCTCCCCTTTTCCTTTGTACAGAGGAACAATTATACCTGATTTCCAGTCCTCTGGAACCCTTCCCTCTTCCCAAGCCAATCTACACAACTTCCATATCCACTCCACAACAATCTCACCCCCATACCTAAGCATTTCACCACACACTCCATCAATTCCTGGGGCCTTTCCCAGCTTAATCTTCTTCATCTCTTCCACTACTTCCGCCCTACTGATCTCTTCCTCCCTCCTCTCATCTCTTCTTCTCCCAGCCATTCCCCAACCACTTATACTCACTGCTCTCACTCTCTACATTCAACAAATCCTCAATGTGCTCCTTCCATCTCCTCAATTTCTCTCTCTTCTCCACCAACAATCTATTATTCCTGTCTTTCACTCTCCTACTATTCCCCCTTTCACACTGCCTTACTTTCTTTACCTCCTTCCAAAACAATTTCTTACTCTCCCTCCATTTCACACTCAGATTCCTCCCAAACTCTTCATCCACTTTCTTCTTACTCTCCTTCACCAGTCTCTTAACCTCCCTTCTCCTGCTCACATATACCTCTCTCTTCTCTCTCTCATCTTCTCCCCTACCTCTACTCGCCAACCATTCACCATATGCCTTCTTCTTTTGTTCCACAGCTCGTTTCACCTCATCATTCCACCATGCTGTCCTTTGCACACCCTTGCATCTCCTCCTCACTCCACAAACCGCCTCACACGCTGCGCTTATCTCTTCCGTGAATATCTTACATACGTCTTCCACCCCTTCCATCTGCTCTAGCTCATACCCTCTTTCTTCCACTATGCTCTTATACTCTGCCATTTTCTCACTATCTTGCAATTTCTCCACTCTTCTCACAGGAGCTGCTTCCTCCTGTCTTCCCCTTCGTCTCCCCAACCACTTTCTTTGCAGCTCTACCTTGGCCATCACTAAGTGATGGTCCGAGACTCCATTCCCCCACCCTCTCCACACCCTTGCATCCAACACTTGTCTTCTCATTCCACACACACGTAGTCTATCATTGCTTTTCGTTCAACAAGTTCACCATCCATCCTCCTCATTACTCTCCATGTATACCGGTGGATCATCTTATGACGAAAGTAGGTGTTGGCTATTGCCAACCCCTTACCAGCACAGATGTCCACCAAAGCACTTCCATTCCCATCTACTTCAGCTGGCACACCCCACTGACCAAGCACTCCATCCACTCGTACACTCCTAACTTTGCCATTCATGTCTCCAATCAACAGCACTCTCTCGCTCCTCTCAAACTTGTCCATACATGCTTCTACTCTCGCCCAAAACTCATCTTTCACTCTTGCCACTCGATCCTCTGTTGGAGCATACACACATACAATCGCCCATGCTTGTATACCTACTTTCATCCTCACCCATACAATCCTTGCACCCACTGTTCCATACTCTCTTATATTCTCCTTCCACTTCTTGCTTATCATCAGACACACTCCCTCTCTTGCCCTCTCATTCTCACTGACTCCCGCATATATACCTACACCATATTCCCATTCTCTCACCCTTTCACCTTTTCATTTAGTTTCAGTCAATCCACATATATCCACTTTTGCATCCTCAAGCACCTGGACAATCTCTCTCTCTTTCACTTCATCATTCACTCCTCTCACATTCCACGTTCCCACTCTCAGAATGTCCTTTGTCCGTTCGTTAGTCGTCAACGTATGGTCCGTCCGGGTCCGAGGCGCTTTATTTGCTTTTTTAGTTAGTTCTTTTTACAGGGTGGGGCACCAACCCATATATACTCTGCCTTATTTCTCTCCTCTTGGAACTTTTTCACCCTCCTTGTATGAACTACTTCCTCCTGTCCTTCCCTTCTTCTATTTCTTTGATTCTGACCACCACCAAATAGTGGTTAGAAAGTCCACTCCCCAACCTGTATATACTCTTGCATCCATTACACACCTTCGTATCCTTTTATCCCCACACACATAATCAATCATTGCCTTCCGTTCATTCAGTTCACCACCCTCCCTCCTCATCACTCACAATATATCCCTATGGATCATTTTGTGCCTGAAGAGGGTATTGGCTATCACCAACCCCCTCCCGGCACAAATGTCCACTGAAGCACTGTCATTCTCATCCATCTCTGCAGGCACACCCCACTCACCAACTACTCCATCCACCTTCACATTCCCTACTTTTCCAGTCATACCTCCAATCAAAAACACTCTCTCATTCCTTTCAAACTTTTCCTTGCACACTTCCACATTTGCCCATACCTCTTCTTTCACTTTGCTTGCACAATCTTGTTTTGGTGCATACACACACACATTCGTCCACGTTTGTGGTCCAACTTTCAATCTTACCCCTACAATCCTTGAACCAGCTCATCCATACTCTCTTACAATCTCCTTCCATCTGTTACTCACGACAATACACACTCCTCCTTTTGCTCTCTCATTCTCACCTACTCCCGCGCATATACCCCATCCCTGCTTCCATTCTCTCTCACACTCTCACCTCCTCATTTAGTTTCAGTTAATCCACATACATCCACTTTCGCACCCTCAAGCACCTGGACAGTAGCTCTTTCTTTCACTCATTATTTGCATTCTTACATTCCATGTAGCTATCCATACCATGTCCTTTGTTCGGTCCTTAGTCGTCACCTTTAGGTCAGTTCTGGTCCGAGGCTTTTTGTTCGTATTTTTAGTCAGTTGTTTTCTGGGGAGGGGCAATAACCCTCCGCCAACCCACTTCTTGTTACGTAGGGAACATGATTGGTTATAAGGATACCACCCAGCGTTGTAAATGCTTTCCTGGTTTACAGGAAACCATTTGGTTTGTCACTCAATGTGGAGCTACCCTAAAAAATAGAGTACACTACACTAAGTGGGTGGATGATGGGCACTCCCACCTACCATCTACAGTACATGTACACACATACTCATATTTATTTAGATTATTTCAGTACCACGAATATTCATATGGTCGTATTTCATCTCGGGGTATGAATGTAAGCCATCATTAGATTATTTACTTTGGCCAAAGCATATTCCACTCTCCATTATCATTATCATCGTCATCATCATTATCACTCTAATGACAATTCATAAACATACGTATATTAGTCTGATGAGACTATAAAAAAATACAACTATCAACATTTACAATATACCCACAGAATAATGGTGCAGATTGCGTCCGATCAGAAATTCAATGAGCATTTGGTTTACCAGGCGAAAACACAGAGGGGAGAGTGATAAGGCTTGGGGGGGGGGGGAAGGATTTCGGTGCATTAAATGACTTGGAGGCTGACAAGAGAAATACATATCTTGGACACGTCTGTAAAAGAAAGAGAGAGGGGAGGGGGGAAGGGTCAGTCTTACCACTATGCTCTTCCCTCACCCCTCCAGCCCCCTCTCTTCATCTAAATCTTACACCTTCACTCGGTTAGGACAGAAAAAGATGACAAGGGCATATCGGCTGATACGCTACCCCGGCAAGGCCGAGCACGCTCTTCACTACCTTATGTGGATCTTACTTTCAGAACTGACTGATGGTCCAACTGGCTGGATGAAGAATATACGGATACAAACCCAAGGGATTCTCTCCCACACACCTATTTTCCCCCATGAACCTATTTTCTACCCATGAACCCACAATACTCCTTGAATCTATTTCTACTCCCGGACCCATTTTCAGCCATGGGCCCCCTTTCCAGTTTAGAGTTGCTTTCCCCATGGACCTGCTTTCCACGTACAGTAGGCTGCTCTTCCCCATGCAACTACTTTCTGCTGTGGATCTATTTCTACCATGGATCTTTTTTGCCCCATAGTTTCCCATGTGGACCCTGTAGGAGGCGTAGCCACATGCCACAGTTTAAATAAAGAGAGAGAGAGAGAGAGAGAGAGAGAGAGAGAGAGAGAGAGAGAGAGAGAGAGAGAGAGAGAGACGGGCTTATGCGCTAATATTTCTAAAACTCTCTCTCTCTCTCTCTCTCTCTCTCTCATTTTTTTCTTGCTGAAGTGGCTATGGCATCTTCAGAAATCTGTAACTTTTAACTCCTTCACTTTTTCTTCTTTTGTAGTTTTTCGTCCTAATTTCATCAGACACTATTTGTCCATTCAGTACTACGATGCCTGTTATGTTTTGCTGCAGCTATATGTGGACAATATTATTCAACTTAGTAGATGCTTCTCGAACTGTAGGGGTTATATATCCCATTATTAACCCTAGCATCTACGAAAGTGCTCTCCTAAGTTGAATAAAGTCTTGTGGTCGCACCGGTAATAAAATACTTATGACGACGTCGGGCTCAAGTAATTAATGTGCTATTCTTAGCGCAGATAAAGCACTCTTGTTTCATTCCGTCCGTGATCTATTCTGATGTATACAGGTGTCAGCCTTTACTGATGTTTCGTGCTCTTGGTTTTACATGGCCTCGATCACCAGTTCTTTGTGATACTGGGTGTGAGATCAGTAATTAGTCTCTCATAACACATTGAGTCTAAGGAGGGAAAATGTTAATGAAGAGTATATCTAACCAATGGAATTAGACGAGTCTATCCCGAGGTGCAAAAAGTCGTCTGGTGTTAGCAGGAAACGATTTTTAAAAAAAATGCATGGGGCGCTCACCATCCACTCACTCAGTGTAGTGCTGCTGTCGGGTGTCTGCCCTTTTCTCTCCTCCATCCTTCTTTCCTTCCATCCTCTTCTGTCTTCCTTTCCTTCATTCTTTCCTTGTCCTCCTGCCTACGGGTAACTTTACACTCCCCCTTCTCTCTTTCTTTTCTTCATTCTTTCCTCTTCCTTCTGCCTGTGGGTGACTCTACACTGAGTGACAAGCCAAATTGTTTCCTGTACACCAGGAAACCATTCACTACTCTGGGTGGTAACCATATAACTAAATTTTGGCGCCTGGTGGTTTAGTGGGTAATTATTGCGTTCCAATCTGATTGAGCCGGCGAAGGTTTATATCCAAGGGATGGTTGGGATTGATTGCTCATGTAATGCCACTCAGGGATGAGTGAGGCTGGTCACTCTCATCTTAAATGTCGGGGCCAACTGCCTAGCCCCGGGCTCCTACTCCTCTCATGGGGCAATATAAGATTGGATGATGGATGGATGGATGGATGTTATCAGACTGAAGGGCTGAAACTTTCATTTAATTAGACATGCTTTGTAAAAATCTGGGTGGTAACAGTTACTAATCAGCGGATCTGTGAGCAGTTATCTTATTATTTATTTTAATGTAGTATTCATTTGACCATATCCGTCATTATTTATTCCTTTTTAATTAATGCTATCAGGCTTAAAACAGAATAATGTAACTTTAGATTTCGTTTTTGAAATTTAAGAAATAAGTTAATTTACTACAATAGACCCAATCAAGGGAGATAATGGTGACAATATTAACTCCCTTAGGCTCGCATAATCCATCCTCAGTTACCTAAAATTACCCGGCGTTAGCCAAATGAGAACACTCGAGCTGCCCCAACCATGCAATGATCATTCTGTTAGAGGGCATTTAGTAACTATACTTAGTGGTATCAATAATTTGGCGGAATTATCAGCTAGTATAATATTTTTTCTTGTTCACGATGATACACCTTCATTACCCCATCAGATGTATCAGGGTCCTTAACTAGGCTACTCCGTCCAGATATTGTCAAGAATGACCAGTCACTTTTCCCTGAGTAGCACCGCGATGAACTACAATCAACCCTTGGATTTGAATCAGTTCATTTGGGGCATCTTAAGCCACTACAGCATTATGCATCACTCTGTTGGTTGTATGGTTACCATCCAACGTAGTAAATGATTTTCTGGATCTAAAGGCACTATTTAGCTGGTCACTCAGAGTAGAGTCACTCAAGAAAAACATCATGGTAGTGAAGGGGTTAAAAGACGTCATGGTAGTGAAGGGGTTAGAGAAGATGGGCTGGTGAAGGGAGTAAAAGATGTCATGATAGTGAAGGGGTTAAAAGACGCCATGATAGTGAAGGGGTTAAAAGACGCCATGGTAGTGAAGGGGTTAAAAGACGCCATGGTAGTGAAGGGGTTAAAAGACGCCATGGTAGTGCAGGGGTTAAAAGGACACCATAATAGTGAAAGGGTTAAATGGCATGGTGGAGAAGGATTTTAAAAGACGTCATAGTAGTGAAGGGGTTGACAAGACGTCATCGTAGTGAAAGAGCTGAAAAAACGTCATGGTAGTGAAGAGGTTGAAAAAACTACACAATAGTGAAGGGATTAAGTTCGATGGCCTAAATTCCAGATGGATCGAAATTTTCATCTGACAGTTCTTCATATTAGCACCTTCGTCACTGGATTAGATGCCTGGAAGGAGGGAGGAGGAGTAATGAAAAGAGAGAGAGAGAGAGAGAGAGAGAGGTGAACAGGAGAGAAGAGAGGAAAAGGAATAATAGAAGTCAAGAGAGATCAATTGCCATGTTTAATCTCTCTCTCTCTCTTTCTCTCTCTCTCTCCCTCTCTCTCTCTCTCTCTCTCTCTCTCTCTCTCTCTCTCTCTCTCTCTCTCTCTCTCCAGCCTGTCAGTTCCCCTTCCCCCCCTCCTCCACACACACTCAGTGACACATATTGAATCTGCTGCTCAGCTGGGAGCTGAACCTACAACCTGCCAGTCCCAGCACCATAACACACGACTTGTCCACACATCAGCCCTCTCCCTACCACCCCAACCCTCCTCTCATGCCCTTCCCCTCTGACCGTCAGTTTCTCTCTAATTTAAGTATTTTCTTTTTCTTCCTGCGTTCCTCTTTCCATATACTTTTTTTTTCCTTCCCTCACTGCCTTCCACCCTTCTTGCCTATTTACTTCCTCCTTTTTCCCACCTTCCTTCCTGCCGTTTCTCCTTGGTTATTTCCTTGTTCCCTTCCTTCCATCTTTTTACATGTTCCTCTTCCCTTCCTATTTCCTCTATTACATAGTTTTACCTGTCTCCCTCCCTTTCCCTCCCCTCCCTGCCTCATGCACGTATATTGGTTGGTAAAAATGTCATAAGAGATACTACGAGAAAACTCCATCACAGTCCTGGAAATTATACTGATGGGCCACGGTGTCGGTGTCTGCAGTCGGTATTGTGGTGGTCGGAGCGTTAAGGCACCTAATAGGGAGTCGGGCTGTTTTGAAGAAGGAAGTTGGTATTACCCACTAGTAAAATATCTTCGTATTTGTTATCAGATAATCATTGGTATTCAGTATTAAGAAGTCAGTGGTCTTCGGCATTAGGAAGTCGATACAGTGAAAGTCAGAGTGTTTGGCATTAAAGAGTTAACAGGAGTTAGAGTTTAGGAGCTCGTATGGTAGAGGTCGGGGAGTTCGGTGTTAGGGAGTTTGTAATGTGATTCTCTCTCTCTCGCTCTCTCTCTCTCTCTCTCTCTCTCTCTCTCTCTCTCTGTGGTTTATTGCCCAAGTAGTTACATGTAAATTATATATACACAGTAAATCTGCGTGGCTTGACCCGTTAAATGTGATCATTTTTGACAGGCTCCTTGTAAGTAATTTATATATAATATAGCCTTAGAACTGGTCAAATCTATGACAAGATTATAACTGTCTATACATTCAGGCATTTGTGTATAAAGAAATCTCTCTCTCTCTCTCTCTCTCTCTCTCTCTCTCTCTCTCTCTCTCTCTCTCTCTCTCTCTCTCTCTCTCTCAGTATGTATATATCTATATATATATATATATATATATATATATATATATATATATATATATATATATATATATATATATATATATGTATGTATATATATATATATATATATATATATATATATATATATATATATATATATATATATATATATATATATACATTAATTACGTAACACCCACCAAACACCGCTCAAACCCAAACGTCACCCATATACATACACCACTCATAGCCAAAACACCACCCATAGCCAAAACACCACCCATAATCAAACACCACCCATAGCCAAAACACCACCCATAGCCAAACACCACCCATAGCCAAAACACCACCCATAGCCAAAACACCACCCATAGCCAAAACACCACCCATAGCCAAACACCACCCATAATCAAACACCACCCATAGCCAAACACCACCCATAGCCAAAACACCACCCATAGCCAAAACACCACCCATAATCAAACACCACCCATAGCCAAACACCACCCATAATCAAACACCACCCATAGCCAAACACCACCCATAGCCAGACACCAACCATAGCCAAACATCTTCCATAACCAAACACCTTCCATTACCGAACACCTTCCATAGCCAAACACCTTCCATAACCAAACACCGTCCATAACCAAACACAGTCCATAACCAAACACCACCCATAACCAAACACCACCCAAAACCAAACACCACCCATAACCGAACATCGCCCATATTACACATATCTAAACGCACACAACCATGCACATATAACCAAACAACACCTATTACATGAAGTTACTTAACTGATATGTATGCACACAAAATATTGGTAAGGTAATATACCTACCTGTTCTTACATACAATAAGTTTCTCAAAGCACCCTCACACACACTCCGATACGCTGGCACGTACAAACACAGACACAATCGCAGACACGATCACATACATATATACATACGGCCACCTACACATACACGCAGAGTACTGTACGAAGTACTTTTAGGCATGCGATTACACTTTACAAAAAATAGTACAAATACACCACACATGATACGTAATATGCATACTCAGATAAATCATTTGACATAATTATAAAATCGAATCTGCATAGACATCTGCTTTGTATTCATTATAAATTTATTAAATAGTTTTTTGTATTAATTTTGAATGTGTCTTTATTAGTAATCTTTTTAAAGTTGTCAGGAAGTTCATTATATTCTATACGTCCATAATAGACTACAAATCTATTATGTGCTTCTAGACTGGGAAATTCTGGTCTGAGATTGTGTCTGTGTCTAGGGTTTATGTTATGTACATCAAAGGCTGTTGTTCATTGAATAAGATTATGACTGTGAAGTTGGTCATGAATAATATTCAAACACTGAAGTTTATACATATCAGGAATCTTAAGAATATTATAGGTTCTAAATACTGGAGTAGTGTGTTCATGATTACTGACTTGACCTATTGTTCGTATAATTCATTTTTGTGGTAGCACTAAAGATTTAATTGTAGTTTTATGAGCCATTCCCCAGACAACATTACAGTTTTGTAAATACTGGTAAAACAACGTAGAGTACAGTATCAGTAGTGTGTCTATAGTTAGCAAATATTTTATTTTGCGTAATATTCCCAGTGATTATGCCAGTTTATTATTTATATGATTTAAATGAACATTCGCTCTCTCTCTCTCTCTCTCTCTCTCTCTCTCTCTCTGGATAATTGGAGGTCTGGACGAAGATGTAATCAGGGGTCCATTTCAGCCCGATTTAGCCACACCTTAGTGTTGGAAGTTTAGGCTGTTTGTGTAAGTGTGCTGAATGGTAGGTGGGGGCGCCTATCATCCACCCACTTAGTGTAGCGATACCCTGTTTTTTAGGGTAGCTCTACATTAAGTGACAAGCCAAATGATTTCCTGTAAACCAGGAAAGCATTTACAACGCAGGGTGGTAAGTTTATATCCAAGCAAAACGTTTTCCCTACGAGACAGCAAGTGGGTTGGAGGAGGGTTAGTGCCCCTCCCCGGAAAACAACTGACTAAAAATACGAACAAGAGCCTCGGACCAGGACTGACCAAAAGATGACGAAAAAGGACCGAATAAAGGACATGATACGGATGGGCGACGTGGAATGTAAGGGGTGCAAATAATGAGGTGAAAGAGAGATTGTCCAGGTGTTTGAGGGTGCGAAAGTGGATGTATGTGGTTTAACTGAACTAAATGGGGAGGTGAGAGTGTGAGAGAATGGGAGTATGGATAGGATATATTGCGGGAGTAGGTGAGAACGAGAGGGCAAAAGAAGAAGTGTGCATTGTTGTGAGTAAAAGATGGAAGGAGACTATAGCAGAGTATGGATCGGTTGGCTCAAGGATTATGTGGGTAAGATTGAAAGTTGGACTACAAATGTGGGTGATTGTGTGCATGTATGCGCCAACGCAAGATCGAGCAAGCAGAGTGGGAGAAGAGTTCTGGACAAATGTGGAAGTGTGCATGGAAAAGTTTGAAAGGAATGAGAGAGTTTTTAATAGGAGATATGAATGGAAAAGTATGGAATGTGCAGGTGGATGGAGTAGTTGGTGAGTGGGGTGTGCCTGCTGAGATAGATGAGAATGGCAGTGCTTTAGTGGATATTTGTGCCAGGAGGGGGTTGGTGATAGCCAATACCCTCTTCAGGCACAAAATGATCCACAGCTATACATGGCGAGCTATACATGAGTAGGTGGTGAACTGAATGAACGGAAGGCAATGATTGATTATGTGTGTGTGGAGGAAAGGATGCGATGGTATGTAATGGATGCAAGAGTATATAGAGGTTAGGGGAGTGGACTTTCTGACCACCACCAAGTGGTGGTCAGAATCATGGTCCAAATAAAATAGAGAAATAGAAGAAGGGAAGGACGGGAGGAAGGAGTAGATGCAAGGAGAGTGGAAATGTTACAAGAGGATGAGAAAAAGGCAGAATATACGAGAGAAGTGGAGGGGTGATTGGGTAAATATAGACTGGAGCAGATGGAGGACGGGGAAGGTGTGTGCAAGATATTTACAATGTGTAGCATATGAAGTGGTGTGTGGGGTAAAGAGAAGACGAAAGGGGGTGCAAGGAACAGCATGGTAGAATGAAGAGGTGAGACAGACTGTGGCACAAAAGAAGACAGGATATAGTGAGTGGATGAGAAATAGGGGTGTGGAAGAAGCTGAGAGACGGAAGAGAGAGTTTTATGTAGAGAGGAAGAGAGAGGTGAAAAGATTAGTAAGAGAGTAAGAAGAGAGTGGATGAGGAATTTGGAAGGAATCTGAGTGTAAAGTGGAGGGACTGTAAGAAAATGTTCTAGAAAGAGGTAAAGAGAGTTAGACAGGAGAGAGTTAGACAGGGTGACAATGAAGTTAGTCGGGGAGTGAAAGATAAAAACGTTAGATTACTAGTAGAGAAGGGAAAAAAAGTGAGCAGATGGAGAGAACACTTTAAGCCTAGGAATTGTTGAACATAGACAATGAAAGTGATGCAAGTATAAGTGGCTGGGGAATGGCTGGGAGAAGGAGGGATGTGAGATGAGAGGAGGAAATCAGTAGGATGAAGTTGTAGAAGCAGTGACGAAAGTAAAAGTAGGGAAAGCCCCAGGAATTGATGGAGTGTGTGGTGCAATGCTGAAGCATGGGGGAGAGATAGTAGTAGAATGGATTTGGAAGACGTGCAGGTTGGCCTGGGAGGAAGGTAGAGTCCTGGAAGGTTGGAAGTCAGGTATAATTATTCCCTTGTACAAAGGGAAAGGGGAAAAAGAAGTGTATGGTAATCATAAGGGCATTTGTCATATAGTGTAATAGGAAAGTATATGGTAGGATACTTACTGACAGAGTTAGGGAAATAACAGAGGAATTAGTTGGGGAAGAACAGGGAGGTTTTAGGAAGGGAAGAGGTTGTGTAGATCAGATATTCATTCTTAGATCCTTAGTGGAAAAATTTCAAGAGAAGGGAAAGAAGTTGTATGCGACCTTCATGGATTTGGAGAAAGCAGATGGCAGGGTGGATAGACAAGGATTGTGGAAAGAATTAAGAATACATGGAGAAAATGGGAAGTTGCTGAATGCTGTGAAGAGTATGTATGAGGAGGCTGAGACTGCAGTGCATGTGGATAGTGAACTGAGTGAAGTTTTCTATTTGAAGGTTGGGTTGAAACAGAGATGTGTCATGTCTCCATGGTTGTTCAATCTGTATATGGATGGGGTTATAAACGAGATAAAAGGTAGGGTAGTGGATGCTGGAGTGGCCCTAGTGAGATGGGGTAGTGTTTGGAAACTCCCTGAACTGTTGGTTGCAGATGATACTGTGTTGTTAAGTAAAGACGAAAGGGAGCTGCAAGGCTTCGTGGATGAGTTTAGGAGAGTGTGTAAGAAACGGAATCTAAAGGTGAATGTAGGGAAGATTAAAGTTACGGTCTTCAAGAGAAGTGAAGTCAACGAATGTACAGCGAGGTTGGATGATGAGGAAATGGAAAATGTGAGTACGTTTAACTACTTGAGTAGTGTGATGCGTAAGGATGGAAGTTTAGAGAGTGAAGTGCTTGAAAGAGTACAACAAAGAAGAAAGGTTGCTGGTCCTTGAAAGCAGTGATAAGAAACAGAGAAGTGAGCATGGAAGTGAAAAAGTTACTATATGACAGTGTTGTGATACCAACTCTAACATATGGAAGTGAAACTTGAACCTTGTTGAAGGGACACAAGTCAAGAGTGAGAGCAGTGGAAATGAGTTATTTGAGAGGAGCATGTGGAGTCACATGGAGAGACAGACTGACAAATGTGGATGTGAAGGAGCGTTGTGGTGTTGATGAGGATGTGATAGGAAGCTTTAGGAGAAACACACTGAGGTGGTTTGGCCATGTGAAATGGATGGAAAGTGAGAGACTGACGAGAAGAGTGTATGTGAATGAGGTGGAGGGGGAGAGAGGGAGGGGGAGGCCAAGGATGAAATGGAGGGATGGAGTGGAGTGGTATATGAGGTAGGGCGGTGTGAGCTGGGAGCAGGGCTGTGAAATGGTGGGGGACAAGGCAACGTGGAGGCGATTTGTTTATGGCCACCCCGTGTGGGATTAAGGCGTCTGGCAATAGACAGATAGATAAAAAGATAGTTAATTAGAACTTATATACCAAGTTGGTTAGTCCCATCACCACCGACGGGAACAGGTGGTAGGTGGTGGCGACCATCATCTACTCATTTGATGAACTGCAGCTTACTTCTTCTTTCCCCTTTCTCATTCTCTCTATGTGTCTGCCCTCCTCTCGTCATAATTTTCTCTTCCTTCCTCCCACTTTTATTACCTTTTTTCCACTTCAGATGGCTCTACAGTGAGTGACACACTAATGATTTCCTGTTGCAAAGGAAACCATTTTTAACATTGGGTGGCAAAAATATAGCCAAATTACGGAGTGAATTGAAGCCTGGAGAGAACAAGATAGAGAATCCAACTAGAATCCAAACCTCCACAGTGTGAAGGTTGGATTCTGGTGCAGGTATCAGCGAGGAGTCTATATTAATATCCGCACCTCGCAATGGCGAGGTGCTTTCAGCCGCAAGAGTATATGGTTCACTGTACGGAACAGGCCGTCCACGAACGGTTGCTTGCCGACGGTTGATGGGTCTGCTCAGCCAGACAAACTAGGTTTGATGAACAAGAACAAGATCTACCAGGGGGCTCTCCTATTCTGAATATATTCATCTGGCAGCAGCAAGACTGAGATCAAAATCTTGGGCTGAAGTGGTTAATGCAACAGTGAAACGGAATTCCCAGTCGTTCAGTGTATATTATTTATCAACACACTTCCGATCTTCTTGTATATCCCCTGCCTTACCACCTCCATATTTTCCCTTTCCTTCACCCATATCCACCTTTCTCCTTCGGGCATTCTGTCTCCCCTTCCTCGCGTTTTCCCTCCCTTCTTCGCCCACCCCTCGTCTTCCCTCCCCATCTTTCGCGCAGACATTCCTTTCTTCTATTCCTTTGCCTCCTTCGTACCCTGTAGACTAACAGTTTCCTTCCTTGTTCCTCTTTTCGGCGTTTGTGCCCTCTTTTCACTCCTATCCTTCTCTCTTTGCTTACCATTTCCTTCCTGCTCTATGTTCATTTCCTTCTTTCTCTTTTTTCCTCTCCTTCCTTCTCGTTCTTCCGTCCTTTCCTTCTAGCTCTGCCTTCCCTTTCTTCTCGTTCTTCCTTCCCTTCCTTCTTCTTTTTCCTTTCCCCATCCCTCAGCTCAGATTAGGTCGACCGTCGCTCTCTCATTCATTTTTTCACCATCTCCCTCCCCATTCCTTTCCCTCCCTCCTTCCTGTTCCGCTTTCTTTCTCCACTGGTCATAAGAAGCAGCAATCTACCCGCCAGTACCTCCACTTTATTGGCTATTGCTTAATTTCCTTCTTTATTGCCTTCCTCCTGTTGCTGTCCAGGAGTTTCAAAGGAATAATTTCTTTTCTGCTCTTTTTTTTTTTCCCCCTTTCAGGCTATCTGTTGTTTCTGGCTGATGACGTGTTTGTGTGTGTGTGTGTGTGTGTGTGTGTGTGTGTGTGTGTGTGTGTGTGTGTGTGTGTGTGTGTGTGTGCATTGTTCTGAGCCATCACGTGTTGTTAAATTATTTTATTAGCCTTTTACGTTTGTTCTTGGTGATGTGGTTATGTGTCTTACATACACAGCCGGCTACCAGTGATAGTGTCCTTTATTCAGTATATGTAAGGTTAACATTAGGCTACTATTTCGGATCTTTTACTTACATGAATGATTTTCCTTTTTTTTTTTTATTTATCGCCTTCTCCTCTACTACACTTTTATCCTCTCGCTATCTGCTTTCCATTGAGTGACGCTTATGTTTTTCTCAATTTTCGTCATTAGCTTTCCTCTCTCCACCTCTTGCCTCTTTCGGTTCGCAACATCTGCTTCCTCTCTCTCTTTCTCTATCTCTCTCTCTCAAAAATAAGTAAATCTGTCCGGCACTCCCTTTGTGAAACGGCTGTAACTGGACGTTATCTTCATTTTTTAGTAATCCCCCTTCCCCATCTGCCTTACTTCATTACCCACTTTTCTACCTATTTAATTCTTTTCTTTGTTCATCCTTTGTCTAACCTTCTTCCTCTTCTCTTCTCCTGGTACCCCCTTCATTCAATCCTTTTCTTTCTTTGTTTCCTCTTATCCCTCCTTTGCTACTTTTTCCAATCTATCATCTAGCCCTTTTTGGCTCCTTTCTATTGTTTTTATTTCTTCGCATGACTTGTTCCCCATGTTAAGTAATTTTCTCTCTGTTATTGCTTTCAGCGCTCACATTTTTGTACCCATTTTCCTCCTCACCTGCTGCCTATTCCTCCGACCTTCTTTCACATCCCAGTGTAACTTTTTGCTCTACCGTTGTCCTTGCTTTTAATTAATCTCCCTTCCCTTCTTTTTTTTCCTCTCATTCCTCCATATCTCAAATCTTACCTTTCCCCTTTCTTTCTCCCCTAACCACTTTCTTTTATAAGTTTCCTTTCCTTTCCTTTTTCTCTCATCTACCCTCTCGTTTTCCATTTCAGGGGCTTCTGTATCCCCATACGTCCCGCTTCATTTCCTTTCTTTTTCAGCTCATTGTCTCTCTCCATGCTTCTATGTTTCTTTCTCCTTTTTTTCCATTTTCATTTGTTCTCTCTGCCTTCTCATTTTGTCTCTTTCTTCCCTCCAGCCTTTTTCCTGTGTCCTTTCATTATCTCTACCCATCTTTGTGTGTGTGTGTGTGTGTGTGTGTGTGTGTGTGTGTGTGTGTGTGTGTGTTTCTCTCTCTCTCTCTCTCTCTCTCTCTCTCTCTCTCGCTCGCTCGCTCTATCTATCTATCTCATCCTTCTTTTTTTTCTCCCAACCTTGTTTTTCATCCTCTCCCCTAAATGCCAGAACCTTTAGACTCTTCCTACACTCAACTTTCTCGTCTTACTTTCCTTCTTTTCCATTTGTCACCTCCCCCTTTTGGTTCCTTCTTTTTATCATTCGCCTCTTTCTCATTGTCTCCATTTTTCGTCCTCCTCTCCTTGGCTTCTTGTCTTGATTAATGGCAGTTTGCAAAAGATTCACAAACCGAATCAAGGAATTGACGAGGGACTGACTGACTGACTGGGTTACTGGTTAACTGATTCTCACTGGGAGATAGGTCGCAGACTGTCTGACTCATTGAGCAGTTAATTAAGTGACTGATTGAGTGACTAAATATATATCTGATTGATTATTTGGCTGACTGGTTTGCTAAGTATTTTTACTGGACTGGATTTTATCAAAAGGAAATGGGTTACTCCCGCAACTTAATACGATGTCTTGGTTGCATGAAACTGGGTAAGCTGTAGGCAGAAATACGTCTCCTTGGTAACTAGTGCGACTTAATTTGGCCATAATCTGAAATAGTCTTCGACAGGTTAAAACATGCGCGCGGTACCTGTTTGCTTTATTGTCTAACCGAGTGCCAAATTGACTGACAGTTAGACTGACTTCCTGACTGCCTGGGTGACCGATTGCTCGTGTGTCAGAGTGAGGGCAGAAGGTCAGCATGTTGGTAATATCTCCCAGGTGCCACCCTGAGTGCCATCACCAAATATAGAGTCAAGATTGCTGGAAATAGTGACAAATATTCTTGCTATTAAATCATTAGGTCAAGGTCACAGACTATATAATCATGTCTGTATCAACTTGCCTATCTGTCTTTCTATATATCAGTCTGTATACATAAATATCGTATATATATATATATATATATATATATATATATATATATATATATATATATATATAGATAGATAGATAGATAGATAGATAGATAAATAAAGAGAGAGAGCGAGAGAGAGAGAGAGAGAGAGAGAGGGGTATATACAAATACAGTAAATCCTCGTTATTCGCGCCGTGGATGTTCCGCCAAAACTGCGCGAAACGCGAAACGTCAAAATGTGAAGCTATGAATCAATGGGAAATATAGAGGAGGGTTCCGGTGGGACATGTACCTACCCTACCATAAAGTACTATAACACCAAAGAGGCCCTACCCAAAATTTAATGAAGAGTGTTTACTAGTGCTAAAACAGGAGAACACGATAAACATGTACCTGAAAAGACATTAAAACTGTGCCGAAGCCCTCAAAGTTTAACTCAGGCTTCATCACTTCCATTTCCTCTCTGTCCACTTCTCCTTCATCCACCCCTGCTTGCACGTCCAGGTCTTACAGAATAGCAGGCACATTCTCTCTCATGAAAATATCATGTGATCCGGGCTTGTCTCTGCTCCTGTATGTTTCTGTTGTTGACGGCCATCACTTGAGACTTCAGATCACTCAAGGTCGATAGGATGTTGGTAGCCTCAGGCATAGTCCTGGTGTATGCATCGAAGGTGTTTGCCATGTAGGTTATGGTAGACAGGGTGTGGGACAGTTTCTGTGTGCTCATTTTGCCCTCTGCAGTGTGCTCTGGGCTTTCATTCTCCTCTTCACTAGAGTTCATCTTTCTTCTGTTATGTCTACCACACCTGAGTCTAGGTCGTAGTGTGTCAAATGTTGTCTTACAGCCATTTTGTCCACCTCTGCTGCATCTTGGCTTGTGTTTCTGGTATCATCCACAGCGGCCACCAGAGTATCTTCTTCCCGCTGCCACTCACCTTCCACAGTCAGGTGAGGGAAGAGTTTCTTCCACATGTGTGCTATAGTGGCTGGGGAAATTTTGTTCCAGCTTTCAACCATGGTACACACTGCATTGTTTATGTTGAACTCATTCCAGAACTTACTTGTTGTCTTGGCAGGTCAAGAATCGGCAGGTGGTGGTGGGGTGTGTGGGTACGCTAGGAGACTGGTTTGGCCTTGAGGACGGGCCAGGTCTGGACTTCTCTGGACTAGTTTGTGACTGTTCTGGCCTGGGAGACATTTCTGCTGGTGTAGCCTGTGGACTGCTGGGAAGGTCCTGAGACTCTGGCGTGGATGCGGGTGTGTGGTGTGGGTTGTCGCCACCATCAGAATCTTCCTCTTCTTCCTGAATCTGGTGCAGAATTGTGCTGTCACTCGTCTCTTTCCTGAGTCTTTCATGCACCTTAGAGTAGAACATTTTCTTAAGGTTGGCGATGATCTCTTGGTCTAGGGATTGGAGTTTTGAAGTTGTGTTGGGTGGTAAGAATACAACATAGATGTCAGGGTGATGGTCGACAAGATATTTGGCATGTGCTCTTGCACTATCCATGAAAAGGACGACCTTAAATGCTAGATTCATTTTCCTGCAGTGCTTCTGTGCGTTGGGGACGAAATACCGGTCAAACCACTCGTGCAACAGACTCCCGACCATGTAGCCTTGCGGTGTGACCTCCCAGTAAACATTGAGTTTTTTCATGTTGCAGTGTCTGTAGGGCCGAGGTTTATGGAATTTGTGGATAGTTAGTGGCGTCATCTTGTGTGAGCCAGAAGCATTGCAAGTGAGTAAGATGCTCAACCGCTCTTTATTCACTTTCGTGCCGACCGCCTGCCTCTGTCCCTTTGTCAGGTATGTGTATCTTACCGACAGCTTCCAGAAGATGCCGGTTTCATCACAATTATAGACCTGATGCATGAATACCCGCCCTCCTCAACAATCTTGCGTGCCTCCTCTGGAAAGGTAGCAGCTGCATCTACATCAGCAGAGGCCGCCTCTCCGTGATAAGCGACGCACCTCACCTCGCACCTTTTCTTAAACCTGAAGAGCCACCTGACAAAGCTCTGAACGTGGGTGGCGGGTTTATGTTCATCTTCCTGCAAACTGCAGCGTACATCCTTAGTGCCTCATCCTTGTTGGCCCTGGTAGAGATGTTCACACCCGCCCGGCTCTGGCTATCAAGCCAACAGACAAGGTATCCTTCTGTTATGGTCATGACACATCTTACCACAGACGACCCAACAATCACTTTCTTGTTGGAAAGGAAGAACTTGGTCCAGATCGTAACCTTTGGACAATTATTGTCATAAACACACATGCATAACAGCACCCAAAAATCAACTGTACACAGAAGAAATAATTTGCTGTTAAATTTTTTATGAGGTGACACTTAAACAGTACACCCTTAAGGGTATAATGTACAGTAACTTTATAAGTACAGTAACCAAACACACATGCATAACAGCACCCGAAAATCAACTGTACTCTGAAAAAACAATTTGATGTTTAATTTTTTTATGAGGCAACACTTAATCAGTACACCCATATGAGTATAATGTACAGTAACTTTATAAATACAGTAACCAACGTTAACGATTTCCATTACAGTACAGTACTGTATATTATTAATGTGAATGTGGAGAACAAAATCGATTGTGTAACTGGGATTAATGTGGTGAAGAATGTAGAAAATTTTTAACATCTGAGAACGATAGTATCATTTAATGGATCATTAAACAATGAAATTTAAATATTATTTAACGTGCACTCACCTGCTTTTTGAGTTTCCATGTTCTTCCTGAGGGTCCTCATAGTGCTTTCAGGAGCCCCTGTCAGGCAACGTATTTCAGGGGCTGTCAACCCCTCCTGAAGGAGCTGGAAAATCCTTCCCTTGTCGGCCTCTGAATACCGCCAATGTTTCAGGCCAACCCTGTACGCCTGCCTCCTTAGGCCGATGTGATGGCCCTGCAACATCCCCCTTACCTCGTTGCTTCGCGTGCTGTACTTCACTGGCGCGCTCCATAGCAAATGTTGAAGAGTGGTCATCCAGGTGTGGGTCAGGAAGCCACGAGCCACGAGACGAACACACTCAAAAACAAGCAATGACGTGTGGGTCTGTAGTACCGCCGCTGTATCAGCAGAGGGCAGGGTGGTCGCAAGATGGCCGCCAACATATGAGCATCGGTATGTGTCATTGGCTGTCGGCTCGGAGCGTAGGGAAATTCGCGAATTGTGAGACAACTTGGGAACTTTTTTCTTGCACGAAAAATGAGGCGTCGAAGTAAAATGCGTCAAACTAAGAGGACTTACTGTATATATATATATATATATATATATATATATATATATATATATATATATATATATATATATATATATATATATATATGTGTGTGTGTGTGTGTGTGAACAGATATCCGACATATATCCTTCATACTATGTGGAACGGAATTTGATTTTATATAGGATATATTTTAGGAAAATATATTCACTCTTGATACTGAATAGCATTACTACTGACATTAAGGAATATTCATTTACTCTTTTCTTTCCTATATTTTACTATTCTAAGTCAAACCATGTAAAGAAAATTGGAGATCCTATGAAGATAATTTAATCCCATAAAAGAAACTGAATGACAGTTCAAGTGCTTATATAGATATTCAAGTCCCTGTAGAGAGATTATTTCATTTTAAAGACATTCACGGCCTTGTATGGAAATTATTTCCTTTACATTAATCCCCAAATTCTTGGCATCTATCTGACTCAGTCCTTCCCGTACTGGAGCATTATCCCCAAAACTGTCTGTTTTCAAACCACCATAGCTCAATAACCACACCACCTAGAATATTCGATGAATTATCAGAATACTCACCAATCTTTCGTCTCTCCATTGGAAGTATCCCCAAGTCTCTTGGTAGGGCATTGTGGAATGAGTAGGTAAAACATAGAGGTGACTTTGGGGGTTGCAGTGAGGCTGCATCTGTAGGAGCACAGAAGTCATTGGCTATGGCAGGTTGGTGGGCTGGCCACACTGATCGGATTTGCCCTGACACGCATTTTTTTCTCGGGTGCACTTAGTCGATCAGTCATACTGGCTGCGTCAGAATGAGTCCAGTTAGAAATGGCTCGGTAACATCGCGCCTTCGCTCGGGAGTAGATGAGACAATTCAGTTAATCAAGCTACAAAATCATCAGAAAATCCGGGTTCTGACATTTCACCAACCTATACCTAACCAATTAGGCCAAACCTAAAGTTAACTTAGCATAAGACCTTTTTTTTTTGGAGGGGGGGGGGTATGATTTCCTGAAGCACTCAATATGATGTTAACATGACTGGATGACCAAGCAAAAAAAAAAAAAAATGTTGCCCAGACAGGACAGGGCCGCCCCACTCTCACTCCCCCTTGCCCCATTAGACCTCTCCACTCCTCTTCACCTGCCTCTGCCACTACCAAAGTAATGAATCATCACACTCCATATAAGCAGATTTTATTTTGCCTAATACTTATTTTGTTTGCCTAATACTTCCAGCTGTTCCACAGTGACACTGCTGGTGTGTGGGAGGGGAGAATATCAAGGTTTATACAGTACGAGACACAACACCCGGCACGAGAAATCACTCTCACTTAGGGGAGAATATCAAGGTTTATACACTACGAGACAGCATCTGCCACAAGAAATCACTTTCACTTAGGGGAGAATATCAAGGTTTATACACTACAAGACACAACACCTGCCACAAGAAGTCACTTTCACTTTCACTCAAAGCCGTTTCTCTATACATGTGCCATATTTTAAATCCCAAACAGATCAAGAATATGGAGGAGTACATGGGGGATGTGCATATGGTACAAGAAATGAGGAAGGCGAAAGGGTACTCGAGTCTGGGGAGGCAATGAACGTGATTGTGTGCAACACACATTTAAGGAAAAGAGAGTAAGTTGATTACATACGAGTCTGGGGGAAATAGCAGTCAGATAGATTATTTCCTGGTCAGGAGGGCTGATAGATGGTTAGTGAGGGATGTTAAAGTTATAGGAAGCGAGGAGTGTGTACAGGAGCACAAATTATTGATATATGACTTCGCACTTAAAAAGCGAGCGATGAAAAAGAGGACTTATGCACCTAGGAGGAAAATATTGAAGCTGGAGAACAAAGCAGTAAGGGATGCATTCTATAGTGAGAATGGTGGCTGAACAGGGAACCGTTGACAGAGGCAATAATGAACAGTGCAGAGCCCTCAAGAACAAACTCATGATGGTTACTGATGCAGTATGCCATTGGACAAGAGGCCCTCCAAGACATAAAGTAACTTGGTGGTGGGATGAGGGTGTAGAAGTTCCAGTTACCTTCAGTGCTACTAATATTCCCATCTCCAAAAGTATTGAAATTCTTGGCGTCTCACTTAACAGTTCCCTTAGCTGGACCTCTCATGTCAGATCACTTGCTAAAACCGCCTAAAAAAAACTTGGATTATTGTACAGAGTCCGTAACTTCTTCGCAGATGAGCAGTTAGCTATAATTTATAAGAGTCATGTGGGCTCTCAGCTTGAATATTGCTCACCCTTGTGGAATGGTTGTGGAGAGGTTGCATTAAGACAACTAGACGAAATTCAGAACAAAGCTGTTAGAATCATTAACAACCCTGCCATTACATATAAACTACCTCCCTTGCAAGTAAGAAGGAATGTTGCCTCCCTTGCATTATTTTACAGATATTTTTTGGCAAATGCTCAGACGAAGTTGCATCCATAGTGCCACCTCTCCATGCCTTCCCTCGTGCTACACAGGCATCTGGTAGCGCTCATGACTGGAATGTCACTCAGCCATATTGCAGAACTTCTGCCTATCAGAATTCTTTCATTCCCCGAACCGCATCTCTCTGGAACTCGCTTCCCCAGAGTTGTTTCCCTCCAAATTTCAACCCACAACTTTTCAAGCTAACTGTTACAGATATTTTTTGAACAGAGGACACCAGTAATCTGGTGTATGGATTATTTTTTTTTTTTTAATCTTTTTTTTTTCCTTCCTCCGTTCTGTTATTTATAAAAAAAAAAAGTTAAGGAGAAGAAAAAAAAGGGAAAAGGGCGGTAACAAAGAGGAATACTTGGCTGCCAAGCGTAGTAGAGGAGAGGTATACAGGGCGAATTCTGAGTCACAAAGACTTTTACATGATAACCTTAATCGTGTGGAAAGGAAGATTATGATGTTTAAGGTGGTAAATCAGATGAAGAGGGAGAATCGGGATATTATAGGTGAACAGTGTGTGAGGAATGATGAAGGAAGGGTAGTGGTGAACAATGGGGATATGAAAGATGCATGGAGAGATCATTATAGCTGATTGTTGAATGTGGAGTCTGACTAGGACAGGCATGGTTTGGAGCCAGCAAATCCAGTGCTTGGCTCTTAGCCTTTGATTGACACTGCTACTGTGAGTGAGGCAATAGGTAGGATGCAGGTGAGGAAGGCAGCAGGTGTGTCTGGGTTGATTGTTGAAATGTTGGAGGCCTCCGGATATACAGGAGTGAGGTTAGTCACTGACCAGATAAATAGGATTATATATGAGTGTGTTGTCCCAGATGATTGGCTAAAGAGTGTAATGGTTTATGTGTACATGGGGGAGGGTGATATCCTGAAAAAAAAGAAATTATAGAGGTATAAAGCTTTTAGATCAGATAATGAAGGTAATGGAGAGAGTTCCAGAAGGTATGGTTAGAGAAAGAGTGAATATTGATGAGATGCTGTTTGGATTTATGCCAGGCAGGGGGACCGCTGATGCCATATTCCTTGTTGGACAGCTTTAGGAAAAATATATAGCAAAGAAAAGGGAGCTGTACTGTTTTTTTTGTTTATTATTATTTGGTGAAGGACTTTGACGGAGTCCCTAGAAAGGTGGTGAAGTGGGCAATGACAAAGCTTGGAATCGAGGAGTGGCTGGTTAGGGTGGTTATGACCACGTATGTGGGTGCTCGCACCAAGGTAAGAGTGATGAGTGTTCCATGAATGTTGGTTTGCATCAGGGGTCAGTTTTGAGTCGCTTTTTGTTTTTCATGGTACCTGAAACCCTCTCATGTGACTTCAGAAATGGACTCCCGTGGGAGATGTTGTATGCTGATGATTTGGTGTTGATTTCAGAGAATGAAAGGGAGGCGGAGGAAGTGAAGAGATGGCATGGGACACAAGGGCTTAATAGTAAATGCAGATAAAACAAAAATGATGATATCTAGGTTCGGTGGCAGTACTGTCAATGAAGAGGGAGAGTGGTTTTGCAATTTGTCAGAAGGGCATGGGAAGTAATTCCATCTTGTGGAGTGTTTGTGATAAGTGGGTGCATATGAGATGTTGTGGAAGTAAAGGTAGACTGCAAGATAATGCTGATTGCATGTGTGCAGTGTGTCGGGGAGAGCAGGTGGAGACTGTCAGGCATGAAAGGATTGAACTTCCTGGTCCATCTCTTGAGTGTGTGGAAGAGTTTTGTTATTTGGGAGACATGTTGTGTGCTGGAGGAGGTGCATGAGCTAGCTCTGTGGCAAGAGTGAGGAATGGCTGGAAGAAGTTCAGGGAGCTGTTCCCTCTCCTGACAATGAGAGGGCTCTCCCAACATGCTACGGGAACTTTACATGTGTTAGGAATGTAATGCTGTATGGTAGTGAGACCTGGGCAGTAAAGGAACGGGATATTCGCAGGCTCAAACTTACAGAAATGGCTGATTAGGTTGTGTGCAGTGAATCTGTAAGTGCAAGGCCTGCAGAAGCTAGGTTTACGATGGAAGAATTGAGAGGTATGAAGGGACTGGAGTGTACTGGTGTTGTCATGAGGAGAGGTAGATTGAGGTGGTTTGGGCATGTGGAGAGAATCGGGGATGATAACTGGGTGCAGAAAGCGAGAAGTGTTAATATTAGGGGTGGGGTTGTAAGGGGTACACCAAAAAAGACCTGGGACGAGGGTATTAAGTGTGACCTCAGGGTTAAGGGACTGAACAGGGAGGCTGCCAGAGATCGAGCAGCATGGAGAGCCGTCATTAGGTGACCAAGGCCGACGCATGCAAGCATGTTGGAGCCTTCAAAAATAAAACGAATAAGTCCACCAAAGGAGAGTTGGTCCCCATATACGTCCGTATGACAGGGATGGTTCCTAAGGTGAAGTTGGAAACAATGACAGATGAAATCCCAAAGATTCCGTCTGAGTGGGACAGTGACTCAAACTCCACCTCGAAGGACTCCTTTGGTGATTTTGAGAGGGCACATGAAGTAAAGAATGTAATCTGCGAAATTATGTGAGCAGCCCATCACATAGTAGATTAACAAATGACCTACCATTTTGCCATAGACAGGAGAGAGTGCCCGCAGCCCTTCTCTCTGTGTAGAGGGAAAAGGGCCCACTCCCCTCCCCTACTCCCTTGACAACACCAAAATGGTAAATCAAACTAGAATGGTATCCAAAACACATTGACCCCACACAGAAAGAGGAAAAGATGGTTATTTACTGACAGTCCTGCTCATGGAGTGCTGCCTAACATTGATGATCAGGACTGAGTACTGCCTCAACTAAGTGGTACCTTAGTAATAGGGTGCATTAACAGCAGGCAGATAAAAAGCAACCAACCAATGGGAAGGCAAAAGATAGGCCAACTCGGTGCTAGGCCCTGGTCTGGATAAATGGGAGGATTGGCATCAAGAATGGTATCTGGTCATAAAACTGACCAAAACCAAAATGACCAATCTGTATGGTGAAGATTGGTCAAACACATCGACCCCATATAAAACTGGAAAAAGACAGAAGATAGAGTAGATGAAGTTATCATTTTTCTCTAGCATCTCACTTGTAAAGGACACTGATGTCGCTAATTTTTTTTATCTCACGGCAGGGATGGTAGTAAATTCTAAATTGTTCTTTATTACAACACTAATTTTTACATACGTTGCCAGGTCACTCTCGTTTTCACTTCATTTCATATTTTTATACCAGTAGTGTTATTATTCTTCTTACATCTTACACACAAAAACCAATTACTTGGCTAAGTTCTTACTTGAATACAGGAATTGTAGTTTTTTTTTTTTTTTTTTTTTTTTTTTTTAACAACAGTCTTTAAGTCCAGTAAACTGCAAGGTCATTCTGTTTTCATTCAATGCTAGTTTTTACATTACGTTTTATACACTACAATACAAAACGACTATGCAGTATTTGTCCTGAAGAATCACTTTAAATTTCACTCCAGTATTTACTTCTATATATATCTTATGACAGAAAACAACTGTACAGAAATTGCACTGAAAGCTCAATTTACGTTTCACTCCAACACTTGTTTCTACTGTAATATGGAAGATGCAAAACCACTGTAGAGTCTTGGTTATAACACATACTTTCAGTACCTTCAGTACCGTAGTTTCCTTATCTCCTCTAAATTACGCATACTGCACTTTTTATTCTACAAACTTATATCATTAAATGAATATCAGTCTTTAGTTTCGTTAACACTTATTCTCTACACTGAAAACATCCTTTATTTTTCGATACATTTTTTTTTTTTTTAATGTACAAATTTACTTTATACAGTACATACATCACCACACACCAGCAACGTACTAGGCTGATGGTGAAGCGGTGGTGACACGAGAGCGTCACGGAGACTGGAGGCCCATAACGTTGCATGTGACTTCTGGCAGTCTGACCCATGTTCTCAGAGGCCGATATCTCACAGGACTCTCGAGGCATCAGGAGGGTAGGGGAAGTCCTCGGGTCCTGGAGGATCATCAGGGTCATTCTCGAGTGGCAGCAAGGAGCTATGAGTGGAGACACAGGTTGGCAACTGTGGCACTTCAATCTATTTGGAATTTTCCGTTCTCAGGCGTTGTTTCTCCACTCAGCAATGATGATACTGTCACATCCAATTTCCTATCAATTGCACACTCACTCAACCTCTTCCTTGCATGAGTGAGAGGGACGACAGGGGCGTAGGTGAATGGAGCTGGGTAGCAATCAGAGGTAGCAAGTGAATCGGACAGTGCAGAACCAAAAATCATTGTTCCTACTCTTCCAGTTTTCAAGGATGTTGGGCAGTGTCACTCACCCACCTCCTGTATGCCAATATCATGCACTGGGCATCATAAAAAATGGGTATGACTTCAATCACTAACGGAAAAATACAAAACAAATAGGATATATCCATCTCTCAGGTCGTTCCAAACATCACTTTCTGGACGGGCATGACCATCATTCTGGCCATTGGGGTTAAGATACTTGAGTGTCTTTAAAGAGCGATTTTATTGTAAAGAATTTCTTTTATATTTTCATTATCTAATGGATATTTCGAAATGAAAGGGTAAAATATAACCCTGATTACATATGCTCCCTAAGTTGAATGAAATCAACTGATATACCAAGTATAAGTTATAAAATATGGCATCACAGTTAAAGAGTTAACACTGAAGAAATGTAAGGAGATGAGAAGTCCTTTAACCCGTCCTGTACCGACTTCGTTCGTTCGTTTAAAGATTTCCTGCACATATAGCGCAGGCCGGGCCATACATTAGCCCGGTCAGTGGGGTATGGGCTGGTTAAAAAATAGTAAGGGGGGAGGGCAGGACCTGGGGATTGCCCAGCACACACGTCCTGCCTCCTGGCTGGCTTTGTGGTGTGTGGTGACTACAGTAATTTATTACAAAATCCACCCCCAAAACGCGACAAATTTTCAACGTTTTTTTTTTTTTTTTCACAAACCTCCGCTTTTGGTGAGAAACAATGGAAAATCACCAAGAAAGTGCTCACCTGAGGTTAAAAATAGTCTAGGCAGATGACATTCTGAACACCTGATCTAGTGTGTTCTCTGTAGTCATGCTACTACTGTCTTGTTTTCTATGGTAGGGCAACTATTGGAAACCACTCAGATATGTAGATATTTATTAACTTGGCACAAATTTATGTATAGTACAAGAATATATTGGTTTTCACACAAAAATATAGGAGATATACGCGTTGTTTCAATCACGAAAACATGAAAATTTCAGAATTCTTGCACACTTCAATCACTATGACTGTTGTTTCAACTTACATTCTATTTTTCAACTTACATTATACTTTTCCACTAACATTATACCAGTTTCCACCATAGGCCTTACTATTATAGTAAGTATCATATTACTGCATGTTTACAGGCCTTACTATTATAGTGAGTGTCATATTATTTCATATTTACAGGCCTTACTAATAGTGAGCCTAGTATTATCTCAAGCACACACAGTATCAGTAATGTACTAAAATGTACCAAGCTGTGCTAGGGGAAGGTGTCCTGTGTATACAGTACGTACCAAAAATCACGCGCAAAATTTGAAAAATGTGCAAACAATGGACCTTGCATAGCATAACGTACATCGTACGTTGTGGGGGCTGAGCGTGAAAATTGCAACGTGCATTGTATGTCGTGGGTATGGGTCAGGTTAAAGATACTACTGACATCGACTCCAGCTTACCTGTGACCCTCTGTCTCTCCTACTTTCCCCATTTTCTTACTATGTAATTTTTCCTCTAATGCTCCATCCCCTTCAGTACAATGACAACTTTTGTGTTACTTTTGCTACCTCCAGACAATTATATTTAAATTAGGAATTATATCTGACAACTAAGGGGCTAAGAAAAGTTATATTTAACCCCTACATCTGACAAAAATAACGCTTTGATAAGTTCAATATAATCGTCTGGAGACACCATGAAGAATGGAAAGAAGACACCCCTTTCATTCTGTTTTCTCCTCATTCCTGCCATCAGCTTTTCGTTTCTTTTTTTAAAGATTTTTTGGGGAATTAAGGCAAGTTCTTTCCATAGCATTTCCTTGAACTTTTCATAGCCTTCTCTATGACTATCTTCTTACCGTCTAAATGTCAATTTTTTATTTTTTTTATTTTTCTCTCATTACTTCGTGTTCCTACTATTATTTTCTCTTATTTGAAGAAAGACTTTTTCTACTTTTATCTACCATCTTTTAGACTGCATTACTACTTTTATTAATATAAACTTGCTGATCTGTGATTGTATAATTATAAACTACGATTATTTTCTCTTATTTTTCTGTTTTCCTTCTCACACCTCTGCCACTGCTGAATCTCATCTTGTGACTTCTCGCTTGGTCTCCCTTTTATTATTTCTTTTTTGTTGCACTCTCTCTCTCTCTCTCTCTCTCTCTCTCTCTCTCTCTCTCTCTCTCTCTCTCTCTCTCATCTTTTCACCTATATTTCTATATACAGTATATTCTATCTTGCTTCTATGTTTATCTTCTTGCTCTCTCTATTTTCCATTCCTATTTTTCATCTGTCCATTTCCTTTTCTGTCTTCTCCTTCCGCCTCCTTTCAGTATCTTCCTGTTAGCATGAGAAATTTATCCATCGCTGCGCCATCAAATGTTTAGGGATTCCTACACACATCTAATATAAACTGGCTGATTAAATTTAGTGCTTTTCAGCATATCAACATCTTGCCTTTCACATACTCTCTTCAGTCTCATGTTGTTCGTTGCAGTGTTGCATTAGTCTTCCTTTATTGTTGCTATGACACTGCTAAATATTGTTTTGAACTTTACCTGCATGCACGGCCATTATCGGACACAGTACTAAAATGTCGACACATTTCCACTACTTGCTTTTTATTTCTAATCAAGAAATTATCTTCCTTTTCGTTCTCAGTCCTTCATGAGCAGAGCTTATCAACTCTAGAAGTATCGTCCTCAGTCTTTTTCTATGCTTACGACCTCCAGTCTTACAAATAGATTCAGTCTGTTTCATCGACTGTTAAAGATAGGTGTGTTCTCTGGAGGCCATTTCATCGAAGACCATAGCTCGAAACATTGAATAATCAAAGTTTCACGTCCAAAATTATCTCGCTTACTACGATAAAAATTCCACACGATGTATTTGGGAAGAGGGGTGAAGAAATTCACTTCATATTTAGCGTAAGCCTTTTATACAAGGTAGTACAGGCAAATGTGGCCTGGTCCCTGAGATGCAGTGTAAATAAGCTGTATTACGCGGTGGCTGGGATAACCCTCTGTACACCAAGACATTTATCTTTATTGATTCTGATCCTTTTTTGTTTAACTTTCTTTAGGATAAATCACTCTTCAAATTATGCGTCTGACCCTGGGCTCTGGCTAAACAGCCCATTCATTAAGGTTCAGCAGTCCTCTTATGTATAACACACCTATACATGTCACCATTTAGGAGCTAACACACACAGTCCATAATGAATACATGGTAGGCTGTTGAAGTCTTTCAGATTTTGGTAACCCTTTAGAAAAAAAAAAGTGCCAGGTATCTCATTCATTTATTTTCCCTTTTATCTTTGTCTTCTCATAATTCTTCTTCTCCCTTTGCATCCTCTTACCTCTTACCTTAACAGCTGAAGTATTACAGCCACAAGAACCTCGTATATTCTCCTCTCCTGACTTCATACTATAAACCACTTCTCGCCTTCCCAGCATTTCCCCTTATAGCCTTCTCTTTCCTCTATCCTCCCTCGCCCTCTGCATCCTCTTATGTCTCACCGTACCAGCTTATTTATTGCAACCATTTAAATCTCATGCATTCTCCTTTCTTGCGTCTATAGCGTCCTTCACAACGCTCGTTCTTCGTGTTTCATCTGCCACGTTCCTGTGTTCTGCCACCATTCTCTTCCATTCTTTGTGTCTCCTCATAATCTTAGATGAGAGAATAACCACAAAGGTCCCTGAATATTCCCTCCTCGCTCTGGCTTGCATACATAAATACTCGTCCTCTTTCCCTTCTCCTTTATTTCAGTTTGCAATCTGTGTGTGTGTGTGTGTGTGTGTGTGTGTGTGTGTTTATATATATATATATATATATATATATATATATATATATATATATATATATATATATATATATATATATATATATATATATATATATACACACTGCCGAGATATACACAGTCGATTATCATACAACTCAGACTGTAAAAATGTTGGAGTTAGATTATTCTCATAACCAAGAATATACAGTAGGTCCAGTTGAGTTTTCCGTAGCTTGAAGTCCACATTTTCTAGCGATCTGGTGGGCTGCCGACGCTAAGAACCTATAGATCTCTGGTTGAGAACCCAGGCTGAGAACCAATGCTTTAGTGCAACCTCTCCACATCCGCCCCACAACGGTGAGCGGTATTCAAGCTAAGACTTTTTTTTTTTTTTTTTTTTTTAAATTTGGCCCATTGACCATTGGGGCCAAAGCCCCTGGTCATTAAGGTCATCTCTCTCTCTCTCTCTCTCTCTCTCTCTCTCTCTCTCTCTCTCTCTCTCTCTCTCCACTTGATATTTCTAAAGCTTTCAACAGAGTATGGCACCGTTCCCTGCTGTCCAAACTCCCTTGCTATGGACTAACGTCTTTTGTTCCTTTGATTTCTTCATATCTTAGTGACAGGAAAATAAAAGTAAATGATGTATATTCCAATTTCCACTCAAATAACGCCGGCGTGCCGCAGCGGTCAGTTCTGGCGCCAACCCTATTCCTGGTTCACATTAATGATCTCTTATCTGTCACCCACAACCCCATCCATTCACACGCAGAGGACTCAACACTACATAGTTCATTCACACTCATACACCCATTTACAAAGTCTAATATCTCTATCTCTCAACTCAGTACAGCCATCTCCAAAAATCAAGACTTATCTACGATCGGTGAATGGGGACAAAACAACCTTCTCTTTTAATGCTAGTAAA
>NC_137054.1:25895890-25910890 GCF_032717465.1 Coenobita brevimanus | reverse complement strand
AACAGTGACAGATGTTTTGTAAAGTATACTCCGAAATGGAGGGAGAAACGGTTAGCTGAAGCCGATACACGGTGGAAGTTTTCCACTAATAGATTCGTGGCTTCCTTTTCACAAAAGGGAAATGTCTTGAATTGATTCTTGACATTATACGCCACCTTTACAAAATTAAATTTTTTCCTTATGGGAAAAAATTTTGCAGATACTATATATATATGTACACATCCTAAGTCATTCACACAAGATTCACACTGTGGTGTGTGTGCTATCCTGCTAACACACACAGGAGAGAAGTCGCATGATCGCCAGTGAGCAGAAAAAAACCTCGTATTTACGTTAATAGATGCAAGCTTGAGGGAAAAAAACTCCCTGACGACGGTGAAAATCCTGTACTCCAGGTCAAACTGAAGCGAAAAGTCAGCTACATTTCTCTACACTGGACAACTAATTGTTGTGTAGTGTGATGTATGTAATACACGGTGTAGGTGTGACAGTTGTGAGTGTGACTGTACCTATGTGTAAAATGACACAATAATAATAATATGACAGCGACGCATTTGAAAGGCAGAGAAGAAGAGGCGGCAGCGTAGCATGGCAGGACGATCAGCTGGCCCGCACACAGCAAAAACTGCCATACACCCATTGCTGAACCTGCAAAACCAATTAAGGTGGAGCATCAAAAGTGTCCAATGAGACAAAATTCTTATTACCGTTACAATTACTCTCTCTGCCTAGCAATCAGTACATGCTACAAAAAGTACGCTTTAGCTGAAAAATACAAGTGACAGCCTAAGCTTCGTACATTCGAGGTCGCCATTAATTATAGCACACGATTATGTCAACCAAGTTGAGAATCCCTGTGCAAACTCGGGTCTTCCATAGCCCTCGAACTGCACACGGGTCCTCAACCTGTGCCTCAACCTACAGTACTTATATTAATGTATCAGGGGGAGCTGAGAATCCTTGTGCAAACTTCGGGTCTTCCATAGCCTCAAGTCGCCTCTGCAGGAGTTCTCACTTCCCCCTTAACCTACAGTACTTATAATATTAGTATCGGGGGAGCTGAGAATCCTTGTGCAAACTCGGGTCTTCCATAGCCTCAAGTCGCCTCTGCGGAGTTCTCTCTCGAACTTCCCCCTTAACCTACAGTACAATACTTATATTAGTACCGGGAAGCTGAGAATCCTTGTGCAAACTTGGGTCTTCCATAGCCCCAAGTAGCCTCTGCGGAGTTCTCTCTCGAACTTCCCCCTTAACCTACAGTACATAATATGTATGTACAGGCCCTGGACATAATGTGTCCTGTGGGGCCAATGGGCGAGACGTCAGGTCTGCACCCACTTCACCACTACCCTGTCTCTCAACTGTCTCAGAGATTACGGGTGTGGTTACAAATGGCACAGGAAGGGCATGTCCCTGATTAGTGGTGATACTTTGGCACACACTGCAGGAACGGACAAAACTATTTATGTCCCGTCCCATCCCTGGCCAGAAAAAGTCAGCTCGGATATGGCCCTGGGTCTTCCTTTTGCCCATGTGACCTCCTGAGGCTGAACAATGACCCCATTCTAACACTGCTAGGCGGTACTTGGCGGGAACGACAAACTGCCCAGTCGAACCTCGCCCTCGGGTGTTCATGTGACTCACGGTAGAGCCGTCCTTGTTTGCGAAGGAACTTGGCTCGACCTCCCCGTGAATGCTTAATCACTCGACCCTTTTTGTTTGTTCCACACGGCAGCAAGTGTTGGGTCAGAATGTTGTTCTTGGCTGACAACAAGTTGACTACACATCACATCTTTGCGGCGATTCCAATGATCACTGGGGTGACACAGTCTGGAGCCTCAGTCACTGTAGCTCGTGTTACCGCAGCAGCCCGAAGTCTGAAGTAAGCGTCATCATCGGAGCAACTATCCTTGACTCCTTGAATATTGCCTACTATAAAGTCAAATAGAGGCTCTGGCATGAGCAACTGCAAGTGTCGTACCAGTATAAAATGGAGATGCCACCCTGGATACATGCCTCAGGAACAATCTCACTGATCCATCAATAAGGCTTGCATGGATCTGTCGACCTGTATACTGCTCAGGCCGAACTAGACTCTGCTTGACAGAGCAACCTGAGGAACCATTGTCTCTCAGGACCTTCACAGGAATGTCTCCCACAAACCCTGGCTCAACAAGGAAGGTACTGTCACCTGTGGAAGGGCCTGTGGAGGAAGCAGCAAGCCACTCATGAGGCTGCTGAATTGATGTGGCAAACATTGTGCCTTGAGGGTTATATTGGGAAGATGGAACATTGGCCATCTGTGGAGGGGGGTTCACTGTCACTGTGGGACTAGTGAATTGTGGGGAAGTACCCACACTGGTAGGGACGTGACCACCAGGCTGCTGCTGAGGAATGAAGGCTGCATTCGCTTCCTGCCTCTTTTGAGCTGGTGGTGAAAAACTTTGTCCCGTCGGTCGGTTGCGTGGCTGATACTGCTGCTGGTTAGGGTACTTGTTGTACCTCTTCCACTCAGGTTTCTGAGTGTTTTGCCCCTGGTCCTTCCACTGCGGTTTTGGACCTTGGCCATTATTCTGAGAATGGCCTTGTTGCTGGGGTTCAGTCTGAGACGGCATCCCAGATTTATCAGTATCTTTTCTGCTCCAGGTGTTTTGCTTACGAGCTTGATACCCGTATGCAGTAAAGAATGCGTCAGCCTTCTCTGCCATTTGGCTGGCATTTTTCACCTGGCAGATCTTAAGCTGTGCTATGAGCTCAGCAGGCCACGACCTCTCTAGCTGTGTACGCAGCATAAGGTCAATTATCCCCTCACGCGTGAAAGGAGTTTCCCATCTTTCTCCATCCACTCATTTAAGTAAGCTGTGAGACGATCAAGGAACGCTGAACATGGCTGCTCTCCTTGTCTTGGAGACGAGCTCGCATGAACTGAACTTTTGGCGTCGTCTACTGTGAGACCATACGCCTTCATGAGTGCAGCTTTCATCATCTCATATGTGAGATTGTCTCCACGAATTCTGTGGAGGGAATATCGAGGCAGGGCCCTCAAACAGGCTACAAGAAACTGAAGCCGCTTAAGCTGCATCATCGAGCTGGTAAAGCTGAGCCATGTCTTCAAATCGAGGCCCTATGTATGGCTCGATTCGCTCGCCATCTTTGTATGGGGGAAGCTTGATGTGTGGCAGGGTCAGCCATAACATGTGCAGGAGAGCGCTCGTGGAGCTTGGAACCAACTGCACCAGATGTGTCTGAAGCCAAGGAATCTCGCTTGAGCTTCAGCACTTCAAGTTCATGTTTCTCGCGTGCTTCTCGCTCGGCACGTTCGTGTTCTCGTTCTTTGTCTCGCTGTTCTCGCTCTTGTACTAGCTCGTGTTCGCTGTTGTCGCTCGTATTCGCGCTGTTTCTACGCTCGTATTCGCGTTGTTCTCGCTCGTATTCCGCGTTGATTCTACGCTCATGTTCACGAGCGTCTTTCTCACGTTCTTGCTCGTAATTAAACCGTGAGAGAACGTAACTCTGTATTTTCTCTGGGTCAGTGAGACCCATATCTTTAGCTTCCTGTACATAAGCACTGGCTGCCATGGTGCTAATTTATTAAGCAACCTGAAATTGAGCACTGACTGCTTAGCGACGAATACTAATAAACACAAGTAAAGAATACAGACACAAGCTAGTGGTGACCAGTCTTATCCAGTTAACTGGCAAAGAATAAATCAAAAATGTAAATGACTGGGAAGACTCAATAATAAACACAATGGTACGGCGACTTCCCAGGGAGCGAGATAAAATCGTCTGGCGTTACCAAAAATAAACTAGAGTTAAGTATTCTATTGATTAATAAAGCAAAATTCACTTGCTAAATTAAGGGTAAACACCAGTAAGCTTGTGCCTATAAACTTTAATGATAAATACCTAAATATGAATGAGTGAGCACTATCTCGTGAATAGCTTTAGAGCTAGGAGTTAATATCCTGGAATGAGGTCGCCAATTGTCACGGTTTTTTTTTTTACTTACATTAAGCTCAAGAAAGGAACTGTTAAATTTATTAATTACAAAAAATAAATTTAACGTTACAATTCAAATCAAATTAAATGAGACGCACTCGCTCACTCACACAGAAGCTAAATACTTACGCCTAGGGAAAACACCTTAATTAAACTCTTATAACTAGGGAAATACAAGAAGGAAATACTATAGTCGATGAATGCTGTGTATCACCCAAATCTAGGATGGGAGTCTGGGGGCTGTGTCAAGCGGAGTCTGGGTACTAGCTGACCTCTCTCTACTCTCACTACTGGAGCACAGGACCTCTCTCCGTCACAGAAAACACTCGACTGCCCAAGTCGTGGGAAAGAAAAGCGGAGCACTTTCGACGCATTTTCTAACGGTTGAGTGAGCGAAACGCGCCCAAAACAATCGCTCGAGCGGAAGGGCTAATGTCTCACACAGAGACAATCACGTATGACAATGAAAAATTGATTTGACAAAGCTTCCGTCCGAATGAGCGGTTAACTGAACGTATAAACAGTGAGTTTTCCACTAATAGTTCATGGCTTCTCACAAAAGGGAAATGTCGCGAACTTGATTCGTGACAATATATATATATATATATATATATATATATATATATATATATATATATATATATATATATATATATATAATATTTCTTTCATCCCTCTTCCTTCTGCCTGCGGGTGACTTTTACACTCCCTCGTCTGTCTGTCTTTCCTTCATTCTTTCCCCTTCCTTCTGCCTATGGGTGAATCTGCACTAAGTGACAAGCCAAATGGTTTCCTGTACACTAGCAAACCATCAGAACGCTGGGTGGTAACCATATAACCAAATTATGGCGCCTGGTGGTTTAGTGGGTAATTTAGGCACTCTGATCGTGAATAGAGTCTGTGCAGGTTTATATCCAAGGGATGGTTGGGTTCACTGCTCACGTGATGTCACTCAGGGATGAGTGAGGCTGGTCACTCTCGTCTTAAATGTCAGAACCAACTTGCCGAGTCCCGGGTTCCTACGCTCCTCATGGGGCAACATAGGATTAGGACGATGGATATATATATATATATATATATATATATATATATATATATATATATATATATATATATATATATATATATATATATATATATATGTGTGTGTGTGTGTGTGTGTGTGATTTAAGGTCAAAGTGTAGATAAACGCGTTAAAACACACACACACACACACACACACACACACACACACACACACACACACGCGCGCGCGCTAATATTATCTCCGTAGTGTTTTCTATAACCAAGAGCAAAATCACAAATGACCACCTAAACATATACAAGATAGAGCACTCAAAAGCGCCACAGTTCGCTCACCAAATGACCTAAGAACCAAACATTGACTTTGTCCTGTGACCTTGACCTTCCATTGACTGCTGTCAAAATGGAATTCCTACTTTCTTTTCTTGCCCTTACCCCTTCCAGGCAGTTTGACCCATATCAGACAAAAACTGCTCTAATTCACCTTGTCCTGTGACCTTAATTGTTGACCTTTCCTTTGGTCCGTTTCTTTGACCTTTGAAGGATTGTTCTTAAAGTGGAATCCTTTATTCTCTCGAAGTATTGAACCCTTCCACAAGGATTGGCACAAACTGGGTTAAAATTATTTAAGATGATCTAGCCATGTGACCATAATTATTCGTCTGATGTTCTTAACAACAGCAGGTCAACCTGTGGGCTGATCCTCAACCGTTTCGTCAAGTTTGGTCCAAATCCGATCAGAATTTTTTTTTATTATGCTCACACACAGACGCCTGGGATGAATTATGATCTTATCTGTGGCCTTGGCTTTTAACAAGTTGTTCTCAAAACTGAATACCTTCCTTCTTCCATCATTGCCATTTATTCCACCAAGGTTGGTCGAAATCGCATAAAAAATATTTAACTCCACTTTGCTAGGTCAGATTGCGACAAAGAGCTCTTTGCTTGACCTTTGACCTATTGCCCTCTAAAATGAAAGAAATACATTCCGGAGCCGAATGCTAATCGCCCGCCTGAATATTCTGTTGGCCAAGTCCAAGATTTTGGCCATATCTTGATGCCTGAAGGATTCATGTTGATAGCTCAAGTCGTTCATGAGATATAATGGTGCTAAAGGGGGCCAATAAAAAATTAGTTGACCTTAGACAGCCATTTTAGTGGCCATGGCCTTGACCCCAAGTGTCCATTTTCGAAATCATCCAAGATTCTGGCCATATCTTGATACTCTGATTGTTTCATGTTGATAGCTGAAGCCATTTATGAGATATAATGGGAACACACACACACACACACACACACACACACACACACACACACACACACACACACACACACACACACACTACAGTTCGAGAGAGAGAGAGAAAGAGAGAGAGAGTGTTTAATGGAAGCTTGTAGGGTGTGTGTGTGTGTGTGTGTGTGTGTGTGTGTGTGTGTGTGTGTGTGTGTGTGTGTGTGTGTATACTATTCGGTGTGTCCGTGTATGACTTTGTGTATGTTTCAGGCAGTACATTCTTGTTTACACATTCATCTGCACGTATGTAAGGATGTGCGTGAGTATGAATATGAATGTGTGAGTATATTTCTGTGTTGTACAGAAAAGCCTAAAGATCTGGCAACCTGAAGTTTGCATGCATGACAGAGTTTATGGTACGCTCTCTCTCTCTCTCTCTCTCTCTCTCTCTCTCTCTCTCTCTCTCTCTGACAGTTTCCCACCTCCACTGTTTACCTGACACTTGTTTACTTTGTCTATGTTAATTTATTTTATTAATTTATTTTTCAGCAAGCCAGTCTATTACTGGAGACTCAGCTCACTTCCTGTAAAAATGCGTCATACACCTTCTCATGTCACTGTCTGGTCGTTGTTACGCACCGTCCTTACTAAATACAAACTCGATGTGTCTGTTAACAGCACTACCTATATCCTCTTATTCTAATAGGATTTTCCCGGTCTCTTTCAACCTGTACCCCAAACACCATTTTTGTCTCTTTATCTATCTGCTTATATTATTATCTATCCTTCTACTATCAGGGAGTACCCGACGTTGGTCGGTTAAATCCGTTTTATCATACACTCCGTCATTGCCACCTGGGAACCTGGGTGGTCATTCCCCCTGTGGGAGAAGACTCCCTGCAGTCCCATCTTTATCCACTGAAATTATGTTCCTCCTTTGGCCCATTTCCCTTAGGGATACATTTCCCACTGACTTATTCCAATCATGGACCCACTCACTAACCCTTCCCACCAACCCCACCCACCCTGCCCACCCCACCAATCCGTCCGACCATCAGATTCGTTGCAGATTATTGTATGATATGGTTGTAGAAGTAAAAAACTCAGTGGTAATTGGCTATTATGATTCCAACACGTTGACTTGATTAATTCTAATTAGTTATAATACTGGCCATCAGGGGTGTCCCTTCCACAACTGCAATGCATATATTTAAAATTCGCTGTGTAAAAAATTCCACCAGTTAGAGCTGTTAACAGTTTTTGTGCATCCATAGAGGGCAGATAGACAGACAGTGTTTTTCCATACATATATATATATATATATATATATATATATATATATATATATATATATATATATATATATATATATATATATAATATCCAATCTTGGATGTTCTATACCTTCATCGTTCCCAGGAAGTTGCGGCAATATGATAGTCTGATCTTTTTTCTCTCTTACATTTTAATTTTCACTCCTTGACATTCTTTCCTTCCTCCGTTCACTCTTTCTTTCGTCCCTCCCCTTCCTTTATCCCTTCTTCCTCTTCAACCACTTTTCACTTCCTTTTATTTTCTTTCGTTTCCCCTCATCAGCCATTTTTCCTTTTGTATTCCTCTTTTTTCCCACGGCTTTTTTTTTTTTAATCCATCTTCCTTGCTCGGTTTCCTCATATATCCCTCTTTCATCTATCCTTCCTTTCCTTCATCTAACCCTCCTCCTTCCTTACTACTTAATTCTTCCCTCCTCCTCCCATTTTCTCCTTCTCATTGTGTCTTCTGTTCACTTCTACTAAACTCTTGTTTCTCTCGGCTTCTCATTATTTTCTCTCCTATTCCTCCTCTCCATTCTTTCTATCATACCATTTTTTATCCTTCCTCCCTCCCTCTCTCCCTAACCTTCTTTCCTCCTTCCCTCCCTGCCTGCAAGCCTTTGTCATCTCCTGACTCACAGCGCGTCAAGCAAGGATTAGAATACGTATATTGTCACCTTCCCAGGGAACGATAGAGGTGTAGTAGGATTCAAGAGGATTCAGGAACACTGAATCGAAAAAAGAGAGAGAGAGAGAGAGAGAGAGAGAGAGAGAAAGTGTGTGTGTGTGTGTGTGTGTGTGTGTGTGTGTGTGTGTGTGTGTGTGTGTGTGTGTGTGTGTGTGTGTGTGTATGTGTGTGTGTGTGTGTGTGTGTGTGTGTGTGTGTGTTCTGTATGTGTGCGTTGCACAACGAAACTCCACTCAAAGACAATCCCTTCAAAATGAACACTTTCCTATAATGCGGGCGCACGACTCTGAGGTTGTCATTACCGTACCCTATCAGCCTATCACTCCAATGTGCGTCCGATTTCGTACCATATCATACATGAATCACATTATTATGCACGAATATATTATACACGAGTATTATTATACACGAACATATTATACACGAATCACATGCGTCTCATATTATACACGAAATCAGACGCAAGTTTGAATGGCAGGTTGCCAGAGCACGATCATAACAACCTCAGAGTCGCGCGCCGTGACTATAGTTGCAAAAGTCTGTGAGCGTCATTCCTTGAAAACAAATATAGAAAAGAGAGAAGTGACGAGACTTGAGAGAGAATTTGATTCCCACTGTGATGTTACAGAGATCATGTGAAAGTTTAAGCACCTACATGAGTATGATTGAGAAGAGGGGTAAATAGGTAAAAGTAGTGAAAAGCAGAGTGGCACAGGGAAGGAGAGCTGCTGGTGCAATGAAAGCCTTTATAATAAGAAAATGACTGACTTTTGCTCAAGCGAGATGCTTGCAAAAAGTTTCACTATCTATTGTACTCTAGTATACGAGTATGAGAGTATGGTGTGGCAGGAAAATAAAAATTCAAGGGTAAGAGTAATAAGAATGGATCTGCTAAGTTTTGTGTGTGGAATGCGATATGTGGAATGCGGATGGGATAAGGAAAAAAATGACTCGTGAAAGATAAGGCGTAAGGAAATCTGCGGACACTATGGTCGAAGAGAGTGTGCTAAGATGTTATGGTCATGTGAAGAGAATTGATGTGAATAGAATGGTGAAAACTTGCTTAGGCGTACGAGGTGGTGGGTCTGGGGGACAGCAGCCTCCCCAGCACTAGGTAAATGTGCCTTTTTCAGGACGCAAGCCGATTATTCAGGGCATGTCATTTTGATGATGTATGGTTAATTGTGTTTCAATTCTTGCATTATTATAAAGGTATTCTCCTTAATGAATGGGGGTAAACGGATTTATTTGTTTTCGGCTTTCTTTGACACATGTTTATTGCTGCCAGTTTTCACGTGAATAGAAGTCTGAATATGAAATTTTAAGCATATAAATCACTTACACATAAAATAATATATCCCTATCTATCTATTTGTCTACCTATCTGCCTATCTATATCTATGTCTATTTATCTATCTATCTATCTGTATCTATCCATATCTGTGTGTCTATCTGTGTGTGTGTGTGTGTGTGTGTGTGTGTGTGTGTGTGTGTGTGTGTGTGTGTGTGTGTGTGTGTGTACCGTGCTTATTTAGTAGCAATTATTTGAAGCTCAGGGAAACTTCCAGTATTTTCGACCTCCTCCCCCCCCTCCTCCCGCTTGTGGAATAACTTCCCATACGCTTACGGTGAAAAGGGTATTTACGAACGAGCTTGAAGGTGGGAGGAAGCGTGGTAAGGCAAGGAAGTGGACTAATTTGGTAGATAAGTGAGTGAAAAATGAATAAGAGGTAACGAGACTAGTGAAGTGACAAGGGATGGAGATGGCCCGAATGAATTTTGTTCGGAGTAGAACATGACCAACGTTTGCATCATTTTTCAACTGGACAATTGCAGGATTGACTCTGCCGCACAGGTAAGTGTGAAGTAGCGTGAAAAATAATTATACATATCAGAGGGAAATAGCATTGCAGGGGCTAAGTGGTAAATGAATGCGTATGGGGCCCATTTCACTGGGAATGTTGCTGATTAGTTCTCCTACTCTCGTATTCTTTCATTTTCCTGGATTTCTGTATCATACCTAACCTCGCCAACTGGTGGGGAAAGAGGCTGAATGATGATTTTCATACTTAATAATACACTACGTAAATATTAAGCCTTTTTTTTAGGGATCCTAATCTGCATTTTTCTACCTGTTATATCTCTTAATTTCTTCAGTGCGGTAACGTCTTTTTGTTCTTCTGTCGTAATGCTACCGGATGATTAAATATAACTTCGGAGAACGACATGCAAGTGGCGGAATGTATATAATTTCTACGGTTGGAAAACTCCTCCTCAGGATAATTATTCAATAGCACCAAAAGAGGAAATATAAATATGTAACCAGACTGATGTCCACGATCTGACTAAATTTACAACATTCATCATCTCATACTAATAAAATAATCTGTCGTTAGGCTGGAACGTAACTAGAATTTTTCTATTATGATAGGTTGGTGAAACGTCAACACTGTCCCGATTCCATGACAAACTAATAACTGATTAAAATCGCTCTGCTTAAGTCTAGGCACATAGAAAAACTTCTCTGGCCATGGGACCTGATTTTTTTTTTTTTTTTAAGGTATGTCCATTGTTTTTAATTTATTATTTAATCATTAATTACAGATTATATTATTTATTTATTTCCGTACAAAATAAGACAGTTCTTAATGACCAAGGAAAGATAAAAATAAAAAGTGCTAAGAATTTGGTAAAACTAAAACAGAAAGAAACAAAGAAAGCCTGGACAATCAACAACAACGATGGCTGACTGCAAAAGCTTCCTTCCCACGAGTATGAAGCTTCTGAAGACACAGGAATTTATTATTAATACCAATCCACGTGTCCCCTACAAGCCTCATATTACGTTGACTAACACTTTCAGGTTTTCATGACACAGAGGAATAAAACCACTTGAAATTAGTGGGGCTAGAATATTAGAAATGCCTAGATCATGTGAAGGTCAGTGGTGACAGTATTAACATTTTCATCACTTTGGCCCGCTCTTATATGAATAAAATCGCGTGGCTGTGCAGGAATATAACACCAGAGTTCTCCCAATCATTAGACAGTTTAAGGCCTGTACAACAATGAACTCTTTTATTTTTACGCATCCATCACCTGACTTCATTTCCTCTTATGAAACCCCTTCAGTGAAGAGGTTAATGAAAACATCCCGCCCTTGCAACTTAAAACCTAACTTAAACTGGGTAAAATCGGATGGACATATCGAAAGGAGAAAAAGATGAGATAGTTCTGAATAGTTTTACTCGTACCTGATATGCCATGTAGCCAAAGCTGCCACTTCTGTGACATCTACTGCCAGTCAGGCTGAAAGTAGTCTGAGAGTGCTAAGAGGTTTGACACTATGTTCTTGCTTCGTTTCGCTTCCTTTTCCTTTATAAAGACTCCAGTACGTTTGCATGTGTCGGCCTTGGTCACCTAATGGCGGCTGTCCATGCTGCTCGATCTCTGGCAGCCTCACTATTCAATCCTCATCTATGAGGTCACACTCCATGACCTCGTCTCCGGTCTTTCTCAGGCTGCCTCTCGGAACCCTACCCTCAGCTTCTCACTTTCTGCACCAAACTGCCGTCATCCTCTCCACATGTCCATACCACCATGAGAATGAGAGAGAGAGAGAGAGAGAGAGAGAGAGAGAGAGAGAGTGAGAGAGAGAGAGAGAGAGATGAGACAGACAGACAGGCAGGCAGAGGGACAGACAGAAAAATTACATAATAGATAGATACATGTAGAGAGAGAGAGATAGATAGATAGATAGATAGATGAAGAGAGAGAAAGAGAGCGGTGGTGATGTGAACTGTAGGTTAGGAAACATCAGGGTGAGAGACAGCGATATAGAAAATGACAACGTGAGAGAGAGTGCATACATATGAAACAGATATCTATGTGTAAAATATATATATATATATATATATATATATATATATACAGAGAGAGAGAGAGAGAGAAATGGGCAAATAGAGAGAGGTGATACCAGTACTTGTAGATACCTCTATATGTACAGTAAAAAGATGGTTAGAAGTTAAACCGAAATAGAGACAGCGTTGGTGGTGGTGTGTGTGTGTGTGTGTGTGTGTGTGTGTGTGTGTGTGTGAAGTAGAAAAGGGAGAGATAAGAGAAAGGAGGAAGAGATGGAGGAGAGCACCGCTGACTCAGTCAGTCAGCATCACTCTTTGTGTGTGTGTGTGTGTGTGTTTTATTCCCCTCCCTCGCGTCTGTCTTGCTCCCACATCTTCCTCTCTCCTCTTCTCATCCTCCCACCGCTATCTCATGTGACTCTCCCTCTCTCACTTCTCCTTTTTCTTTCTTTCTCCCCTCCTCTCTTTCTCCCTCTCATTGCTTCCATCCCTCCATCTCGTTACCTCCTCCTTTCCAGTTCTCTCCCTCTTGCCTCCGTGCTCCCTGCTTCCCTCATTCTGGTTCCCTTCATCCATCAGTCTATTCCCCCCTCTACCTTCCTCCTTTCATCCTCTCCTCCCTGTTATCCCTATTCTCCCTCATTTTCTCTCCTTCCCCTTCCCATAACTCTTCTCATCCCATTCCTCTTTCTACCCCCTTTCCCTGCTGTCCCATATACCCCTCTTCTCTTCCTTTGCCCGCCTCCTCCTAATCTCCCTCTCTTCTTCCTTTTCCTGTATCTCCCTTTCCTCTTCCTCGTTCTCTACTCCACCACCTATTTCCGGTTGTCGATTATGCTCCTCCTTCTCTTCCCTCGCTGTCTTCTTTTCCTCCCATTGTTACACATCTCCCTCCTCGCCCATATTCACCTCCTTCCATCCATCATCTCTTTTTTTTTCTCTCTCCTTCCCTTTCTTCTCCTCGAACTCCCTTCCATAACTCTCCTTCTTCACCTCTTCATCCAATCCGTTCTCTCCTTACCTTCAGTTTCTTGTCTCTTCCTCATTTTCCAGCCTCCCATATTGTTTCTTCGAGTTGGGATTAGCAGGCACAAGTCTCTGCCAGAAGTTTTGGTGTTTTTCTATTTTTATGCAGCATTTACTGTCTGCTTACAAGATTTTGTCTGCAATATTTCCAGTCCCCGGACACTTTAATGTTGACGAGGGCCGAACACTGAGTGGGTGAGTTTTTGAAGATCGGTGTCACGTGATGGTGTACTCCCTTTCACGCTGGATATTGACTTTCGTTTGTTGACTTTTTTTTTTTTACCAAGTTATCTCTTACTGTATTTACGACGAATTTTTGTTGTTACCAGCAGCATAATGAATGTGAACTGTAACTAGAAGATTCATGTGCCGATTTTAATGATACTGTCCTTACCTACATATCGTTCCTGCCTTTAATGACGACCGTTTTGATGTTATCAGTAACGCTCGCTTGAATCAGATGTTTCCAGTGACTAATAAACATGTTATTATCACGATCATATTCATCTTCATTAGTACTGTCAAAACACACCGCTCTCCGACAGCTGTTCACTGTCTCACATTCACTCTCGCACATCTTATATCTAACACATGCTCGATGTCACACACTCACTCACGCTGTTACAGGTACGAACTCACACACACACACACACACACACACACACACACACACACACACACACATCAATGCTCCAACACTCACACGCTAAATAAAGAAGTCCCTCTTTTCCCACCAATACACAACACTACTTCCACAGTCATAACTTCAGTTAGGTATACGCGAGTGCACATATCCCTCACGACACACACACACACACACACACACACACACACACACACACACACACACACACACACACACACACACACACACACACACACACACAAACACACACACATTTACTCCGACTCTCATTTCATTTACACCAGTACCTCCAAACGCAAACGACACCTCAACATATACACACATCCACACAGTCACAACTGCAGTCACGCAATCGCACTTCAGTCAGATACACAAGGAATTTGTGTAACTAGTGATTTATAAAACCCCTAGGGAATTCGTAAAACAATAGAGGCATTGCAGAAAATGTTAAATGACCTAAACACAGAAAGTCTCAAAGTAAGACTAAACATTATCAAGAGTAAAACTCAAGTAACGTTTATTCCAGATTCACCAAAAGCGTCATCAGAATAAGCGAACAAAATCTGGAAGAAATCGAGGAGTACAGTTGCTTGGGGCTTATTCAAAAACTAACGAAACACCATGATAGCGAAACAAAAAGATGCATTACTATTGGATGGAATGCTTTCGGTAAACATGGAGACATCATAAGAAACTGCTTGTCAATATGTTTGAGACTAAAGGTAAATAACGTATAATCGCAGCCAAGACATGCAATTGTAAGACCCAGAAACTGACAAAAGCTATCGAATATCAACAAATCCATTCTCAAAAAACAATGGAAAGGTCAGTGTTGGGAATATATTTAAGAGACAGGAAAAGATCAATTTGGGTGAGAAAGCAGACTAAAGTCAAAGACATAATACAGTTGAAGATATAAAAGAACAGGAATGGAGATGGACAGGTCATGTATCAGAAATAAGGGCTAACCGATGGACCAAGGGGCTGACTGGTTGGACACTAAGAGATTGTAAGCGTAGCAGAAAAAGGCTAGAAAGGAGGTGGAGAGATGAGATAGAGAAGTTTGGAGGCAAAACATGGCAGATATTGACTCAGTTGAGGGATTCGTAGAAAAGGTTGGGTTAGCCCTTTGTTCAACAGTGGACCTACAGTTGCTGCTGCTGCTGATGATGATAATGATGATGATGATATACATGCCACTATGGAGA
>NC_137054.1:25793615-25895790 GCF_032717465.1 Coenobita brevimanus | reverse complement strand
ACCCTCCGTGGGCGAGTAAGCAAAGGTAATCTTAGTAAACAAATATAGACACGAACTATATCTCTATCAAGGGTAGGGAGGAATATTAGAACTAGCCATCTTAAATTTATTGGTGCTATGTAAAAAAATAATCTCGGTAAGGCAGCCCTAGAACACTAGAGGAGAGATCAGCGAAATACACGTCTACGTTCTCTACTACCATTCATTAAAGTCCCTCAAGCTGAGAGTGCACACGACTCTTTAAATGTACAGTTAACTGCGGTCAGTGAAGTTACTGGGTCAGTACAATAATCCAAGTTACTCTGAGGTGGTTTTAGCAAGTGATCAAACATGAAAGGTCCAACTGGGGGCATTGTTAAGTGAAACACCGAGAATTTCAACACATTTAAGGATAATGATATTTGTTCCCCTGAAGGTTATACAGAATTCAGACATTACCCGTATATTAAAAGAGAGAATGTTATTATGTCCACCATCACTGATGTTGTATATGTTTTGATTTTAGAAGATTGCTGTTCCGAGTTGGGTGTCAAAGATATCAAACTCTTTGAACAGGTGTTTACGTGTGAAGGAACTTTGAAACGTTGAGTCATCTGCGTGTGAATGAATGGGATTATGGGCAGCAGACGAGATCATTAATACGAATTAGGAGGATAGTTGGAAGCAGGACTGATCCTTTTGGCATGCCGGTGTTAACTGAGTGGAAACTGGAAAATACAGCAAGTTCCTTTGTTCAGACAGTAACAGCAGACCATCTGGCAACAACAGTGGACATGGCAGATAGACTACAGTTGATGCTGGACAACCGACACACAAGAGTAGAGAGACACGGTATGGGTATTAATGTATAGAAGACAAAAGTAAGAACTGGTTAGAACAAACACAGGATGTTGAACATTTAAATGGAAATCAGTCGGAACAAATATTCCACTTCAGGTGTTTGGGAAGTATATTGACGAGTGATGACTATCAAAAAAAAAAAAAAAAAATCATTCAAGAATAGCAGTGACCTAAGCAGAATCCACCATATATATATATATATATATATATATATATATATATATATATATATATATATATGATTGTCTGAAAAGTAAGAACACAATTCACGGAGAAAGGGAAGGCGCTGGTGATGAAGTGTGAAGAGTGAAGTAACTCAAAATCTGATGTAGGCAGATAATGCAGTGCTGATGCCATATATAACTGACAAGGGCTTGTTTCGCTAGTCGCGGCGCACGACTCAGATGTTGTCTTTATCTTACCCTGGCATCCTACTATTCAAAAGTGTGTCCGATTTCGTATCATATTATACACGAATCATTTTATTATGCACGAATATATTATATACGAATATTATTATACACGAACATATTGTACACAAATCACATGCGTCTCATATTATACACGAAATCAGACGCAAGTTTGAATGGCAGGTTGCCAGAGCACGATCATAACAACCTCAGAGTCGCGCGCCGTGACTATAGTTGCAAAAGTCTGTGAGCGTCATTCCTTGAAAACAAATATAGAAAAGAGAGAAGTGACGAGACTTGAGAGAGAATTTGATTCCCACTGTGATGTTACAGAGATCATGTGAAAGTTTAAGCACCTACATGAGTATGATTGAGAAGAGGGGTAAATAGGTAAAAGTAGTGAAAAGCAGAGTGGCACAGGGAAGGAGAGCTGCTGGTGCAATGAAAGCCTTTATAAGAAGAAAATGACTGACTGTGGCGCAAGCGAGATGCTTGCAAAAAGTTTCACTATCTATTGTACTCTAGTATACGAGTATGAGAGTATGGTGTGGCAGGAAAATAAAAATTCAAGGGTAAGAGTAATAAGAATGGATCTGCTAAGTTTTGTGTGTGGAATGCGATATGTGGAATGCGGATGGGATAAGGAAAAAAATGACTCGTGAAAGATAAGGCGTAAGGAAATCTGCGGACACTATGGTCGAAGAGACTGTGCTTACATGTTATGGTCATGTGAAGAGAATGGATGTGAATAGAATGGTGAAAACTTGCTTAGGCGTACGAGGTGGTGGATCTGGGGGGACAGCAACCTCCCCAACACCAGGTAAATGTGCCTTTTTCAGGACGCAAGCCGATTATTCAGGGCATGTCATTTTGATGATGTATGGTTAATTGTGTTTCAATTCTTGCATTATTATGAGGGTATTCTCCTTAATGAACGGGGGTAAACGGATTTATTTGTTTTCGGCTTTCTTTGACACATGTTTATTGCTGCCAGTTTTCACGTGAATAGAAGTCTGAATATGAAATTTTAAGCATATAAATCACTTACACATAAATAATATATCCCTATCTATCTATTTGTCTACCTATCTGCCTATCTATATCTATGTCTATTTATCTATCTATCTATCTGTATCTATCTATCTGTGTGTGTGTGTGTGTGTGTGTGTGTGTGTGTGTGTGTGTGTGTGTGTGTGTGTGTGTGTGTGTGTGTGTGTGTGTGTACCGTGCTTATTTAGTAGCAATTATTTGAAGCTCAGGGCAAATTTCAGAATTTTTTTAATACCTCCTCCCCCCAACCCCTGCCGCTAGTGAAATAACTTCCATACACTTGCGGTGAAAGGGGTATTTATGAACGAGCTTGAAGGTGGGAGGAAGCGTGGTAAGGCAAGGAAGTGGACTAATTTGGTAGATAAGTGAGTGAGAATGTATAAGAGGTAACGAGACTACTGAACTAAAAAGGGATCCAGCTGGCCGAATGAATTTTGTACGGAGTAGAGCATGACCAACGTCTGGCATCATTTTTTCAACTGGACAATTGCAGGATTGACTCTGCCGCACAGGTAAGTGTGAAGTAGCGTGAAAAATAATTATACATATCAGAGGGGAAATAGCATTGCAGGGGCTAAGTGGTAAATGAATGCGTATGAGGCCCATTTCACTGGGAATGTTGCTGATTAGTTCTCCTACTCTCGTATTCTTTCATTTTCCTGGATTTCTGTATCATACCTAACCTCGCCAACTGGTGGGGAAAGAGGCTGAATGATGATTTTCATACTTAATAATACACTACGTAAATATTAAGCCTTTTTTTTAGGGATCCTAATCTGCATTTTTCTACCTGTTATATCTCTTAATTTCTTCAGTGCGGTAACGTCTTTTTGTTCTTCTGTCGTAATGCTACCGGATGATTAAATATAACTTCGGAGAACGACATGCAAGTGGCGGAATGTATATAATTTCTACGGTTGGAAAACTCCTCGCTCAGCGGAATAATTATTCAATAGCACCAAAGAGGAAATAGTAAAATATGTAACCAGACTGATGTCCACGATCTGACTAAATTTACAACATTCATCATCTCATACTAATAAAATAATCTGTCGTTAGGCTGGAACGTAAGCTAGAATTTTTTCTATTATGATAGGTTGGTGAAACGTCAACACTGTCCCGATTCCATGACAAACTAATAACTGATTAAAATCGCTCTGCTTAAGTCTAGGCACATTAGAAAAGCCTTCTCTGGCCATGGGACCTTGATTTTTTTTTTTTTTTTTTAATTCTTGGTATGTCCATTGTTTTTAATTTATTATTTAATCATTAATTTACAGATTATATTATTTATTTATTTCCGTACAAAATAAGACGAGTTCTTAATGACCAAGGAAAGATAAAAATAAAAAGTGCTAAGAATTTGGTAAAACTAAAACAGAAAGAAACAAAGAGAAAGCCTGGACAATCAACAACAACGATGGCTGACTGCAAAATGGCTTCCTTCTTTTTCACACGAGTATGAAGCTTCGCCGAAGACACAGGAATTTATTATTAATACCAATCCACGTGTCCCCTACAAGCCTCATATTACGTTGACTAACACTTTCAGGTTTTCATGACACAGAGGAATAAAACCACTTGAAATTAGTGGGGCTAGAATATTAGAAATGCCTAGATCATGTGAAGGTCAGTGGTGACAGTATTAACATTTTCAAGTCACTTTGGCCCGCTCTTATATGAATAAAATCGCGTGGCTGTGCAGGAATATAACACCAGAGTTCTCCCAATCATTAGACAGTTTAAGGCCTGTACAACAATGAACTCTTTTATTTTTACGTCTCATCCATCACCTGACTTCATTTCCTCTTATGAAACCCCTTCTAGTGAAGAGGTTAATGAAAACTACATCCCGCCCTTGCAACTTAAAACGCCTAACTTAAACTGGGTAAAATCGGATGGACATATCGAGGGAAGGAGAAAAAAGATGAGATAGTTCTGAATAGTTTTACTCGTACCTGATATGCCATGTAGCCAAAGCTGCCACTTCTGTGACATCTACTGCCAGTCAGGCTGAAAGTAGTCTGAGAGAGTGCTAAGAGGTTTGACACTATGTTCTTGCTTCGTTTCGCTTCCTTTTCCTTTATAAAGACTCCAGTACGTTTGCATGTGTCGGCCTTGGTCACCTAATGGCGGCTGTCCATGCTGCTCGATCTCTGGCAGCCTCACTATTCAATCCCTCATCTATGAGGTCACACTCCATGACCTCGTCTCCGGTCTTTCTCAGGCTGCCTCTCGGAACCCTACCCTCAGCTTCTCACTTTCTGCACCAAACTGCCGTCCCCCATCCTCTCCACATGTCCATACCACCATGAGAATGAGAGAGAGAGAGAGAGAGAGAGAGAGAGAGAGAGAGAGAGAGAGAGAGAGAGAGAGAGAGAGAGAGAGAGAGAGTGAGACAGACAGACAGGCAGGCAGAGGGACAGACAGAAAAATTACATAGATAGATAGATACATGTAGAGAGAGAGAGAGAGATAGATAGATAGATAGATAGATACAGATGTAAGAGAGAGAGAGAGAGAAAGAGAGAGAGCGGTGGTGATGTGAACTGTAGGTTAGGAAACATCAGGGTGAGAGACAGCGATATAGAGAAAATGACAACGTGAGAGAGAGTGCATACATATGAAACAGATATCGGTATGTGTAAAATATATATATATATATATATATATATATATATATATACAGAGAGAGAGAGAGAGAGAAATAAGGGCGTCCAAATAGAGAGAGGTGATACCAGTACTTGTAGATACCTCTATATATGTACAGTAAAAAGATGGTTAGAGAAGTTAAACCGAAGAGTAGAGACAGCGTTGGTGGTGTGTGTGTGTGTGTGTGTGTGTGTGTGTGTGTGTGTGTGTGTGAAGTAGAAAAGGGAGAGATGGGAAGAGAAAGGAGGAAGAGATGGAGGGAGAGCGGGACCAAAAGACTGACCCTCTCAGTCAGTCAGCGGTCTCTCCCCTCTTTGTGTGTGTGTGTGTGTGTGTTTTATTCCCCTCCCTCGCGTCTGTCTTGCTCCCACATCTTCCTCTCTCCTCTTCTCATCCTCCCACCGCTATCTCATGTGACTCTCCCTCTCTCACTTCCCTCCTTTTTTCTTTCTTTCTCCCCTCCTCTCTTTCTCCCTCTCATTCGCTCCCCCTCCATCCCTCCATCTCGTTACCTCCTCCTTTCCAGTTCTCTCCCTCTTGCCTCCGTGCTCCCTGCTTCCCTCATTCTGGTTCCCTTCATCCATCAGTCTATTCCCCCCCTCTACCTTCCTCCTTTTCATCCTCTCCCCTCCCTGTTATCCCTATTCTCACCTCATTTTCTCTCCTTCCCCTTCCCATAACTTTTTTTTTCTTCTCATCCCATTCCTCTTTCTACCCCCTTTCCCTGCTGTCCCATATACCCCTCTTTCTCTTCCTTTGCCCGCCTCCTCCTAATCTCTCCCTCTCTTCTTCCTTTTCCTGTATCTCCCTTTCCTCTTCCTCGTTTCTCTACTCCTCCACCACCTATTTCCGGTTGTCGATTATGCTCCTCCTTCTCTTCCCTCGCTGTCTTCTTTTCCTCCCATTGTTACACATCTCCCTCCTCGCCCATATTCACCTCCTTCCATCCATCATCTCTTTTTTTCTCCCCCCTCCCCCTCTCCTTCCCTTTCTTCTCCTCGAACTCCCTTCCATAACTCTCCTTCTTCACCTCTTCATCCAATCCGTTCTCTCCTTACCTTCAGTTTCTTGTCTCTTCCTCATTTTCCAGCCTCCCATATTGTTTCTTCGAGTTGGGATTAGCAGGCACGAAGTCTCTGCCAGAAGTTTTGGTGTTTTTCTATTTTTATGCAGCATTTACACGGGTCACGTCTGCTTACAAGATTTTGTCTGCAATATTTCCAGTCCCCGGACACTTTAATGTTGACGAGGGCCGAACACTGAGTGGGTGAGTTTTTGAAGATCGGTGTCACGTGATGGTGTACTCCCTTTCACGCTGGATATTGACTTTCGTTTGTTGACTTTTTTTTTTTTTACCAAGTTATCTCTTACTGTATTTACGACGAATTTTTGTTGTTACCAGCAGCATAATGAATGTGAACTGTAACTAGAAGATTCATGTGCCGATTTTAATGATACTGTCCTTACCTACATATCGTTCCTGCCTTTAATGACGACCGTTTTGATGTTATCAGTAACGCTCGTACGCTTGAATCAGATGTTTCCAGTGACTAATAAACATGTTATTATCACGATCATATTCATCTTCATTAGTACTGTCAAAACACACCGCTCTCCGACAGCTGTTCACTGTCTCACATTCACTCTCGCACATCTTATATCTAACACATGCTCGATGTCACACACTCACTCACGCTGTTACAGGTACGAACTCACACACACACACACACACACACACACACACACACACACACACACACATCAATGCTCCAACACTCACACGCTAAATAAAGAAGTCCCTCTTTTCCCACCAATACACAACACTACTTCCACAGTCATAACTTCAGTTAGGTATACGCGAGTGCACATATCCCTCACGACACACACACACACACACACACACACACACACACACACACACACACACACACACACACACACACACACACACACACACAAACACACACACATTTACTCCGACTCTCATTTCATTTACACCAGTACCTCCAAACGCAAACGACACCTCAACATATACACACATCCACACAGTCACAACTGCAGTCACGCAATCGCACTTCAGTCAGATACACAAGGAATTTGTGTAACTAGTGATTTATAAAACCCCTAGGGAATTCGTAAAACAATAGAGGCATTGCAGAAAATGTTAAATGACCTAAACACAGAAAGTCTCAAAGTAAGACTAAACATTATCAAGAGTAAAACTCAAGTAACGTTTATTCCAGATTCACCAAAAGCGTCATCAGAATAAGCGAACAAAATCTGGAAGAAATCGAGGAGTACAGTTGCTTGGGGCTTATTCAAAAACTAACGAAACACCATGATAGCGAAACAAAAAGATGCATTACTATTGGATGGAATGCTTTCGGTAAACATGGAGACATCATAAGAAACTGCTTGTCAATATGTTTGAGACTAAAGGTAAATAACGTATAATCGCAGCCAAGACATGCAATTGTAAGACCCAGAAACTGACAAAAGCTATCGAATATCAACAAATCCATTCTCAAAAAACAATGGAAAGGTCAGTGTTGGGAATATATTTAAGAGACAGGAAAAGATCAATTTGGGTGAGAAAGCAGACTAAAGTCAAAGACATAATACAGTTGAAGATATAAAAGAACAGGAATGGAGATGGACAGGTCATGTATCAGAAATAAGGGCTAACCGATGGACCAAGGGGCTGACTGGTTGGACACTAAGAGATTGTAAGCGTAGCAGAAAAAGGCTAGAAAGGAGGTGGAGAGATGAGATAGAGAAGTTTGGAGGCAAAACATGGCAGATATTGACTCAGTTGAGGGATTCGTAGAAAAGGTTGGGTTAGCCCTTTGTTCAACAGTGGACCTACAGTTGCTGCTGCTGCTGATGATGATAATGATGATGATGATATACATGCCACTATGGAGAGCGAGAGAGACAGACAGACAGACGGACAGACAGACAGACAATCCCTTTTCAGAAACCACGGGATCAGTGTCATTTTATTCTGCATACCATTAGACGATTATATTAAGTCTCAGATGATGTTTTTCATAAACAAGGTGTTAAAAATCATCTCTACTATTTCATCTACTACAATTATGTCTTTATTTACTCTATTTTGACTAACATCTGGTGACTTCTTGAAGTTTGGAAACTGTCTAAAGCATTGAATGGGATATACATGAATATATATATATATATATATATATATATACATATATATATATATATATATATATATATATATATATATATATATATATATATATATATATATATATATATATATATATATATATATATATATATATATATATATATAACCCATTGGAGCCCAGTGTCCCGAGTATTGGACAGAACTGGCAGTTTTCGGGTCTTTATAAAGGAGAGACCCCCGGGTAGGGACCTATGAGCTTCGCGACTATGAGCCGATAGGCGGAGGGCGGTACACCTAGTACCTTCCCAATGTAATGCCTCGCCCAGCACCCCTGGGATCCAATGATATATATATATATATATATATATATATATATATATATATATATATATATATATATATATATATCAGCCGTGGCTCAGTGGGTTAGAGCGCTCCGTTCTGACCGAAGGGTCGGAGCATCGAATCCACCCAAGGGTCATTGGTAGACATCAGGAAGGGCATCCGGTCATAAAATGCTACACGCTTCAAACCAAAGTCCTCTACCCAGGGGCAACGCCTTAGCCCTTATCCAAAAAAAAGGGGTACCTGGCGTAAAACTCACTTCTTTCTTTCTCTCTCTCTCTCTCTCTCTCTCTCTCTCTCTCTCTATGTATATATATATATATATATATATATATATATATATATATATATATATATATATATATATATATGCAGACACTTCACTTCACCGTGAAGATATGTATGCAAACTAACCACAGGAGAAATGAAAGGAGCGACAGTGGGTACTTTCGTATATTACATCTTCAGACAGATGTAATATACGAAAGTACTCACTGTCGCTCCTTTCATTTCTCTCGTGAATTAGTTTGCATATATATATATATATATATATATATATATATATATATATATATATATATATATATGCCCCTCCCCGGAAAACAACTAACTAAAAAAAACAAACAAGAAGCCTCGGACAAGGACTGACCAAACGATGACGACCCAGGACCGGACAAAGGACTTGGTAATGGGTACATGGAATGTAAGAGGAGCGAATGATGAGGTGAAAGAGAGAGAGATTGTCCAGGTGCTTGAGGGTGAGGAAGTGGATGTATGTGGAATAACTGAAACAAAATGGAGAGGAGAAAGTGTGAGAGAATGGGAGTATGGATGGGGTATACGTGCATTTGTGCAGGAGTAGGTGAGAATGAGAGGGCAAAGGAAGGAGTATGTATAGTTGTGAGTAAAAGATGGAAGAAGAGTATAAGACATTATGGATCAGTTGGGTCAAAGATTGTGTGGGTAAAGTTGAAAGTTGGAATACAAATGTGGGCGATTGTGTGTGTGTATGCGCCAAAGCAAGATCGTGCTAGAAGAGTGAGAGAAGAATTCTGGACAAATGTAGAAGTGTGCATGGAAAAGTTTGGAAGGAATGAGAGAGTGTTTTTGATCGGTGATATGAATGGTAAAGTTGGGAATGTGAAGGTGGATGGACTAGTTGGTGAGTGGGGTGTGCCTGCTGAGATAGATGAGAATGGCAGTGCGTTAGTGGACATTTGTGCTGGGAGGGGGTTGGTGATATCCAATACCCTCTTCAGGCATAAAATGATCCACAGGTATACATGGCGAGTGATGAGAAGGGTGGGTGGTGAACTGAATGAAACGAAGGCAATAATTGATTATGTGTGTGTGGATGAAAGGATGCAAAGATGTGTAATGGATGCAAGAGCTTATAGAGGCTGGGGGAGTGGACTTTCTGACCACTACTTGGTGGTGGCCAGAATTAGGATTCAAGTAAGATGAAGGAATAGAAGAAAGGCAAGACGAGAGGAAGGAGTAGTTGCAAGGAGAGTGGAAAGGTTACAAGAGGATGAGAAAAAGGCAGAGTATGAGAGAGAAGTGGAGGAACGATTGGGCAAATATGAATTGGAGCAGATGGGAGACGTGGAAGGTGTGTGTAGGATATTTACAGAAGAAATATGTGCAGCATGTGATGTGGTGTGTGGAAGGAAGAGAAGACGGAGGGGGGTGCATGGAACAGCAGATGGAGAGAACACTTTAAGGAATTGTTGAACATAGAGGATGGAAGTAATGCGAGTATAAGTGGCTGGGGAATGGCTGGGAGAAGGAGGGAGGTGAGAAGACAGGAAGAAATCAGTAAGATGAAAGTTGTGGAAGCAATGAAGGAAGTTAAATCGGGGAAAGCCCCAGGAATTGATGGAGTGTGTGGTGAAATGCTGAAGCATGGGGGAGAGATAGTAGTAGAATGGATGTGGAAGATGTGCAGATTGGCCTGAGAGGAAGGTAGAGTCCCGGAGGATTGGAAGTCAGGTATAATCATTCCCTTGTACAAAGGAAAAGGGGAAAAAGAAGTGTGTGGTAATCACAGGGGCATTTGTCTTCTTAGTATGATGGGAAAAATGTAGGGTAGGATACTTATTGACAGAGTTAGAGAAAGAACACAGAAATTAGTTGGAGAAGAACAGGGAGGCTTTAGGAAGGGAAGAGGTTGTGTAGATCAGATATTCATTCTTAGATCTTTAGTGGAAAAGTTTCTAGAGAAGGGAAAGAAGTTGTATGCGGCTTTCATGGATTTGGAGAAAGCATAATGACAGGGTGGATAGGCAAGGATTGTGGAAAGTGTTAAGAATATATGGAGTAGATGGGAAGTTGTTGAATGCTGTGAAGAGTATGTACGATGGTGCGAAGGCTGCAGTGCGTGTGGATGGTGGACTAAGTGAATTTTTCTCTTTGAAAGTTGGGTTGAAACATGGATGTGTCATGTCTCCATGGTTGTTCAATCTGTACATGGATGGGGTAATAATAGAGGTACAAGGTAGAGTAGTGGATGTTGGAGTGGCCCTGGTGAGAGAGGATAGTGTTTGGAAACTCCCTGTACTGTTGTTTGCAGATGATACTGTGTTGTTGAGTGAGGACGAAGGGGAACTGCAAGGCTTGGTGGATGAGTTTGGATGGTGAGGAATTGGAAAATGTGAGTACGTTTAAGTACTTGAGTAGTGTGATGAGTAAGGATGGAGGTTTGGAGGGTGAAGTGCTTGAAAGGGTACAGCAGGGAAGAAAGGTTGCTGGTTCTTGGAAAGCAGTGATAAGAAACAGGGAAGTGAGCATGGAAGTGAAAAAGTTACTACATGACAGTATTGTGATAACAACTCTAACGTACGGAAGTGAAGCTTGGACATTGTTGGAAGGACACAAGTCAAGAGTGAGAGCAGTGGAAATGAGTTATTTAAGAGGAGCCTGTGGAGTCACGTGGAGAGACAGGCTGACGAATGAGGATATAAAGGAGCGTTGTGGTGTTGAAGTGGATGTGATAGGAAGCGTTATGAGGAACACACTGAGGTGGTTTGGCCATGTGGAGAGGATGGAGGGTGAAAGACTGACGAAGAGAGTGTATGTGAGTGAGGTGGAGGGGGGAAGAGGGAGGGGGAGGCCGAGGATGAGATGGAGGGATGGGGTGGAGAGGTATATGAGAGAGGGGGGTGTGAGTTGGGAGCAGGGCAGTGAAATGGCGGGGGACAGGGCGACTTGGAGGAGATTTGTTTGTGACCACCCGAAACGGGATTGAGGCGTCTGGCAATAGATTGATAGATAGATAGCTTTCTTTGGTCATTATGAACTGGTCTTGTTTTGGACCAACCTAAATAAAAAGATAAATAAAATAATCAATAAATTAATGAATAAATAATAAATACAAAAATAGTGTAAATGGACATACCAAGAGTTAAAAAAAAAAAAGAAAAACGAAAAGTAGGGTCCCATGGCCAGAAAAGACTTTTCTAATGTGCCTAGACTTAAGCAATGCGATTTTAATCAGTTATTAGTTTGTCATAGAATCGGGACAGTGTTGACACTGTCACGAACTTATCATAACAGAAAAAATTCTAGCTTACTTTCCAGCCTAACGACAGATTATTTTATTAGTATGAGAGTGAGTAATTGGGGTCTGTGTTATAAATACAAAGGAACAAAAATATTGATGATAAATGTTGTAAATTGAGTCATATCGTGGACATCAATCTGCTTACATATTATATTATATCCTCTTTGGTACTATTAGATAATTATCCCTGTTCTCGAGGAGGTTTCCATCCGTAGAAATTATATACAATGCGCCACTTGCATGTCCTTCTCCGAAGGTATATTTAATCATCTGGTAGCATTACGACGGAACAAAAAGACGTTACTTCACTGAAGAAATTAAGAGACAAAACACGCAGAAAAATGCAGATTAGGATCCCAAAAGAAAAGGCTTAATATTTACTTAGGGTGTACAAAATATGATCATCATACAGCCTCTTTTCACACCCACAGGTGAGGTTAGGTGTGGTACAGAAATCCTGGAAAATGGAAGAATACGAGAGTAAGACAACAAATAAACAACATTCCCAATGAAATGGGCCCCACACGCATAAATTTACCATTTAGCTCCCGCAGTGTTGTTATTTTTCACGCTGCTTCACATTTACCTGTGCGACAGAGTCAATCCTGCAATTGTCCAGTTGAAAAATGATGCAGACGTTGGTCATGTTCTACGCCGAACAAAATTCATGCGGCCATCTCCATCCCTTGTCACTTCACTAGTCTCGTTACCTCTTATTCATTTTTCACTCACTTATCTACCATATCAATGCATCTCCTTGCCTTAACAGGCTTCCTCCCACCTTCAAGCTCGTTCGTAAATACCTTTTTCACCGTAAGCGTATGGGAAGTTATTCCACAAGCGGGAGGAGGGGCGGCGGAAGAAGCTGCTCGAAAATACTGGAAGTTTCCCTGAGCTTCAAATAATCACTGCTAAAAAAGTATGGTATACACACACACACACACACACACACACACACACACACACACACACACACACACACAGATAGACAGACAGATATGGATAGATAGATAGCTGGACAGATAGATATAGATAGACAGGTAGATAGACAGATAGACAGAGAGATACTGATATATTATTTTATGTGTAACTAATTTATATGGTTAAAATATCATATTTGGATTTCTATTCACGAGAGAACTGGCTGAAATAAATATGCATCAAAGAAAGCCGAAAACAAATAAATCCGTTTACCCCCATTCATTAAGGAGAATACCTTTATAATAATGCAAGAATTTAAGTAGAACTATCCATAAATCATATTTAATGTACCAACACATCATCAACAGGACCTGCCCTGAATAATCGGCTTGCGTCCTGAAAAAGGCACATTTACCTAGTGCTGGGGAGGCTGCTGTGCCCCCAGACCCACCACCTCGTACGCCTAAGCAAGTTTTCACCATTCTATTCACATCAATTCTCTTCACATGGCCATAACATCTTAGCACACTCTCTTCGACCATGGCGCGCACAGATTTCCTTACGCATTGTCTTTCACGAGTCACATTATTCCTTATATCATCCACTCACCGCATTCCACATACATAACTTAACAGACCCATTCTTACTACTCCTGCCCTTGACTTTTTGTTTTTCCTTCCACACCGTACTCTCATACTCTTATACTAGATACTAAAAGTCCTTGCAAGCATCTTCCTTAATCCAAACTCTGTCATTTTCTTCTTATAAAGGCTTTCATTGCACCACCAGCCCTCCTTCCCTGTGCCACTCTGTTTTTCACTGCTTTTGCCTATTTACCCCTCTTCTCAATCATACTCACCTAGGTACTTAAACTTGCACCTAATCACTGTAACATCACAATGGGAGTCACTTTCTCTCTCAAGAATCGTCATTTTCTCTTTTCTACTTTTGTTTTCAAGGCATGACGCTCACAGACTTCTACAAATCTACTCCAGCGTAACAAGCCCTTGTCCGTTATTTGGAAGCAGCACTGCATTATATGCCTGCATCAGATTTTGAGTTATTCCACTTTTCGCATTTCATCACCAACACCATCCTTTTCTCGATTAATTGTCTGAAAACCTTATCTATCTATCTATCTATCTATATACCTAGGCTGCTTCCCCCAAGGAAAGGGAGGTAGCCGAGACAGGACGACACACTCCCCATTTACTCATCCATTCAAACACATTCATTCGCATCTTAGCCCCAAGGGGAGAACGGACAGATCCTCACCGCACCACACCGCACAAGGGTCAACTGCGCAATGCAATCAGTGACATCCGCAGCAGGGCCCGACAGCAGAGCTGATTTACCCCTGCCACATCATAACAGACCCATTCCCTAACCCGCACCTAACCTGACTAGCTGATCAGACCAAATGCGGGAGAATATCCCCGCAGTTCTGCGTCATCACTTATTCATTCACAATTTCTCTCCATTTATTTCTGTCACGCGCAGCCACTCTTCCTTGCTCAACAGACATCCCTCTCGCATCCATTGCTCTCTTCACACTGTCCATCCATCCTATTCGTGGCCTTCCTCTCAGCCTTACACCTCTCACATCAGATCTAGTTATCTTTTTCACCAATCGCTCATTATCCATTCTCTCCATATGCCCAAACCATCGCAACACCCTCTGCTCAACTCTACCAGCCATCTACCCAAACAACTCCAGTTCTCCTTTGCACTTCATCATTTTGCACTCGATCCATGCGCGTCACTCCACACATACTCCTCAGACACCTCATCTCCATTACATTCAAACTTTTCCTCTCTGCTACACCCATATTCAATGTTTCAGCCCCATATAACGCAGTCGGTACCACAACACCCTCATACAACCATCTCTTTACATCCATTCTAAGCGAACGACATCTAAACACTTTTTCATTCCTCCCAGCACCTTTCCTACTTCATTTATTCTAAACTTCACTTCTGCATCTATTCTTCCATCCACAGCAACATGTGACCCTAGATATTTAAAACACTACCTCCTCAAGCAACTCGCCATTCAAAGCTATATTCATCCCCCTACCATCTACCAACCTCGTATACTTCATCACTTTACTCTTATTCTCATTTACTTTCAATTTCCTCCTTTCACACACCCTTCCAAACTCCTCTACCAACTGTCTCAATCTCTCCTCTGAATCAGCCACCAGTGCAGTATCATCTGCAAACAGCAGCTGCTTCAGATTCCACTCTCCACCATCAACATTCACCAGACTCAGACCTCCACCTAAAACTCTTGCATTCACCTCCCTTACAACACCATCCATGTAAATATTAAACAACCAAGGCGACATCACACATCCCTGTCGCAGCCCCACTCTCACAGGAAACCAGTCACTCACAGCATTTCCCACTCTTACACACGCTCTACTATTTACATAAAAACTTTTCACCCCTTTTAGTAACCTACCATCAAGTCCATACAATCTTAAAACAGTCCACAAAGCCTCCCTGTCAATTCTATCATACGCTTTCTCTAAATCCATGAATGCCCAAAACACATCCCTGCCTTTCGCTAAATACTTTTCACACACTTGTCTCACAGCAAACACCTGATCCATGCATCCCCTCCCTCTCCTAAAGCCACACTACTCATCACCAATCACTCCCTCTGTACCCTCTCTAACTCTCATAATTAACCTTACCTACAACACTCAACAGACTTATACCCCTAAAGCTAGTACATTCATACTTATCACCCTTGCCTTTATACAACGGGACCACACAAGCACTTTCCCAGTCAATTGGCACCATACCTTTCACAAAGCACACATTCAACAATCTTACTAACCAATCAACAATGGTCACTCCACCACCTTTCAGGCATTCCACAGGACACCCATCCATACCTGCAGCTTTCCCTGTTTTCATCTCCTTTACTGCCTTCTCCATTTCCTCCTTCGTGATCAAAGAATCATTCAACTCTCCCAACACATTTATTCCTTGCAGCCTTCCATCTGCCACATTCTCAGCCACCCTTTCTTCCTCTACATTTAACAGTCTTTCAAAATACTCTGCCCATCTCTTCCTTACTGCATCCATCTCAATTAACATCCTTCCATCCTCTGCTTTTACTCGTTCTTCCTTCCCAGACTCTCCCTTTTGCACCCTTTTCACCTCCTTCCAAAACATTTTCTTATTCTGTTGAAAATTCGCTGTAAGCCGCCTACCCCACCTCTCATCTGCTGCCACTTTAGCGTCACGCACAGCCCTTCTCGCCCTATTCCTCTTTTCCTTATACCTTTCATATGACATCTCATCCTTCCTCTGCAGCCACACTTCATATGCGCGTCTCTTCTCAGCCATAGCCATACTTACTTCCTCGCACCACCATTCACTTCCTTTTCTTACACTACCACCCACACGTCTCACACCACACACCTCTTCTGCATGCCCCACCACAGCACTCTTAAACAACTGCCATTCCTCCTCCACACTGCCATTTTCCTGATCTTTCAGTGCCTTCCACTCATCTTTCAATTTCTCCTGATACTCTATCTTTTTCTCTCTTTTATCCAACTCACTCACTTTCAAAACCTCCGTGCCACACCTAACCCTCCTAGCTCTCACCCACCTCTTACCTACTCTTAACTTTCCCTCCACCAGGTAGTGGTCAGACATACCTCCACCCTCCCCTCTCAGAACTCTCACATCCAACAATCTTCCTATTACATTCCTAGACACAACCACATAGTCCATCAAAGCTCTATCAACAACCCTTCCACCCTCCTGTCTCACCCATGTATACTTATAAATATCTTTCTTCTCAAACAGCGTATTTCCAATCACCATCTCTCGCTCAACACACATGGCTATCATTCGTTACCCATTTTCATTTCTTCCATGCACACCATGCATACCAACTACACCTTCAACTGCTACATTTCCCACTCTAGCATTCAGATCTCCCATCATTACCACATATATATATATATATATATATATATATATATATATATATATATATATATATATATATATATATATGCGCAAATTACGAAACAAGCCATATAAGATATAGAAGAACTCAAAACACAAATTACAAGGCGATCTGATTCGTGTGCAAAATTTTTAGGGGACCTGATAATAAAATGGTCGAAAAATGCTTCACAATAAGACCATGAAATACTTTAACAGTAACTGGTATAATATTATCGATAAACATTTTCAGTTTGATGGAACATAACACTGTTCTTTCTTCAGAGCTGTCACATATAGAACAGTCTAAGAACGTGGTAGATTGCAATACAGCAATAACATTTAGAAGTTGTTTCGATGAAAACCTTTCTTCGAATCGCAAGTTAAGCCCGTTCATGGCCGAATAACTGAAGTAAAGCTGAGTAACGTATTTTTCCTCTTTCACATCACGAAGAACGAATCACCAGTCCCAGTGCCGTTAGCAGATAATGTTATTTTTCCTTTACAGTTTAAATTAGTGTATATATACAGTATATATATTTTTTTATATTTTCAGTCTTTCCAGCGAAACATCAACGACAACTTTTGTGTGTGACATGGTTGTCCTCATTTTTTCTTGCCAGTTTTTGTTGTAAGGTTTCATGTGATGTGTTAGCCTTCTATGTGAGCAGTCCTTATCCTCAACTCATACTACTATATACCGTAGGCATAGTCTTCCCTGTAAGAGACAGACCTGAAATGATAAATTATGTTGTTGTTTTTGCTACTTTGTACAACTACCACCCCTCCAACACAATCCCACTCCGCATCCATTATCTCAATAACTATTAGCCTACTTCACCATCATCCCACTTTACCACCACCAATTCACTCTACAACCAACATGTCATTACCCAATAATCATCCCACTCTACAAACACCATCACACTCCACCATAACCATCCCGCTCTTCACCACTATACAGCTTCACTTTTATTCCATTTCATCATCCGATTCTACCAGCATTCCTTTCCATCCCTACCCTCCTACATCAGCACCATCCCACGTCACTTTTCTCTCAGTCAATAATTCTGCTTCATCATCCCGCTCCACACACATTTCTCTTCAGCACCTGACCATCCTTCAACGAAACCTTAACAGCAGATGGTCGAGCTTCCGTCTGGAATAGCCAGTTTCCTGCAATCCACCGGGTCCATATCTAGATGAGCTTGGGGCAACAACAAGAACAACTTCAACATTTAGAACTCCAACAGCAAGAAAAAGAACTAGATCAACCACAACAATAAACTTCTTTCTGTCACTCAGTCACTCCACACCACTACCGTGACATTCCCATAGCAACCTCTCCAGCATTTCGCCCATCTTTCAAGCAATCAGTATTCTGCCTGCATATCGGGCTCCATGAAAAGGCTTTCTTTACTTTAAAATGTCACTCTCAGCTTCACAGCGGAATATTCTTCAGTTTCACTCTTAACCACATTCACTTTTCTCTTTCATTTCTACATCAACATCACTGCGTTCTACTTCACTCTTTGCCTCTCATGCACCTGGTTACATTATCACTTCGCATTCATTTCACACTGTTACTTTGCGTGCTACACAACAAAGACTGACACTCCCTACATTCAAAATGGCATCCACCTTTCACCTACTTTCCACTCCACAGAAAAGACACTCATTTCATTTCACCGTATCATCTATATTCTTCCATCACTTTCAGTTGACTCCCAAAGTGCACCTGTCACATGTTTCCCTAAATTTGCTCCAGCCCTATCTCTGTATATCTCAGGAACAAATTCCATTGTACTGCTAATTATTTGCTATATTTTATATACTGCATATACAGATCACTCATTTGTTCTTTTTAATTCGCATCACTCACACATTCAAGTACTGTACATTCCATTGTGCCTTCCACTCCTAAGCCATGTTATAATGTCCTTCCACGAAACTCCAATTTTCCACTCTTCTCCAGATCCTGCCGCACCCACATTCCACTAAATATCTAACCACACCCACGTTTCACTCTACATCCTTCCAGTTCCTCATTCCACTCCTCATCCTGTCACATCCACATTCCACTCCACATCCTGTCACTTTCACATTCGCCACTACATCTTGCCACACTCGCATTCCAATCCATGACCTGTCATATTCACATTGTACTCTAATGCGTAGGTGGTAAGACCTTGTAGGTGGAAGCGACCATCATCCACTCATTTGATGTTGCACTGCCCACTTATTCCTTCACCTTTATCATTCTTTTACTGCATCTGTCCTATTCTCTTCCTGTGTCTCCCAGCCTCCCAATCGCTTTTTGATATTCCTTTTTCAAGTAAGATTGCTGTACACAGTGACAAGGTTAATGGTTTCTTCTATTTCAAGGTAACCCTTTACAACGATGAGTGGTAATCATGTGACCATATAATGAGGCAATGTGGAGCTACTATGATGCCCCTTTTAAATGGATGGAGACGCAAGTATAGCGTCCAACAAAGAACCAAACCTCCAAATTTACCCCCCGCGCCTAGCTATGGGGGAGGCTCTGTCTGCCGAAAGATCGTTTCACTGAGCGGGAAGGTCCTGCAGGGGAGGTTTCTTGCCTTTGGTTGCTCGACCTGCCTGGCCAGACCGACCTGAAATACACAAAGACAACTCTCCTGCACATCCCTCACCCCGACATTATACTCCATACTCCATACCTTGCCATTTCACCCCACATCCTGCCACATCCACATTCCAATTCACGTCCCGTCTTACTCGAAATCCCCTCAACTCCTGCCTCTTATGTACACTCCACATTTATCCATTTTCACATTCCACTTCACAGCCTCACTCTCACATTTCACTCCACAGTATCATACTCATATTTCACTCCACAGTCTTCCACTCCGCAATCCATTTGAATCTTATATTCCACTTTACAGTCTTTTGCTGGCATGTTTAATTCCATTTCATTCCACCTCACTCACATCAACTAGTCATTTATTCCCACAGCCTACAACACTACACAATATTACACTTCCACATTCCACTCCTTCTCGCTGTTTCAATTTTGCATCCTTGAAAATCACTCTATGTTATGCCACTCAGTCATTATTGGACCCTGACATTCCACCTCTTTTCCACCCAGCCCGTGCCGTCAGTCTGTCTTTGCCTTCCACCCAATATTCCATTGCTTTTCCAGGTTTGCAGTGTCATCTTAGTCTCTCCTTCTTGAATGTCTCTCTAATATCCCTCTCCAGCTTTCCATCTCTTCCAGATAGTCTTTTATTCTTGCATTTCACCCAAGATTTTCACTTCTCTGACATATCATTTCCAGTCCATCTCTGTTATCTTATTCACTTTTGCATTCCACCTCTTCATATCACTACTCACATTCCACCTCCTTTCCAGCCAGACATTTTTATCTTATTTTTACAATTCTTACATTCCCGCCAAGCATTCATCGCTGAGTTTACATAAAATTCCAGTCAGCCAGTGTGATCTTTCAGTACTTCATTCTATTATTCCATTTATTTTTCAGACAGGTAGTGTCATCTCAATTCCTCATTCCGGCGTTCCATTTCAGTAGTCCAGTCCGCTGATATTCTGCAACTTCAAGCTCTCCAGTTTCATATTGCAAGATCTACTACTATCATTCCACGCCATAATTCCCACTATTTTTGCATTCCATCACTTCCATCCCTTCATTCTTATCACCAAGAATCTAATCCAATAATCACTCAAGCTTTCCACTCCTAGCTCTCCACTACTCCATTATTCCATTTTAGTTCCAAGCTCCTTTCATTCATCTCCATTTATATCATCCCTTCATCGCACAATAATTCCAGCCAAACGTCTTTTACTTTCAGCTTTACCGTCATTCCAGTCAGTCCCAGTCCATTTTGAACTTTGCTTTCATTCCATTCTACCATCAGCCCATACCAGCTTCTCACTCATTCACTCCATTATCGTCCCATTCCAGCTTCAGCATCACTCCACTCAACCATCACACTATTCCACCTTCGCCATCATTCCACTTAACCATCACACCATTTCATGTCCACCATCATTTCATTCAACTATCATCCCATTTCAACCGTCATTCCAATCGACCGTCATTCTATTCTAACTTTCGCCATCATTCTAGTTTGTGACTTATATGCCACCAATATTTTCCCTTCTTATTCACCACTAACCTAATGCATAAAATCTGTCTATATCTATATACCTTGGCTGCTTCCCCCAAAGAAAAGGAGGTCGCCGAGACAGGACGACACACTTCCAATTCACTCATCCACACACACACACATTCATTCTCACCTTGGCCCCAAGTGGAGAAAGGACAGAGCCTCACCGCACCACATAAAATACATAAAATAACTGATTAATAGTCCTGCGCCTGGCTCGTCCTCATTTCAGCACGTCTCTCCATTCTTCCATTCCATGACATCATTTCAGTCTTTCATATTTTCCCTTTGAATTTCACTACTTCACTTCACCATCCCATTCCAAGCCCTTTTCACTTCGTATCTCGTCGTCATTACAGTCCACCCATTCAGTATCATTCCAAATCTTAGTGCCAGGTACTGTACTTCACTTCACTTTAGCAATCCAACAGTACATTCCAAGCTCCTTGACATATGATGTCTTCGTAATTTTGATATAGCATTCATAAACCTCTCGTTAAACATAATTTTGCATTTATTCTTGGCATTCCACCTCAGTATACACTAGAAATGAATCTACTGTAATAACATTAGTCCAAGATTCTGCTCTTAGTTTCTTGTCATATCATATACTTTTGATAAGGGATTCCAATATTTCATTCCACAAAATCATTGTATTACTATTTAATTCCACTCCATGTTGCACCAGATTTGTAATTTAACATCAGCATTCTACTCCAAGCTGTCGATGCATCATCACATTCCTTTGTAACACTGATAAAGACTGCACTGTCATTGCACTTGCTCGTTCCACTGTCTTGCTTTTGCCACTTCAGCATTTCCATACGACATCGGACTCCATTATTCCCTCACAACATCCCACTCAAAACATTCTCTTAACATCTTTCCACTCCAAATTTGCTTTACAGACACATTCCAGCATACGCCACTGCAACATATGTCGGTATCACGTTCCAGCAATTCCTCGCGGTATACTGCTCCAGAATTTCATATAATTTTTAAACCATCCTCTGACGGTGGACTTCTTAAAACAACTTCTCCTTGTCAATATCCTTCTTCAAAACTGTCTCTCGCTCTCCTCCTAACTCATAACGCAATACGTTGTCTATCGCAATCAAACATTCCACCTCAGCACCCATTCCAACACCCTCTCTCTTTAGTCAACTTAACATCCTTCAGGAACATTTTTTTACAACATAGCACTTCAGCATTCCTATGGTACACTTCATTTCATCATTCCTTCCCTGTCACAGTCCAGTTATCTTTAACAAAGATGCATTCAGTCACATCTTTACAATCTACCATTCAGGCATTCCATATAAGCTCTCAGAGTAATAACTACTCTCCAACAGTCAACTCTCGAGCCACTTCGCTTCAATATCCCACATCAAGAATCCACCCTTCCCCTTGTGCTTCCAGTCATTCCACTCCTTCATGGTAACATCCCTCTGCATTAATCCCTTTTAATAACTTATTCCAGTGTTCCTTTACAACATCACATGTCAACATTTTCCATCAATATCCCACTATAACATTCCTGCATGCTCTGAAGCCCATGACCATTCTTCCATACTCTACTTCAGAGCCAGTTAATTTTCCCAGTAACCCACGCCAACATTTCACTCCTTCCAGTCATTCCACTTCTTCATGTCAGCAAGATATGCCACTCCAGTGTCCTACATCTTTACATAATAAAATCTTAATATTCATCATCCTTTATAACATCACAGTTCAACATTCCCCACCAGTATCCTACTAAAACATTGCAGGCAAGGTTTTAAGCTCATCACATCCTTCCAGATATCGATTTTACAGCCATAAGGCTCCACTAGTCTGCTACGTTCCATATCTTTCCCCTCCTACTCAGATTAATACTCCACTCCAGCGTATTTCTGCAACATTATATTGTAAATTTTCCCTCCAGCTTTCTCCTAGAACATCACATTCTGGCATTCTCCCTCAATACACAATGCCAGCACCCCCCTCCTCCCATCCAGCCATTCTACTCCTCAGTGCCTGTCTCATCACCATCCGCCAAAAAGTGAACGCAAATATCCAATGCCCACATCCCTCCTCTCCCCATTCCTGTCTTGTCACTTTATCCTGTGGGCAAAATATTGGACTCCTGTATTCCACTTCACTTCCCACTCCTGCATCCCTCTGCATTTCATAACAACTACTTATGCTTGCACCCCTTTGCAAAGCTTTGCCCCAACGCTGATTCATATAACCCACGTCAACAATTCCCTCCAACCTCTTGCCCACTTCCTGTCTCCTCCTCATTTCATTTTCTAATCTCTCTTCTTCCTAGTTATTCCACTCCCTCACCCCAGCTTAATGTTCCACTCCAACGTTCCTCTTCGGCAATATTCCATAATAGCAGCTCCTTCCAACATTCCTTTACAGCCTCGCATTCTGACAACTCCGATCAGTACCCTACTCCAGATTTCCATCTCCCCCCCCCCCACTTTCCCTCCTAGCTATTCCACTCAGACATTCCCTCAGGATCTCATTTCAACATTCCACACAAGCTCTTAACATCATTACTATCCATCTACAGTTGACTCTCGAATAATTTCGTTTTACCATTATCCCACGAAAACATTCCCCTTCCTGAGACTTCCCTGTCCCCCTTCCAGTCAGTCTGTTACATTATGCCAGTTAATATTGCACATAGATATTCCATTATAGTAACTCGCATCACCATTTCCTAACTGTCTCCAACAATCGGCTTCACAGTCATGTCGCTTTACTATTATCCCGTCCCAGCATTCCCCATTTCCCTTTCTCTCCCAGGTCATTCCATTTCATCAAATCCTCACAAACTTATTCGGTTGCTCCATACAAGCCAGTAACTTCATCACCACCATTGAACAATCGACTTTACAGTTATTTCCTTCATCAGTATCTGGGATCAACATGCCATTTCTTCCCTTCTTCCAGTCATTCCACTCCATCATGCCAGCGAGCGGTGTGATGTCAGAACCAGCTGCCTGCCGTCGGATCGTTTAATGCCTCCGTAATGAGTCCTAATCAGGCAGCAATTGCATGGCTGAAGGAGAGAGGAACGATTCAGAGGCCTCATACCCAGTCGCTGTAGGTAATTGAACTTATTGCCTTGCAACGACGGAAAATTGCAACCTGAAACTGTTCTACTATCATGCTTTTCGCTTTCTTTTAATTCCTCTTTTTGTCGTTCTGTGCGCGATACTGGTGGTGTTAGTGGTGTGTTGATGGTAACGGCGGTGTTGTTTCTGCTGTTACTGCTTCCAGAGTCAGTGATAATATTGTATTGTTATTATAACTGCAACTATTTCTGGGTCTATCTCAAACTTTTATTACCTGCAGATATTACCGATACTATAAATCAATAGCCTAGGGAGGGGGGAACTATAAGAAGCAATAAGAACCAAAGTGGGCACTGCAGCTGGTGCTACTGACTGTTAATGTTGTGCTGTCAGTAAGCACAGACCTTTCTGCCAGTGAAAGTCTTTCTTCCCCCTTCCAAACAGTGAACATAGCATGATATTTATCCAGAATGGTGAAGAAATAAAAGTGGTTTTCAGGTCTCATTTTGAGACAACCAGGAGCGTCAGAGAGCGCCTACGACAACGAAGTTTTACGTAATGGTAGATTCAAAAGGACCACGCCAGAGCGAATGATCTCCCGGGTTCCTGGTTAGTGTCAAAGAACGGTCGAAGGTGTTTTTTTTTTGTTCTCTTCTTTTTACATAGGGAAAAAGTAGCACATGAGAAACTTATGCCTAAACTAGATTTAAGCACGGTAGGAATCCTCCACCTGCACTGAGGGGGAGGGGGGCACTCCCTTGGAGAGTCGGTGCCAGTTTTTTACCATGAAAAATAAATTCCTCATTTATAGATCTTCACCCAGATCATGTTTAAAGAGGGTGGAACCCCTAAAGGATGCTCCCATTGGGGGGAGGAGTTCCAAGGGGTCCCATAAAACGTAGGAAATTTATTCACATCACTAGGTATTTATACCCTCGACTAGTGTGTGTGTGTGTGTGTGTGTGTGTGTGTGTGTGTGTGTGTGTGTGTGTGTATTGAAGGCATTTGCATGAACCAAATACATAAGCGTCCATCCTTGCTCATTTTCACACTCTTACTCCAGCCTCCCTCACCCTCTTCATCATCGTTAACACATTCATGCAAATGCCGTACGAATATTTTCTAATATGTGACTGGTACTGTACATCTGGCTACTTTGTTCAACTAAAGTGCGATTTGGGGGGCTCTCAATGGAGGGGTTGAGTGTAGTCTGCATTAATCCCTTCAAGACAATAATGTTGTCATAACCTGAACAAATTCGTCTGGTAGCTGCAAACATAACCTACAAAAAGACGATACTGAATTAAGTGATTTACCAATGAATCTGTCTTATATTTTTAGTTTTTGCTACACACTTTCATTCTGGTTCATAATGATTTTAACTTGCGATGGATTTCTGTTTGTGATGGAACCAGTGAAGGCTATATCTAACTCCTCCAGTTCGAAAATCTTCCCTAACAGTATGTACTCGTCTGGGGATGGCAAGAATGCAATAAAAAATTCGTCATATTTCACTTTTCTACCGTCACCCCATCCTCCCCCACCCTCACTACAGCCTCCCCACTATCACTGCAGCTTCCCACACCCCTCAATCCAATCTCCCCAACCCTCACTCCATCCTCACTCCAACCTCCCCCACCCACACTCCAGCCTCCCCACCCTCACTTAAGCCTCCCCCATCCCCATCCTCCTCCTTAAAGCCAACGAGTACATAAATCATTGCAACCTGAAATTAGAGGGCTTCCATTAATATATCTAGGTTTTGTGGATGGAGTGAGCTTAGCTTCATTTGTGTTGCGAACAAAAAATGTGCAGACCTAACCCACTCAATACTGTTTTAGAAATTACTGCATCAACGTCATTTCGTGTCTGCACTGTCATCCACCCATCATCCAATCCTTTGTTGCCCCAGGAGAAGCGTAGGAGCCCGGGGCTAGGCAGTTGGTTCTTACATTTAAGATAAGAGTGACCAGCCTCACTCATCCCTGATTGGCATTACATGGGCAATAAACCCCAACCACATCTTGTGATGAACCTACACAGGCTCAATCCGATTGAAGCGCCTTAATTACCCACTAAACCAACAGGCACAATAATTTGGTTATATGGTTACAATCCAGCGTAGTAAATGGTTTCCTGGTGTACAGGAAACCATCTGGCTTGTCACTTAGTATACAGTCACCCATAGGCAGAAGGAAGTGGAAAGAATGAAAGAAAGAAAGAAGAAGGAGTGTAAAGTCACCCATAGGTGGAAGAAAGAGGAAAGAATGAAGGAAAGAACGACAGAAGAGGATGGAAAGAAGAGAGGAAAAGGCAGACACCCAAGAGCAGCAGTACATCAAGTGAGTGGATGGTTAGTGCTCCCACCTACCATATATGTTAGCTCTCATGATCGGGAAATCTCTCGTATTCTATAACTATCTATCTATATACTTAGGCTGCTTCCCCCAAGGAAAAGGAGGTAGCCGAGACAGGACGACACACTCTCCATTTAATCATCCATTCAAACACATTCATTCGCATCTTAGCCCCAAAGGGGCACCACACTGCACGAGGGTTAACTGCGCTGTGCAGTCAATGACATCCGCGGCAGGGCCCGACAGCAGAGCTGGTTTACCCCTGCCACATCATAATAGACCCATCCCCTTACCCGCAGCTGACCTGATTAGCTGATCAGACCAAATGCGGGAGAATATCCCCTCAGGGCTGCGTCATCATTTATTCATTCACAATTTCTCTCAATTTATTTCTGTCACGCACAGCCACTCTTCCTTGCTCAACAGACATCTCTCTCGCATCCAACACCCTCTTCACACAGTCCATCTATCCTATTCGTTCCCTCTCAGCCTTACATCTCTCACACCAAATCTAGTTATCTTTTTCACCAATCGCTCATTATCCACTCTCTCCATATGCCCAAACCATCACAACACCCTCTGCTCAACTCGATCTGCCATCACTCGAACAACTCCAGTTTTCCACTGCACTTCATCATTTCGCACTCGATCCATACGTGTCACTCCACACACACTCCTCAGACACCTCATCTCCATTACATTCAAACTTTTCCTCTCTGCTACACCCATATTCCATGTTTCAGCCCCATATAATGAGGTCGATACCACAACACCCTCATACAGCCTTCTCTTTACATCCATTCTAAGCGAACGACATCTAAACATTTTTTTCATTCCTCCCATCACCTTTCCTACTTCATTCATTCTAAACTCCATTTCTGCACCTATTCTTCCATCCACAGCAACATGGCCCTAAATACTTAAAACACTCTACCCCCTCAAGCAACTCACCATTCAAACTATATTCATCCCTCTACCACCTACCGACCTCGTACACTTATTCTCATTTACTTTCAATTTCCTCCTTTCACAAACTCTCCAAACTCCTCTACTAACTGTCTCAATCTCTCCTTTGACTCAGCCACCAGTGCAGTATCATCTGCAAACAGTAGCTGCTTCAGATTCCACTCTACCATCAACAATCACTAGACTCAGACCTCCACCCAAAACTCTTGCATTCACCTTCCTTACAACACCATCCATATAAATATTAAACAACCAAGGCAACATCACACATCCCTGCCGCAGCCCCACTCTCACGGGAAAACAATCACTCACAGTATTTCCCACTCTTACAGATGCTGTACTATTTACATAAAAACTTTTCACCCCTTTTAGTAACCTACCATCAAGTACATACAATCTTAAAACAGTGCACAAAGCCTCCCTATCAATTCTATCATATGCTTTCTCTAAATCCATGAATGCCCAAAAGACATCCTTGCCTTTTGCTAAATACTTTTCACACACTTGTCTCACTGCAAACACCTGATCCACGCATCCCCTCCCTCTCCTAAAGCCATACTGCTCATCATCAATCACTCGCTCTGTACCCTCTCTAACTCTCATAATTAACACTCTACCATAAACCTTACCTACAACACTCAACAGACTTATACCCCTAAAGCTAGTACATTCATACTTATCACCCTTGCCTTTATACAACGGTACCACACAAGCACTTGCCCAGTCAATTGGCACCATACCTTTCACAAAACACACATACAACAATCTTACTAACCAATCAGCAATATAACACCAGGTGATTTTAATCAACTAAGAATAAGTTAAGGGAGAATAATGGTGCTTGAAGGTATACTGTGGTGAGCTTCATTTTTATACGCCTTAAAATAATATGCACATTTCAGCCAATCAGTAGCCTACTGCTCTAGAAGACGTAGTTCGTTCAGCTCAACTTGACAGAGATTTAGTCATTATGCAGCTTACTTCAAGCAACTCAGGAGCAGAACGAGCCTATAATACTTTCCATACCACTTTTCCGTATTCCAATTTAAATCATTTGTTGCAAGTCAGCATTTGAGATGGACAGATTTATTTATTTTTTTTTTATGTGAGGAAGAAGGAACCAAAGGCCATGAGCCCGCAGTAACAGTTCCCTCCAAGAGAAAAACAAAATACAATAGAGAGCCAAATTCAAGATCCGATCATTTTGAGATGCCTGGACACACTGCGTTTGAAAGACTGGAGATCATAGGCAGCAGGAAATACAGACAGAGGGAGACAGTTCCAGAGCTGACCTGTTGCATAAATGAAAGACTGGGAGTAACGGTTAACTCTTGCATTAGAGAGTTGGACAGAAAAGGGATGAGAGTTTGCTGCCAGACGGATGCTACGCGCCTGTCGTAGAGGTGAAGGAATGCAAGCAGACAGTTCAGAGGAGCAGTGACCATTAAAGTAGCGATAGAAAAGAGATAAAGATGCAACAGTGCGGTGAAGAGACAGAGGTTGAAGGGAGTCAGTAAGAAGAGGAGAGTTAATGACACGAAAAGCCTTTGACTCCACCCTATTGAGAAGAGCTGTATGTGGGGAGCCTCCCCACACATGAGAGTTGTACTCCATACAGGGGCGGATAAAACCCCTATATAGAGTCAACAATTGTGCAGGGGTAAAGAAAGAGCGGAGTCGGCTTAGCGGGTTAGGTGAGTTGAATGCCTTTATATCATTTGGTGTGCTTTGAATCGTATATCTTTAAGTGAGAAACAAGATTCAGATGGCTATGGCTGATGATACCAGAATAATAACTGAAATAAGTCACCGGGACAATAACTACAAGCTTTCTCAAAAGTTTGGAATGGGTGTGAGCGGCTACGTATTATGTCTTTTTCTGTGGCTGAATAATTTGCTGCTAATTGATAATCATTTTGGTTCTGGCAACAAGTAATGGTGCATGTGTGTTATTTGAAGTAATTTGAACCCAGCCCTCACTGTTGCGTTGGCTAACTCGATAATACATTAATTCTGAACAATTAATTCTAACCCATCTCGAACAATTAATTCTAAGTCTTCTCAATACTCCTACTATATTTTTTATTTTCTTGTGGAAGGGTTGGGTGTAGCGTTCAATGATCGTTCCAATGCTAAGCCGGTCTCTTAAGTTGAGTGAAATGATGGATGGTAAGAACAAAATAAATCCGCGTCATCGGCCTGAAGGGGTTAATACAAGAGTCCATCATACATTTCTTAGGAGGATAAAGGACCTTAAAATGAACTTCGAGTAAGAGAAAGGAAATGGTAAGAATTGGTATACAACAAACCAGTACCTTACCCTCGTGTTCTCTAACCTGATCATCGATAGCTTGTGAAGATTGTCATTAATACCCCAGTGTAGCACTGATTATTGATACAGGGACATATACAGTGTGGTGACTGGCACGAGACAGGCAAAAAAATGGATGGAACTGATATGTAACATTTTAATACTTTCTTCCGCGGAAATCGAAATATTTTTTTTCCCATCTTACATCAGGCCATTTTATCTAATTTAGTAGACGCCCCCGTAATAAATAGGTTAAAGAAGTCTAACTGAAACATTTTTGATTCGGAAAGTTTACAGTAAACTAATTCTCGTCTAGTGGCAAATTGCAAATTATATAATGCATCATCGTAATGAATACGTTAATCAATTTGCTCCTGTGGTGATTCAGTAAATTCCTCTGGTGCTAGAAAAAATATAAGTGAAAGATGTTATCGTACAGAAATAGAGGGTAATGAGATTATTTCTAACTCCTTGAAGCAAAATGTCTTTCTTGTGATGATAACAGTTATCTGGAAACAACTGAAATGAACTGGTAACGTCATGACTAACAACGACAGCTCCCAAATATTCCTCCGGTCTGCGACACGCAACCGAAGATTTACAAAATGCAGATCCTTATTTTAGGGCTAGTTACTAATAGCTCCCAAAACCTTTAAAATTAGTATAGTGCACCGAAACAGGCAATCGAGATAGACTTCAGCCTTCCCGGGTTGAAGGAGTTAACCTCAACAAGTAGCCAACCTAAGAGGTGCAATGATGTGAAAGGTTTAACGGTTTTAGGGTGCAATGATGTACTTGTAGACACAAAACATCGTCAAACCTGAACTGAAGAACAGAGTAATGAGTGTCATAACAGGGTTAATGGTACCAGCATTAACATTCGGGCCGCTATGACTCACTTAGCTGAATATAATCATCTGGCGTTAGCTGGAAGGGTGAGAGGTACATAATGTTCAGGCCGAGGAAGTGGATCGTATTCTAAGTGGTTCTGAAGATCTGTAAGCCCTTCCTTAGCAGATTTTTCTGCACATTAAAATCCTAGTGTATTAATGATACAAACCATGTCGATGCTAAATTTATATAAATAGGTTACCAGAGAAGGTTAATGTGCAGTGTGCAACATACACAGCAAAGCACGAACTGATACGAAGCTTTCTATGGCAACCAGAACACAGCTCATTGTATTTTTAGCGTCAGAGTGTACTGTATGATGATGGTAATGATGATGGATGGCGAGTATAATTTCTGTAACACTCAACCTCTTCAGTGCAGTGTTTCTGATGTTTATTCTTGTTAACTACAGTACTGACGGCGCCTGCTGGTTTAGTGGGCAGTTAAGGTGTTCCAGTCGGACTGAGCCGGTGAAGGGTTATATCCAAGGGTTGGAGTTCGTTGCCCACGTAATGCTCTCAGGGATGAGTGAGGCTGGTCACTCTCATCTTAAACGTCAAGACCAACTGCCTAGCCCCGGGCTCCTACGCTCCTCATGGGGCAACCCTAAGTTAGCTGATGAATGAGCTCCTGACGAGATTATTCAGCGTAAGGAAGACTATTTCGCACGAGGAGGGTTAGATTAGCCTTAACTAATCCCACTTTAGTTGAATAAAACATATATACTAGAAGTACCACGAATAAAGTGAAATAAGAACGCCATCGTGATCAAGGGTTAAAAAGAAGTATCACATAAGACAGCTGTTAACAATGTCACTATGATGAGGTCCTATCCTGCTTTATTCTTGCCACCTACAGACGATTTTATTGAACTAAGTACAGACCTGAAACGGATTATGAAGGCTAAATGAAACCCTCCCCCGCCCCCTCCCCCTGTTCGAAAAATCACAACTGAATTTAATGGTCCGTATTCGGGGGAACTAAAGAATTTACGATGTCCCCTGCATGAAATGATTAACTGCCGGGGTATCTGGGAATTTCATAGCAAAAAAAAAAAAAAAAAAAAAAAAAAAGGAAAAAGAAAAAAAGCGTATATGAAGGCAGTATCAAAATCCATCAGTTAAAAAATCCTTCCCAAGCTGAATATAGTTGTCTTGTTAGAGGGAAAATGAAAAACAAACGACACCATGTTGAAGGGGTGAATTTCATGGTTAACTGGGCGTTTTGTAGCTGAAAAAAAACAAAAAACAAAGAGAGAGAGAGAGAGAGAGAGAGAGAGAGAGAGCGAGAGAGAGAAGGCCTGAATTTCACCTAGATCTATACTAACAAACTAAATCCATGTAATGAATATATCGTCGATTTATCAATGGATAAGCGGGATTTATAATATTAACGGTCAGTAAACATGGACGTGCGATTTATTGCGCACCACACACTTCACTGAACCGCAAAAGAATCCGTATATGTTGTGTACTGTATTTACTTGATGAAATTCGGTAGGGTAAAGAAGGAAACTGCATTTTTTTTCGCAGTCACCTGTCCTACTTTTGGAAACTTCTGTCTGCATTTACTATGTTATCTCTCTCTCTCTCTCTGTCTCTCTCTCTCTGAAAATAAACTACGATTTCTTTTTCATCAGCTTTTTTCATCATCTCATTTTCAAAAGTACAGTTATTTCTTCATTTCTGTTCCTTAGTAGAGCCGTGAGCAAAAGTTTGGAGACAATCACCTGTCACAAAAATGCCCTGTCTCCCATGTATATCATTCCTCTCTCAGCGTCAGGGAACATCCTTTCTTCTTATTCTTCTCTGTTGTACTTCATGTTGGTATCAGAAAAAAATATTTCTTATAACACTTTTCATCTCCACAGCCGGGAGGGAAATGTCCAAAAACATATATTGATGACCTTATCTATGTTAGCAATTCCTCAGCGTGCTTTTCGTTTCCCAGTTCTTGCACATACCTTTTAATGTTTTTCGCCGCATGCCCTATGTTAGCAATGACTCGGTGCTTATTCTATCTCTCCATATTTTTCCCTATTGTACTGAGCTGGTGTAAATAAATACGCATTCATACATAAGCTTATATACTTGTGGCAATTCCCTTACTCAAGCAGGATTTAAAGCACACATGACGTCAGGAGGACCAGGTCACGAAATGGAGTTAAAATTTACTATCTTATGTTTTTGTTCCAGACATTCTGGTACTTTTTAGTTCTCTATTTTTTCTTTGCCTAATAGGACAAAACAGAACATCCCTCAAAATTTATGAGAAAAAATCTTAACCTCCTTTTCTTTTCTTTTCGCATGCGCAGTATATATATTTCTTTACCTGTGTGAGGTACGAAGGAGGAAGGGAGGGAGGGAGGGAATGAAGGAGGGAAAAGTATTGAAGGCGCGGGAAGGGAATCTGCTGACTGTGGTGGAATATATACAAGGTCCGCTGAAGTGTTGGCCCCGGAATGATGGGTGGATGGAAAGATGAATCGTGGATAATGGCGGATGGCTTGTGAATAACTGGAGGATGGATGCTGGCTATATGGATGATGGATGGTGAATAAACGGAGGATGGGTAGTGAATAAATGGATGATGGATGGTGAATGAAATGGAGGATGGATGGTGGAAGAAGGGAAAGATAGATGGTATAGAATGGATGTAGGGATGGAGAGATGGATGGGTAGATGGTTTGATCGATGGTGTAAGATGGATGGATAAGTGAAAGAATGGGTGGATAAAATGATGGAAGGTGGACGGATGGATGACTGAATGGGGATGGATGGGTGAAGGAATGAACTGGTAGCGAATGAATGGATGGTGGAAAGGTGGATGGATAATTGGATGATATAAGTATGGGGAGGAAAAGATAGTTTTATATAAGGTGGATCGAGGAATGGCGAGGCGAGATGAATGGATGGAGAGACAGACAGACAGACAGACAGACAGAGACAGAGACAGACAGACAGACAGAGAAAGAGACAGAGACAGAGACAGACACAGAGACAGAGACACAGACAGAGACACAGGCACAGACACAGACACAATGTGCGTGTGTGTGTGTGTGTGTGTGTTGGATAAAATGATGGATGGATGAAATGGTAGATGCTGAACAGCTGGATGTAGTATAGACGAATGGGTGGTTGGACAGAATGATAGTTGGATATGTTGTTGAATGGTATGATGAATGGATGGATAGCTGGATGGTAATATGGATGGATGGATGGTGGCTGGAATGATGGGTGGATGGATGGATGAATGGATGTATGAATGGGTTACGGACATAGAGGTAGGAATAGGGTAGAGTCGGCGTGAGAAGGCTCCGGTGAAGCCAGAGAACTGTCAAACGGCCATATTGGTCAAGTCAAGAGGTCACGGCAACACCTACCTGACTTGAAGAAGATTGCTTTTGCACTCCTAGCTCTATGGCTGTGCCCATAGAGGTAACAGTCCTAATCCTGCCTCTGTGGGTGTGGCCATGAGATTATTAAGCCTTTAATACCTCCAGCTGTGTGTGCACCTGGTATTCCTCAGGGAGAATGCCAGAAACAAAGTAGACTTCATTCTACCTCTGGTTTTAGTTGTATTTCAGCTGTGGGTATGAGACGTTCTGTCCTAAGTTGTAACTCACCATCAAATAACCTAAGTCTTCAAAAATGCCCACCACCTGTGCCGCATTTGGGTGTAATGAAAGAGGAGATAAGAAATCTGACCCATCCATTACATTACATTTCACTGATGAGTATCTTTAGAGTGAATTATAGTTTGTAGGTTAATATGCAAAAATAGATAAATAAATAAATAAAGATAAAACGTATTTTTTTCTGTTTGCAACTAAGGAAACACTCCCGCCTGGTCAGCGGAACCAAGTCAGACAGCTGTCAAAGAGGTCGCCGCCATGTTGGTCGAGTCAGGTCTGTCGGCCTCACTCTGACCTACCCTTGGTTAATCCCATATGCCGCCTCTACCTACTCCTACCTCTATGGTTACGGAAGAATGAATGGATGCTGGAAGGGTGGATGGATAGAATGGTGGACGGATAAGTGAATGGATGAATTGATGGATGATGGATGGATGGATGATTAGATGTATGATGGATTGATGGGTGGTGGATGGATGGATAGATGGAAGGTGGATAAATGATGGGTGGAGTGGATGGGTTGATAGATTTACGTCGGACAGAAAAATATACACGACAATTGGTTGGGCGGGTAGACGGTTGTGTACATGGATGCTTTACATATGGATGGATGGATGAATGGTGGAGAGATGGGTGGATATATGGACAGCTGCAGCGTGGGAAGATAGTATGATGTGTGAGAGGTGGAAAGGGGAAGGAATAAAAAAGAAATAAAACTGCATGCTGATAGAGGTGAGTTAAGAAAGGGAAAAGCATAGTAATCCTATTCTGGATGGATGGATGAGTGAATGAATGATTGAATGAATGAATGGATGCTGGATTGATGAATGGAAGATGGGTGATAAAAGTAAGAAGGAGAGAACACTGAGCGAATAAGAGGTGGGAGGGGGGAGGAGAATAATAATGCATAGCAAAACAAGACCAGTGAAAAAGGGAAAATTACACAGAGCAATAGTCTGATGGATGACATGGTGGATAGACTGATGGATGATGGATGGGTAAATGGATCAATCAATGATGAATGCAGCCTGGGAGTGAAGTGGGCTGGGTAAATAAGATGAATAGGGAGGGAGGGAGAAAAATGTGTCAGCAAAGAGAGAGAGGTGAATATCGAAATGAAAAAGAATAGTGTTGGTACGATGGATGGATGGGTGGATGAACTGAACTTGAAAAAGATGAGTAGGGTGGGCAAGCGTATGAGAGAGTGAAATGGAAAGTAGAAGACAGCAAAAGTTGTAAGAAAGAGAGTTAAGTTTAGAAAGAACTAGAACAGTATTGACTGTATTTGCCGGACCCCCCGAGAATGCACGCCAGACTACATAGAAATGTTTACTGTATTTCATATGGTTGTTTGCCGTTAGTTGAGTACAATTTGGGCAAGGACAGCGGGAGGAAGAGGTACAGTTAATGTATCCCCACTTACATCTAAAACCGTGCTTGAGAGAGAGAGAGAGAGAGAGAGAGAGAGAGAGAGAGAGATGCAGGGGGATGGAAGAGGTCTAGAAGCAAAAATATTATTTGAATTTCTTTGAGTTCATTCCTTCTCTTTTTAACTGAGTTTTTTATGACTGCATATAACTAATAACTAAAAAGTCCACATTTTGTGGAGTTCGTGTTGATATTGTATATATTATTTCGTTTTTCTTTGGGGGGGTGGGAGAAGATCGAGAAGCCTGTCATTCCAAGGTTGTTCAATATAGTGACTTGAAATTTTCCAAAGTTATGCATCTTGGTTGCAGGCTTAATTTGACTTTTTTTTTTCCAAGCACTAGTTTTTTTTTTTTTTTATGCGAGGAAGAAGGAACCAAAGGCCATGAGCCCGCAGTAACAGTTCCCTCCAAGAGAAAAACAAAATACAATAGAGAGCCAAATTCAAGATCCGATCATTTTGAGATGCCTGGACACACTGCGTTTGAAAGACTAGAGATCATAGACAGCAGGAAATACAGACAGAGGGAGACAGTTCCAGAGTTGACCTGTTGCATAAATGAAAGACTGGGAGTAACGGTTAACTCTTGCATTAGAGAGTTGGACAGAAAAGGGATGAGAGTTTGCTGCCAGACAGGTGCTACGCGCCCGTCATAGAGATGGAGGAATGCAAGCAGACAGTTCAGAGGAGCAGTGACCATTAAAGTATCGATAGAGAAGAGATAAAGATGCAACAGTGCGGCGAAGAGACAGAGGTTGAAGGGAGTCAGTAAGAGGAGGAGAGTTAATGAGACGAAAAGTCTTTGACTCCACCCTATTGAGAAGAGCTGTATGAGGGGAGCCTCCTCACAAATGAGAGTTGTACTCCACACAGGGGCGGATAAAACCCCTGTATAGAGTCAACAATTGTGCAAGGGTAAAGAAAAAGCGGAGTCGGCTTAGCACACCCAATCTCTTGGAAGCAGATTTTACAAGAGATGTAATATGATCTTTCCAAGATAAGTCCCGAGTAAATGAAACCCCAAGCATGCTCAAGGATGATGCAGGATTAAGCTAAATATTATTAAACATTAGTGGGTATACCTGTGGAAGATTTTGTCGGGTTGATAGGTGTAAAAACTGAGTCTTAGATGCATTAAAAACAACCATATTATTTTTACCCCAGTCAGAGATACGAGCCAAGTCAGACATCAGGTGTGTCATAGCCTCATCCCTTGTTTGTTGAATTAACTGTTGAGATGGGCGTTGCGGGAACCGAATGGAAAGGTGAAGGGTGGAGTCATCAGCGTATGAGTGGATAGGGTTAGATGTACAGCTTAGAAGATCATTGATGAATAAAAGGAAGAGAATTGGTGATAGGACAGAGCCCTGAGGAACACCACTGTTGATAGATCTAGGAGAAGAACGATGGTCGTCTATAACAGCGGCTATAGAACGACCAGAAAGGAAGCTAGCGATGAAGGCACAGATAGAAGGACAGAAAGCGCAGGAGGGCAGTTTGGAAATTAAAGATTTATGCCAGACTCGATCGAAAGCCTTTGAGATGTCAAGTGCAATGGCAAAGCTTTCGCCAAAGTCCCGAAAGGAGGATGACCAGGAGTCTGAAAGGTAGGTGAGAAGATCGCCAGTGGAGCGTCCCTGACGGAACACGTACTGACGATCGGAAAGAAAGTTGTGATAGGAAAGATGCCTTAAAATTTTTCTATTGAGAATTGACTCGAAAACTTTTGAAATGCAGGACGTTAAAGCAATTGGACGATAGTTGGAGGGTTGGGTGTGGTCACCCTTCTTTGGGACTGGCTGAATGAGAGCAAACTTCCAGCAAGAAGGAAATGTACAAGTTGACAGACAAAGGCGAAAGAGTTTGCCTAGGCAGGGTGTAAGCACAGAAGCACAGTTCTTGAGAACATCAGGAGGAACCCCATCAGACCCATATGCCTTGTTAGTACTGAGGCCAGTGATGGCAGAAAATACATCAGCTGAAGAAATTTTAATGTCAGCCATGAGGAAGTCAGAGGGGGGGAAGTGATGGAGGAACAGCACCGGAATCGTCTAAGGTGGAATTGGAGGAGAAAGTCTGTGCGAAGAGATCTACTTTATCAGTAGAAGAAATAGCTACAGAACCATCAGAGTAGAAAAGAGGAGGGAAGGATGATGAGGTAAAGTTGTTAGAAAGGTTTTTGGCAAGATGCCAGAAGGAGCGGGAAGAATTCGAGTTGGAGAGTTGAGAGCATTTAGTATGGATGAAATTATTTTTAGCAGAGCGAAGAACAGACTTAGCATGATTCCGGGCAGAAACGTAAAGATGATGTGATTCAGGGGTAGGTTGGCTCCGGTACCTTTTGTAGGCTCTCTCCTTGTTGCGGACAGCATTAGAACAAGCGTGATTATACCAAGGCTTTCTTGATTTAGTCAAAGGATATAAGAAAGGAATGTATGCTTCCATGCCCGAGAGAATAACCTCTGTAATGTGCAAGGCACACTCAGATGGCTCACGGCCATGGAAGCAATAATCATTCCAGGGAAAATCAAAGTAGTACTGCCTGAGGGCCTCCCAGTCCGCGGCTCCAAAGTGCCACAGATGACGTTTCCCTGGAGGGTCCACAGGCCGTACCGGAGTGATAGGACAGGTTAAGGTGATAACTTTGTGATCGGAGGAGCCCAACGGAGAGAAAAGATTTACAGTGTTAGCAGAAGGATTAGTTGTGAGGAAGAGGTCAAGTATGTTGGAGCTCTCTCCATGGCGGATGGGGATATGGGTAGGGTGCTGTACAAGCTGCTCTAGGTCATTAAGGATAGAAAAGATGTAGGCTTGTTCACCAGGTGGATCAGTGAAAGGAGAGGAGAGCCAAAGGTGGTGGTGAACATTGAAATCTCCTAGAATGGAGATTTCAGAGAAAGGAGAAATGGATAGAATGTGTTCCATCGTAGACGTAAGATAGTCGAAGAATTTTTGATAGTCAGTAGAATTAGGGGATAAGTAAACAGCACAGATATATTTAGTCAGAGAATGACAGGAAAGCCGAAGCCAGAGTGTAGAGAATTCAGAAGAATCGAGTTCAGGAACACGAGAGCAAGATAAGTCGTTGCGTATATATACACAACAGCCACCTTTGGCTTTGAAATGAGTATAGAGAAAGCAGGAGGATACAGAAAAGGGTTTGCTGTCAGTTGCCTCAAACAGCTGAGTCTCAGTTAGAAAAAGAAGGTGAGGTTTAGACGAGGAGATGTGGTGCTCAACAATGCGAAAGTTAGAGAAAAGGCCACGAATGTTGCAGAAATGAAGAAAAGAGTCAGACAGTGGTTCCAGGCACCTTGAGTCGTCACCGGGAGATGGGCGGATGGTGGGGGCATTTATGGTCCCCCCCCCTGGGGATTCCGAGGCTTGGTGATGAGACGCCATGATTTTTTGAATTTTGGAAAAGGAAGTGTAGTGTGTACTGTGCATGTAGTTTGGTGTAGATAGTTAGAGAAATTTGTACTGGAGAGCATGCTGGCCTACTCTCTGTGTAACTGAAACACTGAAAAATTTCAGCAAAGGGGGATGGTCAGGAACTAGTCCTGAGGGCTGATGAAACGGGAGCTCCAGCACTCTCTGTCATCAGCTTTCCATCCACCTCGGGAGTACTGCCCTGCTCGACTGGTGCTACAGTCTACTCCGTGCTGTCTCTCTCTCTCTCTAAATATATATATATATATATATCTGGTCGCACTATGGGGTTGTACTACTACTCTGCAGCCAGGTTGTGTTAGGAAGAATTCTGCCACCGTATTCCCTGCGTGTCGTAAAAGGCGACTAAAAGGGGCGGGGTGAGGGGACTAGGGACCCCCTCCTCTGTTTTTTAGTTCCTAAAAAGAGACAGGCCAGAGAAAGAATGGGGGATGGAGTTATCCCCATACCCTGAAGATTTGGTTTATGAATGTGCGTGGATGTAGTACGATTGAGGCTAAAAGGGAGGAGATTGGGAGAATGTTTGTGAGAAGAAAGTTGGATGTGTTAGCTTTGGGTGAAACGAAGATGAAAGGGAAGGGTGAGTCTATATTTGGGAGTGTAAATGGAAGATTGTCAGGTGTTGATAGAGGAAGGGCAAGAGAAGGTGTGGCCTTGTTAGTGAGTCCGGAAGTACAGCAGTGTGTGATTGAATGGAAGGAGGTGTCATCGAGACTGATGTGGGGGAAAGCGAAATTTGAACGTGAGTTGTGGGTGTTTGTGGGTGCATATGGGCCCGGTAGTGAAAGGGATGAAGAAGAGCGGGAGTCTTTCTGGAATGATGTTGATGAGTGTCTGCAGAGTTTTGGAGCGAATGTGAATGTGGTAATGATGGGAGATCTGAATGCTAGAGTGGGAAATGTAGCAGTTGAAGGTGTAGTTGGTATGCATGGTGTGCCTGGAAGAAATGAAAATGGGGAACGAATGATAGCGATGTGTGTTGAGTAAGAGATGGTGATTGGAAATACGCTGTTTGAGAAGAAAGATATTTATAAGTATACATGGGTGAGACAGGAGGGTGGAAGGGTTGTTGATAGAGCTTTGATGGACTATGTGGTTGTGTCTAGGAATGTAATAGGAAGATTGTTGGATGTGAGAGTTCTGAGAGGGGAGGGTGGAGGTATGTCTGACCACTACCTGGTAGAGGGAAAGTTAAGAGTACATAAGAGATGGATGAGAGCTAGGAGGGTTAGGTGTGGCAGAGACGTTTTGGAAGTGAGTGAGTTGGATAAAAGAGAGAAAAAGATAGAGTATCAGGAGAAATTGAAAGATGAGTGGAACGCAGTGAAAGATCGGGAAAATGGCAGTGTGGAGGAGGAATGGCAGTTGTTTAAGAGTGCTGTGGTGGGGCATGCAGAAGAAGTGTGTGGTGTGAGATGTGTGGGTGGTGGTTTAAGAAAAGGAAGTGAATGGTGGTGCGAGGAAGTAAGTATGGCTGTGGCTGAGAAGAGAGGTGCATATGAAATGTGGCTGCAGAGGAAGGATGAGATGTCATATGAAAGGTATAAGGAAAAGAGGAATAGGGGGAGAAGGGCTGTGCGTGATGCTAAAGTGGCAGCAGATGAGAGGTGGGGTAGGCGGCTGACAGAGAATTTTCAACAGAATAAGAAAATGTTTTGGAAGGAGGTGAAAAGGGTGCGAAAGGGAAAGTCTGGGAAGGAAGAACGAGTAAAAGCAGAGGATGGAAGGATGTTAATTGAGATGGTGTACTGTCACCTCTGTGATCCAGACTTTTACATGGTCAAAAGGGGTAGAAAACAAGTCACTATTGATGACCAATGTGTGCTGGAACGGTTGGGAACTCAGATTGATGGAGACTCTTTCCCATTAGCGGCCTCTTCGGTTGCGTTTATTACATTTCAAGTAGCTAAGTTAAGAGTGGTAGCATGCCAAAATGACGGGGCCAGTCTCCAACTAGGCTAACCCAAGAACGACCTTCGCAGTTTCCCAGAATGCCTCTATGTTGTACATTAATAAACTACTACATAAGCTCTACACTACCAGTTCTCAAGGGTTATACAAACAATAAAGTTCGAGTGGGAGGGAATGTGTATTAACAAGACCAAAAAGTAGAAATCTTTCCCAGCTACTTGCTTTACAGATTAAACATGAATCAGTTGGCACATTGTTCGAAAAATATATCTCTATATGGTCCTAATATCAAATGCACAAAACTTAGCTCCTCTGTCCCGGTCCAAAGTGTTTCTTCATAATCGTCCCTCTGAACACCTTGTTCACTGGTCCAGTCCTCTGCCACTGCCGACCTTGACCTCAACACTGGGACCTTGACTCACTATCCGGTGCTTAGACCTCCACACTTGGAATTTGACTCACTCAGGTACTTCGGCCTCCACACTGGGACGCGCTCACTATCCAGTTCAAAAATGTAGGGGAGGTGAGCGGGAACACAGGACTCGCTCGTCCAAAGGCTAATGGCGTCACTGTTACATTTCAGAATTCTTGGAGGGGGGGGGGATAATGACAACAGTACCGACCAGCTGCCATCTATCACGGCCGGTGAGCGAGTCAGACACGCCAAAAATACGTGGTTGATGCAAAGGGGAGGGGGGGGGGATGACAGCGTATGTAATTTAAGATTTTAATTATTACAGACTCGAGATAAACTCAGTGTGATGTCTTTCCCCTTACAATCGATTACTCAAAAAAAATAACATTCTCTACTTACAATAATTACTCAACATCACCTCTCACTTTATACCCTTACATCGAAAAATAATGAAAATTATCGTGCTCTACATCACTTTGCGCACGCGTACATTATGCTGGATTATGTGAACAAAGGCACAATTCCCATCGACTCGGGATTTTATATTATAAAGAGACTTAATACTAGTAAATTACAGTAGGAAAAAAAAAGTGTCTTAGCAACTAGGTAATTAATCAATGTTCTGGACACGTCCGCATGGTAACAGCCATGCTTCGGCCACTCTCACTTAACCGAAATTTTGGTCATATAAAATAAACTAGATACAACTCATTATCACTTCCGGGCACTACAATGGATGCAGTAAGGAAGAGATGGGCAGAGTATTTTGAAAGATTGTTAAATGTAGAAGAGGAAAGGGTGGCTGAGATTGTGGAGGATGGAAGGGTGCAAGGAATAAATGTGTTGGGAGAGTTGAATGATTCATTGTTCACGAAGGAGGATGTGGAGAAGGCAGTAAAGGAGATGAAAACAGGGAAAACTGCAGGTATGGATGGGTGTGCTGTGGAATGCTTGAAGGGTGGTGGAGTGACTATTGTTGACTGGTTAGTAAGATTGTTGAATGTGTGCTTTGTGAAAGGTATGGTGCAAGTTGACTGGGCAAGTGCTTGTGTGGTCCCGTTGTATAAAGGCAAGAGTGATAAGCATGAATGTACTAGCTTTAGGGGTATAAGTCTGTTGAGTGTTGTAGGTAAGGTGTATGGTAGAATGTTAATTATGAGAATTAGAGGTACAGAGGGAGTGATTGGTGATGAGCAGTGTGGCTTTAGGAGAGGGAGGGGATGCGTGGATCAGGTGTTTGCTGTGAGACAAGTGTGTGAAAAGTATTTAGCGAAAGGCAAGGATGTGTTTTGGGCATTTATGGATTTAGAGAAAGCGTATGATAGAATTGATAGGGAGGCTTTGTGGACCGTTTTGAGATTGTATTGACTTGATGGTAGGTTACTAAAAGGGGTGAAAAGTTTTTATATAAATAGTAGAGCGTGTGTAAGAGTGGGAAATGCTGTGAGTAATTGGTTTCCCGTGAGAGTGGGGCTGCGACAGGGATGTGTGATGTAGCCTTGGTTGTTTAATATTTACATGGATGGTATTGTAAGAGAAGTGAATGCAAGAGTTTTAGGTGGAGGCCTGAATCTGGTGAATGTTGATGGTGGAGAGTGGAATCTGAAGCAGCTGCTGTTTGCAGATGATACTGTACTGGTGGCTGATTCAGAGGAGAGATTGAGACAGTTGGTAGAGGAGTTTGGAAGGGTGTGTGAAAAGAGGAAATTGAAAGTAAATGAGAATAAGAGTAAAGTGATGAAGTGTACTAGGTTGGTAGATGGTAGGGGGATGAATATAGTTTTGAATGGCAAGTTGCTTGAGGAGGTAGAGTGTTTTAAATATTTAGAGTCACATGTTGTTGTGGATGGAAGAATAGATGCAGAAGTGAAGTTTAGAATAAATGAAGTAGGAAAGGTGCTGGGAGGAATGAAAAAAGTGTTTAGATGTCGTTCGCTTAGAATGGATGTAAAGAGAAGGCTGTATGAGGGTGTTGTGGTACCGACTGCGTTATATGGGGCTGAAACATTGAATATGGGTGTAGCAGAGAGGAAAAGTTTGAATGTAATGGTGATGAGGTGTGTGAGGAGTATGTGTGGAGTGACGCGTATGGATCGAGTGCGAAATGATGAAGTGCGAAAGAGAACTGGAGTTGTTCGGGAGATGGCTGGTAGAGTTGAGCAGAGGGTGTTGCGATGGTTTGGGCATATGGAGAGAATGGATAATGAGCAATTGGTGAAAAAGATAACTAGATCTGATGTGAGAGGAGTAAGGCTGAGAGGAAGACCACGAATAGGATGGATGGACAATGTGAAGAGAGCGCTGGATGCGAGAGGGATGTCTGTTGAGCAAGGAAGAGTGGTTGTGCGTGACAGAAATAAATGGAGAGAAATTGTGAATGAATAAATGATGATGCAGCCCTGAGGGGATATTCTTCCGCATTTGGTCTGATCAGCTAGTCAGGTCAGGTGCGGGTAAGGGGATGGGTCTGTTATGATGTGGCAGGGGTAAACCAGCTCTGCTGTCGGGACCTGCTGTGGATGTCACTGATTGCATTGCGCGGTTGACCCTTGTGCGGTGTGGTGCGGTGAGGATCTGTCCGTTCTCCCCTTTGGGGCTAAGATGAGAATGAATGTGTTTGAATGGATGAGTAAATGGGGAGTGTGTCGTCCTGTCTCGGCTACCTCCCTTTCCTTGGGGGAAGTAGCCTATATATATATATATATATATATATATATATATATATATATATATATATATATACTCTCCTGCGAGGCAAAAGCTACTTAAATGCTTTGCAAGTGTTCCAGTACGTAGTCATCAACATCTGCAAATGCACCTAGGCATTGATATTGAGAGCCAACAGATACATTTTGAGATATTAAGGAAAATTAGTATAGCCGCCTCATGCCTTTCAGTGCTAAATCAGAAAGTATTTGACCGATTTTGACCAAACTCGGCGGAAATGTAATGGGTCATGAGTAAACGTGATTTGCTTAGTATGAATGACCTTCACCTTGTTCTCAAGGTCATATCCGTAAAAAAATTTGAGTCATACCACAAGGCCCTCAGTATTAGGTCTATAATGATGAAAGTATTATCAGAATAATAGTGTCTACTTTCAAGATTTCATAACTGTAATTATGACAAATCAAGATTTTTGATGCTTTTTGACTATTTTTGGACCTAGATTCTCAGATATATAGATCCTTGTTAAAACAAAAAATATGACACTTATCTGTGCATATTCAGTTTATGAGGTACTGTTTAATAATGTACCGTTTACCACAACCCATCTTCATACTATGTATATTTTAAAGACTGTACACCGTATCTGATGTACAAATTTTAAACTATTTTCATTCTAATCTGGAATGTGGCATTAGCATCTGGAATATAGATTTTTTTTTTTTTAATAATGCTTTAGCAATTTCAGAATCCTAGTATGTTCTCCTGGTTGTCAAAGAGTACTGAAATCATCAGTTGAAGGAGAGAAGTAAATATTTATACAAACGTGGCCTTCAGGAACTCATCTTTTGTTAAAAGCTTACAGAGTGCATTATAGTACCTCTCCTGCTTCTCTTACCAAAAATTTCCATGCTTTATCACTCAAACAACCATGGTGCTTATTTTCTATCTTTTTACTGCAGGTTTAGCGGTTGGTGTTGTGGGTCGAGGACAGGCTTCCTCTTTTCTATCTTTTTCTCATACTTACCGATTTGATCTTACCATATAGTAGTTATATTTTTTCCAACAGATAATCTCATCATTGATTAATAGGCCTCCTGTTATCAGTTCTTTCTATATAGTGCTACATAATCCGATGTACAATTTATATGCCTGTAGGTTTTAAATGCAATGTTCATATTATAGGTCGAATACTACGGTACGACAGTGTAGAGAGCATGGGCGGCGCAGAACGGGGCTGAAGACTGCAAGTTAGAATAAGTGACACTTCCGGTCGGTCTGAGAGACTTAAAGGCGTTAACAGGCCGACCCCTAAGAGTGTCCCACAATAATACTGCCAAGAAGCGGGATTTGCTTGTTGGGTGGTCGAGCAGCTTCCCACTGATTCGTGACGTTTATGGTAGCTAGTTCTGGTACGAGCCAAAGTTGCCAGTTTGCCTGCTGTTTGTAAGCGTAGTTGTTTCGTAAGTTATGCAATAATTTTTGTACTCTTTTTCTGTATAATGTTTTAGCTATGTGATTGTTTGTTAAATTATGTAATTTAAGTCTGTATGCTAAATAATTTAGAGTGTTGTGCAGTGTGGGAGAGGTCTGGCATGTTTTGGTTGTCTCCAAGCTGGTAATTGTGCTCTCTCTCTCTCTCTCTCTCTCTCTCTCTCTCTCACTGGAATACACAAGAATTTAGGAAAAATGTAGAAGTTTCTAGAGTAATGGAAGCTTATGTAACGATGGGGAAGAGACTAGAGGTAGTTTAGTCGGTTTTCAGTTCAGTTTGGGTGTAGTGCAGTGTCAGTGCAGTGAAGTTTGTATATTGTGAAAATAGTGAAGTGTTGTTGGCAAACAGTGAAGTGTTATTGAAGTTTGTATATCATTGGTACTCGTGAAAACAGTGAAGTGTTGTTGTCATGCATTAAGTGTAATTGCAATTGGTAAAGTTTGTATAGCTCCAGTGCTTGTGAAAACTGTGAAATTGGAATGCATTAAGGTTAATTACTTGGAAAAAAAAAAAAAAAAGACAGTCAACTTAAGAAGCCAGTGTTTATTAACGACACCTGAGCTGATCTTGTGTGCTATACACCTAAAGGCTGACCGTGGCAAGAACAACTCACTGGGCAACGTCCTTCTTATACTGAACTACTGCTTGTGGCAGTGTGGGATGGGGACATAACACTGGTGTCAATAGTGGGATTATTAAGGGCTACAGTGATTCTAACCTTCGACATGGAGGCAGGTTTGCAGACAAGATCGCGAGCTGGGCAGGAGGACGAGGTATCACTGGCTGCAATCATGAAGCTATTACATGCACAAAAGAAAGAACAAGAACAATTACAAGCACAAAGTGTCCAATTACAAGCACAAAGTGTCCAACTACAGGCACAGAATGAAGGACTACAGGCACAGAATGAAGGACAAAATGAACAATTACAGACACAAAGTGAAGAACAGAAAGAGCTCAGGAACGAAATCAAAGAACAATTGCAAGCACAGAGGGAACAGCTCCAAGAGGCATTACAGGAGCATCAGAGGGAATTACAACTGAGGATGCAAGGACAGCTAGATGTTTTTATGGGGGAAATGGAGGAAGAACAGGAACAATTGAAGGACGAGGTATACGCTGAGCTATGGCGGAAGAAGTATGAGGTAAACAATACTGTGACCGAGTGCAAACAGCATGTAGACGACCAGTTGAAGACAGTTAGTGAGGAAATAGTGACGGAGTGCAGACAGCATGTAGATAACCAGCTGAATCATGTAGTCGACCATATTATGAAGATAATTAGTGAGAAAACTGAAGCTGTAGAGAAATATTTCACTGCTGAGCCTCAGGTTAGTGTACAGGGAGTATATGAAAAGAATGGGCAGTGTACAGTGAATCTTGACGGTTCCCAAGCATCTAAAGGTAGCATTACAGGGGTGAACAATCAGAATGCAGAAGTTTTAAGTCCTGGCATTAATTATGATGCCCAATTTTTAGGCCCCAAACCAGTGAAGTGCATGGCTATAATGGGGGTCCAGTTAAAAAGAAACCTCAGGAATTTGATAGTAGAGTATCTTGGGAAGCTTACCGTGCACAGTTTGAGTTATTTGCAGATCAGAATGGTTGGGATGATGGGCAGAGGGCAGTTCAGCTTTCTACTAGCCTAAAGGGTGCCGCAATGGAGGTTCTGGGCTGGATGTCAGTGCTGGAGGGGAGCAGTTATCAGTCCCCAGTAGATGTGCTGGAATGCAGATATGGGACCATGTACCAGACTGAGGTTTACAAAGTAAGATTCTGGAGCTGTGTACAGGCTCGAGGCAAACCCATACAGCAGTTTGCTCATGACTCGGAGAGTATGGCATACAAGGCATACTCTGGAGCAGCACCTACTGTAACCTGTTGGCTATTCTTCTTACGGACCAGTTCATCGATGCACTTGATAGTGCAGAGTTGAAAGTGCAAGTGTTGCAGGCACAACCGAGAAGCGTACAAGAAGCACTAGCCAGGGCTCTAGAATGTGTGTCCTACATCAGGTCTGGTACATTCACTTTTCAGGCAGGTTGTAGTGTAGGATTCAAAGGATCAAAGGGGCAGGCATGCGAAATGGAAAAATCTGTAGGAAGTTGCTGGTACTGTGAAAAACCAGAACACAGAAAAGAGGACTGCTACAAGTGGAAGAGGGAACAGGAGCAGACCAGACGAGGCTGCTGGTTGAACGGGAAGCCAGGACACAAGGAGGAGGATTGTCACAAATGGAAGAAGGACCGAGAACAGAACAGTGCAAGGAAATCCCTGATTGCGAAAAAAGGGTGTTAGGCATGTGGTAAGGTGAGTGTCCAAATGAAAAGGATGAGAGTAAATTAGTGAAGGCTGGTGACGAGAGGCAACAACCAATCAGTTTTTCCCCAAGAAGCCCCACCACTGAGGAAATGCAGCAGAACCTTGATGAATAGTGTGCGAGAAGATGGAAGAATGGACGGCAAAGAGTGTAGCAGGAATGGGAATCTTAGCATGAAGTGCTGCCGTACTGTAGTGACAGGGTCAGTGTCAGATGGAGAAGACCTGAAGAGGATGCAGATGGAGGATGCAGATTTACAACCAGTGCTAGAGTGGCTGCAGCAGAATACAGTGCGACCATCTTTCCAGGTTAAGCCCTGCGACCAACAGCTACTGGAGTCAGTGGGACCTTCTTTGTTTGAATAACGGACTACTGGAGCATCAGTGGGAGACACCCGATGGCCACTGCAAGTATTGGCAACTGGTGGTTCCGAAGTGGATGAGGTTGGAGATCTTGGGTGAGTCCCATAACCAGATCACTAGTGGGCACCTGGGAGTAAAGAAAACTCCAAGCTGGCTGCAACATAGGTTCCACTGGACTGGCATGCATCAGGATGTTGAAGAGTGGTGTTGGGGCTGTGATGTACTCTGTCCCGAGAAGGGACCCAAGAAATGTGGTTGCACCCCTCTTTGGCTGTACCAAGTGGGTGCACCGATGGAAAGAGTCATGGTGGACATTGCTGGACCTTTGCCACTCACTGATAGAGGAAACTGGTCTACAATTTGTCGTCATGGACTACTTCACAAAGTGGCCAGAGGCCTACACCCTCCCTGATCATGAGGCTGCTACTGTTGCTCAGTTGTTGGTTGACCAGTTCTTCTGTCATTTTGGGATGCCACAAGAGCTACATTCAGACCAGGGTAGAAACTTCGAGTCTGCTGTCTTCCATGAATGCTGCAAGTTATTGACATTTTTTTTTAATGTGTCTGACTCTGGACATAGGCTTCACAGCCTGCTCCCACGGCCCAGTAGTCCTCCTACATACCATACATCTCTACTCTCACCACTTCCGCGCTAACACGCACCATCCACACTGACTACATGCTGGGACTGTCTTATACAGGACTGGTGTATTGGTACTACCTGGGGTATTTTTACGACATGTCACGAGTCTTCTGGTAGGTCAGTAAAGTCTGATTTATGAAATTCAAATCCATTAACTGTTCCCTGCCCCAGCGGGGATTTGAACCTGAATCTGGTAGGACTGCAAGCCACCTCCCTACCGATTAAGCCGCCGCCTCCCCTAGGAGAAAATGTTAATGGGAAACAACAAAAGGATATGTGTCAGGAGAGGAGGTTGTGCATTTGTAACTCGCATTTCAAACAAGAAGATGCACATAAATATACGTGGTATAGAGGGAACGGGGATCGTGTTAAAAAAAAGCCCGATTGATTACGTGCTCGTAGAGAGGTCGACGATGGGAATGGTTGCTGATATGAGGGCCGTGAGAGGACGATGTGTAGGTTTGTCAGATCAAATGATTGTGGTATACAAGATCAAGCTGTGAGGAGTGAGGTGGATCAGGAAAGAGAGTAGCAGTCAGGGAGAAAGACTGAAAGTTGAGAAGCTGAGGATCAAAGAAATGGCAGATGATTACAGGACCAAAGTAGAGGAGGAGTTAGAATCAGTGAATTGGAATGAAATGGATCTGGACAGCCTGTGGAATGTATATAGCGATTTCTTAGGAATGCTAAAGCGGTGTGTGGTGTGGCAAGAGTAACAACAAAGAAGGTAAGGCATGGTGGGATGAGGAGGTTAAGAGAGTGGTGGAGGAAAAGGGGGAAGACGTGGCTGAAGTCGTTACAGGACAGGGGTTCAGTTGAAATAATAACTGAATAAACTGAGAGCAAGAAGCACGTAAAGAGACTAGTGAAGAGAAAAAAGAAGGAGGAAAATAATGATCTAGGACGAAAATTGAATTGGAACTACTCTGAAAATAGGAAGTTATTCTGGAAGGAGGCACGGAAATGTAGAAGTGAAAGAGGAAAGAAATGTGATGGTGTGAAGGATGTAGGTGATAGATTATTAACCCATGAGGATGAAATAAGGACCAGATGCAAAGAATTTTTTGAAAGCCTGATGAATGGGAATAGAGAGGGCAGAGGAGCTGTAAACATGAATGGTTTGGGGGGTGTGCAGAGAAGGAATGCAGTACTAGGAGATGTGGCACTCCCACAGGAGAAGTGCTGTGAAGCAGCTGAAAAATGGGAATGCAGTTGGGGTTGATGAGGTGTATGCAGAGATCCTTAAGAGTAGTGGGCAGAATGGAATTAAATGCTTGTTGGAGATATGTAAGCAGACATGGATGAGTGAAGCTGCGTGGAGAGTGGAAAAAGCTTGTGATTGTACACCTATACAAAAATTAAGGTGAGCGAATTGAGTGAGGGAAATATCGAAGCATAAGTGCACTGAGTGTGGTAGGGAAGGTATATGGAAGAATTATTATAAAGAAAGTAAGAGAGATATCAGAAGTCCTAGTGAGTGACGAACAGGGTGGCTTTAGGAGAGGCAGATGATGTGTGGATCAAATATTTGCAGTGACACAGATAGCAGAAAAGGCTTGTGAGAAGGACCCTAAGGTGTTTGTGGCATTCATGGATCTGGATAAGCATACTGACAAAGTGGACAGAGAAAGATTGTGGAAAGTTTTGCTCGTGTACAGTATAGATGGGAAGCTGCTAGGTGCCGTCAAGAGTTTTTATGATGGTAATGAAGCATGTGTAAGGGCATCTAAGTGAATGGTTCACGATCGGTATGGGTGTGTGACAAGGTTGTGTGATGTCCCCATGGTTGTTCAATATATAAATATGGATGGGGTGATGAGAGAAGTAAAAACACGAGTAATGGAGAGAGGGTTGGCGTTGGTAATGAATGGTGATGGATGGAATGTTTCAGATTTGTTGTATGCTGATGATGCATTATTGCTTACAAGTACCGAACAAGAACTTGGTAGGCTAGTGCAAAGTTTTGCTGATGTCTGTGAGCATCGTGCCTTGAGAGTAAATGTGGAAAAGAGTAAAGTGATGGTTATTCAAAGAGAAGGTGACTCCCAATGTGATGTTACAGTGAATGGAGAGAGACTGGAGTTGACGAAGAATTCTGATACCTAGGTACAGTGAAAGACAAGAGAGGATAATGCGCAGAAGTTGAAAGTACAGTGACACTAGGGAGAAAAGTAGCTCGTGCAATGAAGGCCTTGATAAGAACAGAGGATTGAGTGTTGCAGCTGCACGAGGCTTACATGAAGGAGTGTTAGTTCCAACTTTAACATACGGATGTGAGACTATGGTGTAGCATGAAAATGAAAAAAAACAAGAGTAAGAGCAGTGGAGATGGGACTGCTGAGGAATGTATGACGAGTATAGAGTGTGGATAGGATACGGAATAATGTGATTCGTGAAAGATGTGGAGTGAGGAAGTCGGTGGACACCAGAACTGAAGAGAGTGTACTGAGACAATATGGTCACGTGGAGAGAATGGGCAACGATATAGTGGTGGAAGAGGTGTATCTGAGCGAATTTGAAGGAGGAAGGAGGCGAGGTAGGCCAAGGATAAGGTGGAGAGATAATGGTGGATGGGCGTGTGAGGAAGAGAGGTTTGCAAGTCGCTGAGGCTAGGGAACTGACAAAACATCGAGCTGCTGGATGAATATTGTGAGAAGAAGTGCATGATCAGGGATTTTGCATCCCTTTTTAATGTGGCAGTGTCCGTATTGACTCAATCAGATGTGTTTATGGGAAGCTAGAGCCAGGATTCCGTGTGCCTGAGTGATGAGTGAATGGAAGCGTGGCCCATTTGGACTGGGCAAATTTGGGCTGTCTGGACATTGCTATTCCTCACTCTGCCCTAGGGTGGGAAAGGAGGTCCAGATGATGATGATGATTATATATATATATATATATATATATATATATATAGATAGATAGATAGATAGATAGATAGATAGATATATATATATATATATATATATATATATATATATATATATATAGATAGATAGATAGATATATATATATATATATATATATATATATATATATATATATATATGAAAAATACATATATGTATATATATATATATATCTCCATCCATCCATCCATCATCCAATCCTACACTGCCCCATGAGAAGCGTAGGAGCCCGGGGCTAGGCAGTTGGTACCGACATTTAAGATGAGAGTGACCAGCCTCACTCATCCCTGAGTGGTATTACATGAGCAATCAACCCCAACCATCCCTTGGATATAAACCTTCACCGGCTCAATCCGATTGGAGCGCAATAAATACTCACTAAAACCACCAGGCGCCGAAATCTGGTTATATGGTTACCACCCAGCGTAGTAAATGGTTTCCTGGTGTACAGGAAATCATTTGGCTTGTCACTCAGTGTAGAGTCACCCACAGGCTGAAGGATGAGGAAAGAATGAAGGAAAGAAAGACAGAAGAGGGAGTGTAAAGTCACCCGTAGGCAGAGGGACAAGGAAAGAATGAAGGAAGGAAAGACAGAAGAGAAAGGAAGGAATGAAGGATGGAGAGGAAAGGGCAGACACCCGAGAGCAGCACTACATCGAGTGAGTGGATGGTGAGCGCCCCCACCTACCACGCGGGTATATATATATATATATATATCTATATCTATATATATATATATATATATATATATATATATATATATATATATATATATATATGGTAGGTGGGGGCGCCCACCATCCACTCACTCGATGTAGTGTTGCTCTGGTTGTCTGAACATTCCTCTGTTCCCTCTTTCCTCTTCTTTCTTTCTTTCCTTCATTCTTTCCCCTTCCATCTGCCTACGGGTGACTTTACACTCCATCTTCTGTCTTTCATTCCTTCATTCTTTTCTCTTCCTTCTGCCTATGAGAGGCTCTACAATAAGTGGCAAGCCAATTAGTTTCTTGTACACCATGAAACCATTTACTACGCTGGGTAGTAACCTTATAACCAAATTATGTCGCCTGGTGGTTTAGTGGGTAATTAAGGCGCTCCAATTGGACTCAGCCAGTATACTGTAGATATATATCTGAGGGATGGTTGGGGTTTATTGCTCACGTAATGCCACTCAGGAATGAGTGAGGGTGGGTATTCTCATGTTATATGTCAGGACCAACTCGCCTAGCCCCGGGCTCCTACGCTGCTCTTGGGGCAACGTAGGACTAGATGATGGATGGCTAGGGAACTGACAAAACATCGAGCTGCTGGATGAATATTGTGAGAAGAAGTGCATGATCAGGGATTTTGCATCCCTTTTTAATGTGGCAGTGTCCGTATTGACTCAATCAGATGTGTTTATGGGAAGCTAGAGCCAGGATTCCGTGTGCCTGAGTGATGAGTGAATGGAAGCGTGGCCCATTTGGACTGGGCAAATTTGGGCTGTCTGGACATTGCTATTCCTCACTCTGCCCTAGGGTGGGAAAGGAGGTCCAGATGATGATGATGATTATATATATATATATATATATATATATATATATATATATAAATATATACATATAGATAGATAGATAGATATATATAATAAAGATATATATATATACAGATAGATAGATATATATATATATATATATATATATATATATATATATATATATATATATATATATATATATATATATATCTCCATCCATCCATCCATCATCCAATCCTACACTGCCCCATGAGAAGCGTAGGAGCCCGGGGCTAGGCAGTTGGTACCGACATTTAAGATGAGAGTGACCAGCCTCACTCATCCCTGAGTGGTATTACATGAGCAATCAACCCCAACCATCCCTTGGATATAAACCTTCACCGGCTCAATCCGATTGGAGCGCAATAAATACTCACTAAAACCACCAGGCGCCGAAATCTGGTTATATGGTTACCACCCAGCGTAGTAAATGGTTTCCTGGTGTACAGGAAATCATTTGGCTTGTCACTCAGTGTAGAGTCACCCACAGGCTGAAGGATGAGGAAAGAATGAAGGAAAGAAAGACAGAAGAGGGAGTGTAAAGTCACCCGTAGGCAGAGGGACAAGGAAAGAATGAAGGAAGGAAAGACAGAAGAGAAAGGAAGGAATGAAGGATGGAGAGGAAAGGGCAGACACCCGAGAGCAGCACTACATCGAGTGAGTGGATGGTGAGCGCCCCCACCTACCACATATATATATATATATATATATATATATATATGGTAGGTGGGGGCGCCCACCATCCACTCACTCGATGTAGTGTTGCTCTGGTTGTCTGAACATTCCTCTGTTCCCTCTTTCCTCTTCTTTCTTTCTTTCCTTCATTCTTTCCCCTTCCATCTGCCTACGGGTGACTTTACACTCCATCTTCTGTCTTTCATTCCTTCATTCTTTTCTCTTCCTTCTGCCTATGAGAGGCTCTACAATAAGTGGCAAGCCAATTAGTTTCTTGTACACCATGAAACCATTTACTACGCTGGGTAGTAACCTTATAACCAAATTATGTCGCCTGGTGGTTTAGTGGGTAATTAAGGCGCTCCAATTGGACTCAGCCAGTATACTGTAGATATATATCTGAGGGATGGTTGGGGTTTATTGCTCACGTAATGCCACTCAGGAATGAGTGAGGGTGGGTATTCTCATGTTATATGTCAGGACCAACTCGCCTAGCCCCGGGCTCCTACGCTGCTCTTGGGGCAACGTAGGACTAGATGATGGATGGCTAGGGAACTGACAAAACATCGAGCTGCTGGATGAATATTGTGAGAAGAAGTGCATGATCAGGGATTTTGCATCCCTTTTTAATGTGGCAGTGTCCGTATTGACTCAATCAGATGTGTTTATGGGAAGCTAGAGCCAGGATTCCGTGTGCCTGAGTGATGAGTGAATGGAAGCGTGGCCCATTTGGACTGGGCAAATTTGGGCTGTCTGGACATTGCTATTCCTCACTCTGCCCTAGGGTGGGAAAGGAGGTCCAGATGATGATGATGATTATCTATAAATATATATATATATATATATATATATATATATATAGATAGATAGATAGATAGATAGATAGATAGATAGATAGATATATATATATATATATATATATAGATAGATAGATAGATATATATATATATATATATATATATATATATATATATATATATATATATATATATATATATCTCCATCCATCCATCCATCATCCAATCCTACACTGCCCCATGAGAAGCGTAGGAGCCCGGGGCTAGGCAGTTGGTACCGACATTTAAGATGAGAGTGACCAGCCTCACTCATCCCTGAGTGGTATTACATGAGCAATCAACCCCAACCATCCCTTGGATATAAACCTTCACCGGCTCAATCCGATTGGAGCGCAATAAATACTCACTAAAACCACCAGGCGCCGAAATCTGGTTATATGGTTACCACCCAGCGTAGTAAATGGTTTCCTGGTGTACAGGAAATCATTTGTCTTGTCACTCAGTGTAGAGTCACCCACAGGCTGAAGGATGAGGAAAGAATGAAGGAAAGAAAGACAGAAGAGGGAGTGTAAAGTCACCCGTAGGCAGAGGGACAAGGAAAGAATGAAGGAAGGAAAGACAGAAGAGAAAGGAAGGAATGAAGGATGGAGAGGAAAGGGCAGACACCCGAGAGCAGCACTACATCGAGTGAGTGGATGGTGAGCGCCCCCACCTACCACATATATATATATATATATATATATATATATATATATATATGGTAGGTGGGGGCGCCCACCATCCACTCACTCGATGTAGTGTTGCTCTGGTTGTCTGAACATTCCTCTGTTCCCTCTTTCCTCTTCTTTCTTTCTTTCCTTCATTCTTTCCCCTTCCATCTGCCTACGGGTGACTTTACACTCCATCTTCTGTCTTTCATTCCTTCATTCTTTTCTCTTCCTTCTGCCTATGAGAGGCTCTACAATAAGTGGCAAGCCAATTAGTTTCTTGTACACCATGAAACCATTTACTACGCTGGGTAGTAACCTTATAACCAAATTATGTCGCCTGGTGGTTTAGTGGGTAATTAAGGCGCTCCAATTGGACTCAGCCAGTATACTGTAGATATATATCTGAGGGATGGTTGGGGTTTATTGCTCACGTAATGCCACTCAGGAATGAGTGAGGGTGGGTATTCTCATGTTATATGTCAGGACCAACTCGCCTAGCCTCCGGGCTCCTACGCTGCTCTTGGGGCAACGTAGGACTAGATGATGGATGGATGATATATATATATATATATATATATATATATATATATATATATATATATATATATATATATATATATACAGAGAGAGAGAGAGAGAGAGAGAGAGAGAGAGAGAGAGAGAGAGAGAGAGAGAGAGAGCCTCTGTGGTTCAGTGGGAGAGTCTGTGTTTTCGTACATTGGAGAACCAGGGTTCACGCCCCACCAGGATAATAAACTTTTGAAGCCTACTTCCAGCCACGTACTTCTTTGGCAGACATAAGGGGTGCTGTGGTTGAAACAGTGTCGCATACTATAAAGTATGTTTGCACCTAGTCAGCTTGCACGGGCTGATTACACTTGGTTCACAGACTACACACACATTCAGAGCTACTCCAACACTACAGTCACACTTAAAAGCACTTCTCACCCTACATACAGTCTCTACCAGACAGCTTAAGCCACTTCGTAGAGATACATAGGCTGTATCGTCCCCATTTCGATCGGGATAGGCCGGTCCTGCAGTGGACACTCAAACGGCTGATAAGATGATATATATATATATATATATATATATATATATATATATATATATACAGTACCATCATCATCATCATGCAATCTTACGTTTCCCCATGAGGAGCGTAGGACCCCGGGGCTAGGCAAATTGGTCCTGACATTTAAGATGAGAGTGACCAGACTCACTCATCCCTGAGTGGCATTACGTGAGCAATAAACCCCAACCACCCATTGTATTTATGTATATAGTATTATAATACATAGAGAGAGAGAGAGAGAGAGAGAGAGAGAGAGAGAGAGAGAGAGAGAGAGAGAGAGAGAGAGAGAGAGAAAGATAATTTAACAGCACTCTAAATTATTTGCGTCTAAAAAATTCCAATTTATATCTCCAAATCCTTGCATCCCGAAATCCTCACCAACCCCTACATCTCCACTCATTTCCACCAATCCCCACATGTCCACCCGTCCCCACAACCTCATCCATCTTTTATTCCTCACCTCCCATCAACTCCTCTCTATACCCGCCTTGTTTCTCAATTGTTCCCACTTCCTCACCCATCTCACCAATTCCCTGTCCCACAACCACCTCTCCATTTTCATCCACCGTCTTCCTTGGCAGGTAATCGGCAGAACACATAGCTGTGAAAGTCCCTTGGGAAGGACGCCATTAGCACCTTTCTGTCAATCCCTAAATCCCACCTCCCATCTCTCTCTCTCTCTCTCTCTGCTTATTTTTCATCTCGAATAAGCTCCATCTCTCCCCTCCATTTCCTCCTCCTCCTTCTATGAACAGCATGCCCAGTGAAACGAGCCAGGCACTCATCCACTTTCTATGAAAGTCACCGGAAACCTGGTTGTTCCTCATAAAGTGAGTGAAAAAAACATAACAAAAATACCAGAAGCTTGCCGCATATAGCTAGTTCAGAACGAAGGTTTCCTGTTTCTCAGCAGGGTTCGCTTCATCTGTGCAAAACGCGTGATATCAAATTTCCCCTGGTATCCCATCAAAGACATTATGCGTCAACCCTTTTGTAGGTCATATGCACTATTGTGAGTTGTGTGTCGCTGGAAGAGGAGTCGTTTCTGAGCAGGGATATAATCTCCTGGAGGTTGTTTTATCGAGGCAGCCCGCCAGAGGATACATCATTTAATAGATAGACGAACTGTCCACGCTATAAACGGAATTAAGAGATCCTCCCGCTTCGACCACTTTGCTTCATATCCTTCATTTTATTGCTTTGCATGTTCCCCCTTGACTCGCTGCTTGTGGGTCGTCCTTGTCTGAAAAGTACTTAACTGGTCGTTGTGTGGTTACCTCATCGTGGTGGGAAAAGGGACGAGAACACCAAGGTCCGTACTTGCTGAAGAGGTAGAGTGTTACGCGAGATAAATTCTAGGCTGGGGGACGGAAGACTTCGTGGATTTAAATTACTCTAAAACATAAATGAAGGTGAGTTACAGAGATGACTAGTTATGGCGATGTAGGTGATAGGATGCGAGCTGCGATAGATAACGAGATGATTAGACACATAAATGAAGATGAGCTGCAGCTAGGTAATGAAGCATAAAACCTACGAAATGTCGTGGGGTTCAGACAAGGAAATGAAGATGAAAGGCAACCAGGTAACCAGGTGTGGTGATGACCAGATACAGAAACAGAAGTGAGAGACAGCAAGGTAACAGAGTATGGTGGTGCAGGTGGGAGACAGCAAGGTAACAAAGTATGGTGGTGAAGATGGGAGACAGCGGGATAACGAGGTTCAGCGGTGAAAATGGTTGACAGCGAAATAACGAGGTGTGGCGTAACGACAGTGCTGTTCAGTGGCCCTCCAGAACAACCTGATGTCCTGCTCTCCACAGCGGATGATATTGACCACGGAGAGGACACTGTTGGTAGCCTGCCTAAATAAGTGGTGTGCTTCTTTACATGAATCTTTATACATTTTTTTTTCTGTTTTTAAGCTAGCTTCTGTTAGATTCGTCTTTTCATCTATTCACTGCCGTTTTTCTTTTCTACTGGAGTCACTTGCACTGTGCCGGCGGTGGTATGCGTTGTGTACTTCAGTAGCACTGGCTTGCAACTGACCAATGAATAAGAGCTGCATAATGCCATTAACAAACACAATATTAACATGAGTGAACTACAGTATAGTGGTGTTCTTAGATGGAAAAAGAGAAACATTAAAACATGAGAACTCTTTTATCAAATTGATGAATTAATGAATTCCAGAAGGTTAGGTCAGGAAAAAAAAAATCGCAAGCCGTTCCACTGCGTCTAATTTAACTTTTGACATATTCGTATCTCTTCTTCCTGACGCTTTATATGTAATAGAATCTTGTGTGAATATAGAAATGTACCAAGCCCCTCTCTGGTTTGACAGCAGAGGATAGTGAAAAGAATGAGGTGAAAAATTAAGGGAAATTTTGTCTGGGACTGTGTACTTGCAAACGACGAGTTTGTTGGAAGAAGGTAGCAGCTTAACCTTTTCACCACCAGAGGCCTCCACGTTGTTGAAGAAAATCGTCTGTCGTTTCTACCAATGAAATGAGCCATCTTTGGATTGCGTGTCTCTAGCATGTCGTAGAGAGAAACTCTCTCTCTCTCTCTCTCTCTCTCTCTCTCTCTCTCTCTCTCTCTAATGGTTAATTTTCTAGAATGCGTAATGTACTTTGTGGGGTAGATACTTAGCGAATTGGCCTTCGTGTGCCTGCATATTGACCTGAAGCTGATAAAGTACCTACGGGCTTCACGACAGGTTTGACTCTCGATATTTCTTTAAAATCAGCACGCTATCACTCATTGGTGACGCTGGGTTCCAACAGGGCTAAGGATATCATCGTACTGAAGAGACTGCCTCAAATATTTCTAATTTCATCACAACAAAATGTATCTCCTATGCCTCGTGGTATGGATAATATTATGTAACATACGTCATAACCCTGAAGTGGTTAACAAATCTCCATCACTCGCAGCTGGAACAGATGGAGTTAAGGCTATTTGGCAGTGTCCACTTTCTTTTGAATTAAAAGTCAGATTATACAGTAGATAGAGAGACAGATCGATAGACAGATTGACTGATAGAGACAGACAGAGAGGCAATCAAACTGATAAGTGGTTTGATAGATAAATAGGCAGATAATTATACATATAGATAATCAGGGTGATAAACAGACAGACATTATGTCAAAAACCCCAGTGGGCAGCATACAGCTGCTGAGACAACACTTCTGAGTATGGTCTGATCCACATCTTTCATACCCAGATTCCACTGGTACGTTTATGTCCTGACTGCCACAGGCTTGCAGGGTTGCCTGCTTGCCTGCCTCCACTGGGGCGACATTGTGCCTCCAACACAACCTTTTCATGCAAGAATTTTCATTAAACTGTTTAGTACAATGAATTCATAATTCCTGCATTAGGCTACTGAAAGCCAATTTGATGCATCGAAGGAGACCTCTAGAGGTATACAGATCATCTCTCCAAGTTTTAATGAGTATTAATGAAATTGCTCTAGACATCCAGTGCAAATATTCTCTAATTAGCCGAAGAAAATTGTGTGATGTTAGTATGAGAGCCCTATCAAGTTTCATTGTAGTGACGGTGCTAATTTCAGAGTTTTTCTAAATTTCGTACCTTATAATTAGAAATGCAAGTTAAAGTATCTAAGCAGGCTGCCGGGTTTTCTATTTTTCTTTGGTACGATAAAGCTATTTTATAACTTTTGGTTGTGACCAGACGATTTCTTTACACCAGTGAAAAGGGTAACCATCCACCTCCATAATTCATTCCTAAACTTCAAAAATTCGTTTGATCTTGCCTAGAATAATGTTGAGATTACATCCTTGAATCTATGGAGGTAATTATATAAGATTCCACTTTTTTTTTTATGACGATCAATTTTTACTGCATGACCGAGAAAAGTGTGCGAGAACAGTATCTACAGTATATGATTTAAGAAGATAACGGGCCGTCATATATATATATATATATATATATATATATATATATATATATATATATATATATATATATATATATATATATATATATATATATATATATATATATTTTTAATGCAAGAGAGAGGGAACCAAAAGCTAGCAGCCGGCAATACCGTTCGCTTCAAGAAAAATTAAAAACAAGATAACAGAGAGCCAAATTCAAGGTCCATTCATTTCGAGATGCCTGGAAACAATGTGTTTAAAAGACTGAAGGTCATAGGAAGTAGCGAATGCGTACAGAGGAAGACTATTCCAGAGTTGACCTGTTACATACGTGAACGATTGTGAGTAATGGTTAACTCTTGCTTTAGAGAGCTAGACAAATAAGGGATGAGAGTTTGCTGCTAGAAGGGAGTTACCTATCCACTGTAGTGGTGGAAGGATGCTAGCACAAGGATCAAAGGAACAGTGACCACTGAAGTCGCGACAGAAAAGAATTAAAAATGCAACAGTACTGCAAAAAAACATGTTGAAGGAAGCCAGTAAGAGGAAGAGAATTAATAAGATGAAAACCTTTGACGCCACCTTGCTGAGAAGAGCTGCATGTTGGGAGCCTCCCCACACATGAGAGTTTTACTCTTTAGAGAAGTGAATAAAACCCATGTATAAAGTCAACAACTATGCAGGGGTAACGAAAGCACAGAGTCGGCATACCACAACTTATTTCTTGGAAGCAGATTTTACAAGAGAGGTCATATGATCTTTCCAAATTAAATCACAAGCGAATGAATCCCCAAGTACGTGCAAGGTTGATGCAGGCTTGAACTGGATGTTTTTAAAAATTAAAGCACTCTCCTGCAGAAAAGCTTGATGGGTCGAAGGATTTAAGAACTGAGTTTATGATGCATTGAAAACAATAAGATTACTTTTACTCCAATCTGAAATATAAGCTAAGTCAGGCATTAGGTGTGTCATAGCCTTATCCCTTGTCTGTTGAAGTAACTGCTGAGATGGACGCTGCAAGTAGCAGATGTAAAGGTTAAGGGTGGAGTCATCAGTGTATGAGTGGATAGGGTTAGCTGTACATCTATGAAGGTCACTGATGAAAAGAAGGAAGAGACGTTAATGATAAGACGGAGCCCTGAGGAACACCATTATTGATAGCTATAGGAGAAGAATGGTGGTCGTCTACAACAGCAGCTATAGAACGACCAGAAAGGAAGCTAGAGATCAAGCACAAATAGAAGGATAGAAACCGTAAGAGGGTAGTTTCGTAATTAAACATTCATGCCAGACACGCTCAAAGGCATTTGAGGTGTCAAGTGCAATGGCAAAGCTTTTGCCAAAGTCCCGAATGGAGGATGACCAAGTGTCTGAAAAGAAGGTGAGATAATCGCCAGTAGACCATCCCTGACGGCACAAGTAATGACCATCAGAAGAAGGGTCAAAATAGGAAAAGTGCTTTAAATTTATTTTGTTAAAAACAGATTTAAAAACTGTTGAAAAACAGGACGTTAACCCGCCCCGTCCCGACGACGTATGGGTACGTCACCACGATTTGCATTTGCCAGTCCCGGCGACGTACCAGTACGTCGTGCAATTGCAATGTGCATAATTTCGACAATTTTCAAATTTCGCGCTTGATTTGCGGTACGTACCCTCGCCTGACCTTCCCCTACCTGCCACCAGGCGGGGACACTCGGCGACCCCGCACGACCCGCGCTAGCCCGCCGCTCGTCCACTCACCTGGTAGCCACGGTCCTGCTCAGACATGGCTAAGAGAGGTCTCTCAGAGAGCGAAATTCAAGTCGCCCTGGACACCTTTACCGGCGACAGTGATTCCCCACTGGATGACGAGGAGATGGACAAAGATTATGTGCAGCCAGACGAGGAAGAAGCCACCAGCAGTGACGAGGAAGTTCCGTCACCAAGGAAACGGCAGTACGTGACTTACCGTGCTGCTAGAGAGGGGCAGGAGGCAAAGAAGGCACGTGGTATGTCATATCCCTATCCCCAGCATGCCTTGGAAGCCGAATTCGAGGTCGAGGACGAGGACGAGGAAGAGGACGGAGACGTGGGACGTGCTGCCACGTGGTATGGGCGGGAGGTGATTACGCATCGTGGCCCAGAGCGCACACCACGTCGTCTAAGCAGGTATGGGCCAAGCATTCTGTTTGGGGCGGTAGGAAGTGAAGTGGAGGGAGTGGGGAGTGAAATGGACATTCCTGGGATTAGGGAAAGTGAGAGTGAGGTGGGTGAGTCATTGCTCTCCCTACGCAGTGTGAGGCGGCAGAGTGGATCACGTGGGCCAGTGCGGGTGCGTTCCTTATCACGTGGGGTTGTGAGGTCGGGGGGACGGTGGGGAGGAACCACTCCAAAGCACGTCTTATGCTCCCCAATATCCCCTAACACGTGGTCGAGCAAGGTTGCGTGAGAGAGCACGTGGTGTGGTAATGGAGGGGGAAGGTGGGGAGGAACCACTCCCCAGCACGTCTTCTGCTCCCCAATATCAAACTATTTTATCCCCACAGCCCCCTAATGTTCCTCAAGGCCGTAAGGGTAAGGGAAAGGGAAAGGGTAAAGGCAGAGGGAAGAGGAGTGACAGTGGGGAAGCCCTCCATACTCCTTCTCCCCAACCTCCCCAACCAGGATCTCCTCCCCACCCAGACGAAGGCGGTGATGGGGACGAGGGATTTGTGTCGTGGGATTGGGAGGATGGGAGTGATTTTCTCCCCTCATTCACCCCTTCACTGAGCAGGGGCGATCTGGCTGCATTGCACCAGGTATTCACTGTAATTCAAGCAGGTTGGATTTTTTCCACCTGTTTTTCAGTGAGGCCTTCGTTGATCAGATCGTGCTTCAAACAAACCTGTTTGCAAGCGGCCAGCGGCTAGAAAGTGAAAGATTGGGAGCAAGGAGTAGGCATTCAATGATTTATGATTACCCTGTCTCCATTCCAGAAATGTTCTTATTTTTTGCCCTTGTCCTTTTGATGGGTATAATAAGAAAAAATAGAATTCCTGCTTACTGGACTAGGGACCCTGTTATGTTTACCCCCATATTTGGTCAAGTGATGAGCCGTAATCGGTTTCAACAAATTCTAAGTCGCCTCCATTTTTATGATGCTAATGACCCTGCAAATACAAACAACACGGACAAAATGAGGCGAATTAGGCTGGTCTTTGATCACCTCAGGCAAACCTTTCGATCCTCATTCTATCCCTATAGAGATCTCGTCATAGACGAGAGTCTCGTGTTGTGGAGAGGCAATATTTCATTCAGACAGTATATACCCAGCAAAAGGCACCGTTTTGGGTTCAAGATCTTTGTTATGTGTGACTGTAGGACTGGATACGTGCAAGACATAGTCTTGTACACCGGTGCACAGACAGACATAATAGAAGATCGAAGTATAGGACTTTCTGGAGCAGTGGAAAAGACGATGATACAAGACTACCTTCATCGTGGTCACGTTCTCTACCTCGACAACTGGTACACTAGCCCTCTTCTCGCTCGTTATCTTCACAGACATGAAACGGGAGTATGTGGAACCGTAAAGGTGAACCGGCGTCACATGGTCAAGGTAGGGCGGAAACTTGCAAGGAGTGAGGTTGTCTTCTTCAAAGCAAACAACATCCTTGCAACAATGTGGAACCACAACAGAGAAGTAAGCCTCTTGTCCACGGTTCACCGCCCCTTGATGCACCGTACTGATTCTGTTGATTACCATAGCGAGAGCAGGCGTCGTGTTTGGAAACCTGAATGTGTCATGGACTATAATATAAACATGCGCCTCGTGGACCAGTCAGACTCCATGATATCGACGGTAGAGTGTGTAGGACCACGATGAAGTGGTATAAGAAACTGTTCTTTCACTTGCTAGATATCACTGCTCTGAATTGCCACCACCTTCACGCCATGACCACAGGAGTTCAGGAAACCTTTGAAGGGTTTGTGAGGGAGCTCACACGAGAAATCTTTGCAAAATATGCGGTTGAAAGGCCCCAACAGCTCCCCCGCACTGCCCCTATTACCCACACTCCCCAGAGAATATCCGCCCGCCATTTCCCCACTCCTATCCCGCCCCAGCCCAACAGACCTAGGCCCCAGCGCAGGTGTCACGTGTGCAGTAATTCCCAGGTGCGACTCACGACACAGAGGAAGGACACCCGCTATGAGTGCGTGCAGTGTGACGTGGGTCTGTGTATTCACCCATGTTTTAGTGAATACCACACGTTGCTGCAATTTTAGCATGGTGTGATTGCGAAAGGACGCAGAAATTATGATGTAAATGCGACAGACAGACGCTCTGTGAAAAAATCAGTCATGTGGATCGCCAAATATTAGTATAAAGTGCCTACGGGCAGAACATAAGTGCAAACATTGGGTGTAAGTATATAAATCTGCCCTAAGTTGAAACTTACATAGAGAGGGTTGTTTGATGCGATATTCTGTCGCTCAGTGCAATAAATACGGCCCCTTATTATATATTTTCTATTATGTGACATTCTTACTGGTATAATATAAGTTCAAATTATTGTATATGATGATGTATTTCCTAAGTCAAATATTCATAGCGTGTCTATAAAGATAAGATTTCCTGACGCCTAGTCGAATGAATAAGGCACGTATTAGTCAAAATAAAAGTCAGCAAGTGATAAAGTGAATAATTAGTATATAAGTGTGTGCGTGAATTAGTATATAAGTGTGTGAGTATTATGTATGACGTAACATTCCTTGCGAGGGTATTTTCAGGCGATATTCTCACGCTCACTTGAATAAATAATGGCAGTAAGTATGTACAGTGCATTGGAGGGGTGTAAACGTGTGTAATGTAAGTGGGAAAATATAATTGGAGTGAATAAATAAAGTAGATGATGAAACACGAGTGTTTGATATCGTGGTTGCTACGTGAATAGGCGCTAGCATATCGCTAAATGCCCTCGTAATGAATGAAAATAATTGAAAACCTTCACAGTGGTGGGGGAAAGGTTCTATGTAAATGGGAAAATAATTAGAAAGTGATAAAACAATTTGGTATGTTGAAATACGAGACATAGCGAGTGCGCTTACTAAGCTGATGTGCGCTAAACTTATGCTGCATGTCATCAAAATGAATGAAAACATCTGAAATCACTTACAAACAGTTGTAATTAGTAAACTGTCATTGAAACAGAAGTATACAAGTAGAAAAAATGATCGGTAGACTCATAACAGAAAATTAGCAGATAGCATGATACGACTCGGACCTAACTCGCTATGCTCGCGCGATGGTACAATGCTTATTTTTCCTATATATGTGTCTGAAATCCATTATATTGTTACTGTTATTGTTTATTAGTACAAATTCAATAAATGTAGAGGTGTTGTGTGTTGTTTGTCCCATTACTCCTTACCATAGAAAACGTTTACGCATATCCAGCCCATTACAGAATACGATACCTGCGGGGGGAAACCGCACCTGTATAGACCACTTATAGACTGCAGAGACAACTTTCTTCAAGATTTTCCATAGTTTCTCGACCTAAGCGGAAGTTTCATAAGAAAAAAAAAATTTCCAAAAAGGCTCGGGACTGGGGGATGTCATAGGTGCGGAAATGCTCGGGACGTGACGGGTTAAAGCATCTGGGAGAATGCTGGCAGGCTGGGAATGATCATCATTCTTTGGGACAGACTGAAAGTAGGCAAACTTCCAGCAAGAAGAAAAGGTACAAGCTGACAAACGATGGCAAAAGAGTTTACCTAGGCATGGTATAAGCATGTTGCACAGTTCATGAGGACAGCAGGAGGAATCCTAATAGTCCCATATGCCTTATTACTGTCGAGGCAAGTGATGGCAGAAAACTATCATCTGAAGAAATTTTAATGTCAGCCATGAGGAAGTCAGAGAGGGGCAATGATGGAGGAATAGCACTGGAATCATCTAAGGCAGAATTGAAGGAGAAACTCTGCGCAAAGAGATCTGCTGTATCAGTAGATGAAACAGCTACAGAGCCATCACAGTGGAAAAGAGGAAGGAGAGATGATAAAGTAAAGTTGTTACAAAGGTTTTACAGAGGTGCCAGACAGAGTAAGAAGAATTTGAGTTGGAGAGTTCGAGCATATAGAAGGCATGAAATTATTATTAGCAGAGAAATGATCAGACATAGCATGATTCCGTGTAGAAACATATAAAAGAGATGAGATTCAGGGGTCAGTTGCCTCTGACACCTTTTGTAGGCCTTCTCCTTGTTGTGGACAACATTAGGATAAGCGTGTGTTAACTTTTTTTTTTTAGCATTAGACAGAGGACAAGAGAAAAGAATGAATACTTCCATGGCCAAGAGACTAACCTCCGTAATACAAGAGGAACACTCAAATGGCCCTCGGTTAAAGGAGTAATAAATATTCCAGGGGAAAAAAAAAAACAGTAAACCATACACATCATAGCACTGTCTGAGATTCACACAATACCTTTTCACTGAAGTCTTTGGTTGTGTGGCACATTTGTTGTCTCTGATCCTTGGGCTAGGTTTGCATTGTCAGTCAATGTACGCAATATTTCTCCATGGACACTCGCTGCACTATTTTATAAGTATATTTCACACTAAACCATACGCAATATAAAACACTGTCACAATGATTCCATCCCAGCCTTCTTTATTATTCCCTTTCTGACTCTATGGCGTACATGACCGCCTGTTCCCTTAGCGACTACAGCGTATCTCTATGGCGTACATAATGCCTGCTAAGGTAGGTCAATCATTTCACTAATCCAGGCACTATATATTTCACACAATATAAGTATTGGCTTCACTATATAGGTAAAATACTCACATCATTTATGGGTAAGGTGAAGCAGAGTGGCAAACCCCGTTATAGCAAACCTGACTCCTCCCTCTAGGCCTAACGGCTTATACTGGGACCCAGTGCTTTACAGACAATATATCTATGTTCCATAGACACAATCACTTCACAGTATAGTCAAAAACACTAGACAATCACAATATTTCAATCATGGCTTCTGCCTCAGGTGAGAGGGGGGAAAATTGAGGAGTTTAACCCTTTAAGTCCTAATCGCATCAATTGATGCAATTTGAGTTTTATGCCAAAATGCCTAATCACATCAATTGAACGCAGCCTGTAAAAATCTGCGGAGTGCTTGTTCCACCCCGATTATGACGTACATGGTTTCAGGCCAATAAGAACTTGCCCCTGATGTGGCGTGAGGGGGGATCGGACCAACCCGGGCGGTGGGAGGAAACCCCCCTTTCAGCTGCCTCCATACCACCCTCTACTCCACTCCCTCATGCCATCCTTGTCCCCCATCACTCTCCCACCCCTCCACGCAACTGCATCTATCCTCCCACAACAACCTGCGTCTCTTCTCACCCTTTCTTGCCCCTCCTCCCTCCCTGCTAGCCTTGTCCCCCACCCAAACCCCACCCCATCTCTCCCTCCTTGTCCCTCACTACCCTTCCAACCCCCAACAGGCCCCCGAGTGTCAGGCCTGATGTTTGTACCTGTTTCATATTATTTCTACTTCTTCCCAAATTTTTACACCCCATTCTGTTCATTAATTTTCTCATTCGTACCTACCAGTTTTTGTACGTACGTAGTTGGAGAATGCTGTATGTTGTACTACATACAACTCATCTTATTATTATTATTATATATTTTTCATTCTCCCTACCTGCCTAGATTAGCACCTCTGAGTAGTGTCTGTCTGTGTTAGTTTTCAAAAGACTATGAGGCCTTGTAGGGCTACTCCCCGCACCTGTTTCATCTCCCCACACATACAAACACACCTGTTTTCATGGCTGGTGTGATAAATTCCAATGAAGTGGAGAGTTTCCACAAGAGAATTTGGTTGTTGCCGAAACTTTAATGATAAGTGTGATGAAGTGTAATGATAATGTGATGATTGTAATGGTGTGATAAATGTGTAACGAGAAGTTGGGACAGCAAAAAGAGAAATCGGAAACAAATTATTGCTTTCCTTTCTTATTCATGCATTTATAGCATTATTCAACTTTATTTTGATGTCCTTGATGGTTATAAACATTTATTTGCATCTATGTTAGTTTTGGAATGACTATGAGCCCTTGAAGGGCTACTCCCCATACCTGTTTTATCTCCCCACACCTACATACACACCTGATTTTATGGCTAGTATGACAAATCCCATTGAAATGGAGGGTTTCCACAAGAGAATTTGGTTGTTGCCAAAATTTTTCTCCCTAAGTACCACCAAGGCCTTGTAGGCCTACTCCCCACACCAGTTATCTCCCCACACCTACATACACACCTGTTTTCATGGTAGATGTTACAGAACACAATGAAGTGCTTTCTTTTCATGCGAAAAGCTGGTTATTTCCAACCCCAGTATCTATAGGCCTACTCTCCACAGCCTACTTTATCTCCCCACAGTCTAGTAATCTCTCCACACCTATATACACCTGTTTTCATAGTTGGTGTGACAAAACACTTTGAAATGACGTGTTTCAATAAGATAAATAGGTAGTTATCAAAATTTTCATGTTTTCAATTGTTTTTGAGGGTAACTATCATAAACTTTTTTTTACCTTTGATGCACGATTCTGTGGTAACCATTATGCCTAAGGGGGTATGGATTGCGTTGTCAGGTATGTAAATTCTTCCTCTTTAGCCAGAACACAGTCAATTTGCCCTTCATGAAAGTCGCCAAAACATCCTCAAATTGCGGTTGTGGGAGGTACCCTGCCTGAAACAATTGTGGTCTTAAGGGGTTAAGGGATGACTGATGCAGTGATATCCATCAGCCCAGCTGGTCATGAGATACTGAGGATTTCTGATGCGCATTGTCCCATCAGAGCAGTCACAGTGTTTCCAAGTATTTACTGTGGACGAGAGACTGGCCTGCTAGAATTCTCCAAAATTTTACACAAATCGGCCGAAAATTTAATTTTTGGCGAATTTTTTTCTGCTTTGTCACTCGATTCGTGTCAATGTGCGTTTACTAGGAAACACCCATAGACCATGAATCACGTCATTGGGAGTCTGGGGGTTCACATAAACATATGTAATAGAGTTAATCCTAATGTTGTTATGTTAAAAAGGGGTGCGAAATTGTTGATCATGCTCTTCTTCTCACGCAATTCACCCAGCCAGCTCAATATCTTGTCAGTCCCCTAGCCTCACCAACTTCCATTTCTCTCATTTTCACACGCTCATCCACCATATCCCTCCACCTTATCATTGGCCTAACTCACCTCCTCCCTCCTTCATATTCGTTCAGATATACCATTTTCACAACTCTATTGTTATCTATTCTCCACTTATGAATATATCATCTCAGTACACTCTCTTCAGTTCTGGTGTCCACAGACTTCCTCACTCTGCATCTTTCATGAATCACAATTTTTTCATCCTATCCACTCTCAGTACTCCACACTTAGCAGTCTCACCTCCACTGCTCTCACTCTTGACTTTTCATTTTCATGCCACACCATAGTCTCACATCCATATATAAAAGTGGGCACTAACGCTGTTTCATACAAGCCTCGTACAGCTGTAACACTGAAGCCTCTGTTTCTTATCAGGGCCTTCGTAGCACCAGCTACTTTCCTTCCTTATGTCACTCCACTTTCCACTTCAATTGCATATTTTTCTCTCTTTTCTATCTCTGTACCCAGGTATTTGAACTCTCTCACCAATTTCAGTCTCTCTTCATTCACTGTAGCATAATAATGGGAGTCACCTTCTTTCTCTGTTACCATCACTCTACTCTCTTCTACATTTACTCTCAAGGCACAATGCTCGTAGACACCAGCAAAACTCTGCACTAGTCTACCAAGTTCTTGTCCTGTATATGCAAGTAGCACTGCATCATCAACATACAAAAAATTTGAATATTCTATCCATCGCTATTCATTACCGAGGTCATCCCTCTCTCCATCACTCGCGTTTTTATTTCTCTCATCACCCCAACCATATATATATCTATATCTATCTATCTATCTATATATCTATATATATATATATATATATATATATATATATATATATATATATATATATATATATATATATTGAACAATCATGGGTACATCACACAACCTTGTTGCAAGTCCACACTGATTGTGAATCATTCACTTAGATGCCCATTAACCCTTACACATGTCTCACTACCATCATTAAAACTCTTGACGGCACCTGGCAGCTTACCATCTACACAGTACATGCGCAAAACCTTCCACAGTCCTTCTCTGTCTACTTTGTCATATGCTTTTTCCAGATCAATACATACCATAAACACCTTATAGTTCTTTTCACAAGTCATCTCCACTATCTGCCTCACTGCAAATATTTGATCCACACATCTCTGCCACTCCTAAAGCCACCCTGTTCATCACTCACTAGGGCCTCTGATATCTCTCTAACTTTCTCTATAATAATTCCTCCATATACCTTCCCTACAACACTCAAGCTTATGCCACGATAATTCTTGCACCCACTTCGCTCACCTTTATTTTTGTACAGGAGTATAAACACAACCTTTTTCCACTCTACTGGCACAGATTCACTCATCTATGCATTCTTACATATCTCCAACAAGGATTTCATTCTGCTCTTTCCACTAGACTTAATCATTTCTGAATACACCGCAACAACCCCAGCTGCTTTCACACATTTTTCAGCAGCTTCACGGGGTTCTTCACCTGTGGAGGTGTCGAGTTTCCTGAAACTGCATTCCTTCTCTGCACCCCTTCAAACCAGTCATGTTTACAGCCTCTCTGCTCTCTCTTTTCCTATTCATCAGGCTTTCAAAATATTCTTTCCATCTGGTCCTTACTGATTCCCATGGAGTAATAATCTACCACTTACATCCTTCACACTTTTAGGTTTCCTTCAGCTGTCACTTCTACATTTTTTTTTTTTTTTTAAAGAGAAAACATGAAATAAACCTAAGATCGAGAAATCTGGTCCCGTATCTGTCAAAACCTGAAAGGTCATGAGATGAGAGCAAAGATGTAAATAATACTCTCTCTCTCTCTCTCTCTCTCTCTCTCTCTCTCTCTCTCTCTCTCTCTCTCTCTCTCTCTCTCTCTCTCTCTCTCTCTCTCTCTCTTCTATAACGGCTGCGACCTTACTTTTTGACGGGAAGTTTGTCGAGAATTTTAAGTTTGGTTCTGACGTTAGTGAGTCTGGGATATATTTTACGTTTTTTTTTTTTTTTTTTTTGTAAGGTGGGAGTGTGTGTGGAGGAAGAGAAAGAAGGAAGAGAAGTTGTAAGGGGTTAGGAGGAAACGAAGAACGGAGGAAAGAGAGTATTGGTTTCACCCGGAATGAAGAGAGGAGGGGAAGTGAGGAAAAGTGGGGGAGGAGGAGCAGAAAAATAACACTTAGGTGAATGACGGTGTTAGAGAACGGAGTAGTAGTAGTAGTAGGGATAAAAAGAGGAGAGAAGGTAGAGGTTCAGGAGAAAGAAGAGAGAAAATGGAACTCCGCAAAGGGAAAAGACACCTACTTGAGGATCCGAGAAAGGAAAGACAAGTGATGAAGGGAAAGGGGGGGGAGTGAAAGAGAGGGAGAAGCGGAGAGAGGAGAGACAGATGGCAAGGAGAAAGTGAAGGTGTGAGGATGTGAGGGAAGAGAGAAAAGAGGATGGTGAAATGGGTAGTTGACCAGCAAGGGAACAACAGTAGAATGCAAGACAATAATCAAGCATGAGAGGTAGGAAGGGAAGGAGGGAAAGAGGGAGAGACAGACAAAGTGGAGGAGGATAAGGAGATGGATAAGGAGAGGAGAACAAGGATATGAAAGGGAAGAGGAGAAGAAGGAGAGGGTAAACTGAGAGGGGGTGGGGGGGGAAGTAAGAAGAATGATGAAGAGAAGGAGGGAATTGAAGGAAAATGCAAATGGTGAAGGGAAGGGGAGGAGGAGGAGGGGAAAGAAAAAGATAAGAAGGAAAAGAAAATGGAATGCGAAGATTATGGGAAGGGAGAGGGGATGGAATAGGGCAAAGTAAGGAAGGGGGAAATACGAGGGTATTTTAAGAGGTAAAATTTTTGGAAATGTGAGTAAAAGAGAAAAAGGACAGAATGGGAAGTACTGAAAAATGATGATGACAAAGGAAAGGAGAAATAAAACAAACACTGCAAAACTGTGCAGCCCTACTTCACAGCGGGAGACTATGAAACCTAGTGAAGTTTCTGTTTGAAAACAAATATATACTAACAACATGTTACTTGTTAACTTCAACAAAATAACTAGTTATGAGCAACAGCCTACTATGAATTTCTATGAATTTTATTTATTTTTAAAATATTTATACGACATTTTTAGGGTACCAGTAACATGATGAATAAATACCCAGTTTCCGATTCAGTAATTAAGCGAGACACGATTTATTAAAAACAAAAAAATCTGTGATATAAACGCCTGCCAAACACTCAGTCTCCGGGGACTGATTTTAATCTGTATAGAAATGTCTGCCGATAAATGCAATAAAATTCTAGAGCTGTGAGGACCACGATGGGGCTCATGTGACTCATCCGCAGCTGAACAGAGTCTTCTAGCTTGAATCTGAGTAACATGTGGTGAATCGACATAATGTTATATTGACTTTCTTCAAACAACAACAACAACAACGAAAAAGGGAGATGGGGAGAGAGAGGAAAGACGGAGTAATGAAAGGAAGAGGAAAGGGGAAAAAGGAGAAATGAAAGGAGGAAAGAAAGGACAGGTAGGGAAGGACAAGGGGAGTGAGCGATGGTAGAAGAGATAAGGAAGAACTGGGAAGAGATGGAAGCAAGAATAGAAAAGGGTGATGAAAATACAGGATTGATGCGAAAATGTAGATATAAATGAGGGACAGACGGTAAGAAGTTGAAATGAGGAGATAAAATTGGGAAATGAAAACAGAATTATGGGAAAGAATGAGAGACAGATACAAAGAAAGAAAGAAGAAATGGAAGAAAAAATAAAAAAGGGAAAGAAGATTCACGACTGGGAATGAATTAGGATAACGAAAGGACGGAGTACGTAATAGAAGAAAACAATGCAAGAACCGGAAAAAAGAAAAGACAGAATAACGAGGAGGAGCAGGAGAAAGAGGAAGAGAATGGGAAGATGGAGCAGGAGAAAGATAATAGGAGGAGGAGTAGGAGGAGGAGGAGGAGAACGAGGATGAGGACAAGGACGAGAACAAGGACAAAATGAAGAAGAGAAAGAAGAGTAGGCGGAGGAAGGAATAGAAAAGAATAAAAGAACAGCAGGAGGAAAAGAACGTAAACTAGTTACCTATTTAATTGTTGCCACAATAAGGAAGCTTCGCCATAACTATATATGATATATAAGGCATGAAATTTTGGCATCATTAATAAGTTTGTAACCTTTAAAAGTAGTTCAAGGTCATTCATATTTAGACCATTTACTGTACTTAGATTAATCTAAGGTAGCCTATTGGATAATATCAACAAGATCTGAAGACAAAGGTGTGGAAGATATAAATGAAGCATGGGTAAATTTTGCATTTGTCTCAATAACTAGCTACCTGTATGATTAACTGTAACCATATTCCTTTCACATAATAAGAGGGACCGCTGCTATATTTCTGTAAAGTTACAGCTTTACAGCTTTTGTGGTTTTCCCTAAAAAGTATTACAAATAAAACACTGAGAAGATTTGAATTCCGTATCTTCAACTTAGCAAAAGGGCAAAATATTCAGCAAAAATTCTCAGCAAACTTTTTTATCATAATATTTTCATCCAAATAGCTGTATTTCAATGAGTTTCTGAGGTTTATCAATTTCAACTACCGGTAGGCAATTTTTGCACCATAATGAGTATATAACCTTCAAAAATAGGTCAGGGCCACTTACATTTGGTAGAGGTACTTGGGTTACCCTAGGGTGCTTTCCTGTATAATATCATCAAGATCTGATTCAAAAAGTGCAAAGAAAACAAATAATAATTATCGGTACCAAAACAATAAGCTGCGACATATGTATGGGGGAGCTTAATAAAAATGAAAACAATTGTGAAGGAAGGGAAGAAATAAAGGAAAAAGAGGAGAAGACGGAGGAGGAGGCAGAGATACCAGAAGAAAGGTAGTATCGAGGGGAGGACAGATGAAATGTAGGTAATGTGGAGTGTAAGTAAAAGAAAAAAGAGAGGAAAAAGAAAAAGAAGAAGAAGAAGAGAAGGAGGAAAGGATAAAAGTGAAGGTAATCCATGTTCATAGTGATGTTATCAAAAGAAGAGGCTGCGAAAGATATATATATATATATATATATATATATATATATATATATATATATATATATATATATATATATATATATATACACACACAGAGCGAGAGAGAGAGAGAGAGAAGTGAAGGTAATGCAAGTTTGTAGTTAGGTTTTCAAAGAAAGAGGCTGCAAAAGCGATATACAAGTAGTCTCAGTAAGTTACTTTGGGAAATCAGCTGTATTAACCAGACGAGGTGCTAAGAGAAAACAAACGTTTTACCTCAACCCATTCACTATGTTCAATGTTTTTTTTTTTTTCCTTTTTCTTATTATCTCCGGTCGGCTTCATTCAGGTTAGAAGAGATCCCATTAATGCAGGGGTCAGAATCACGCCCCGTTAAACCTGTCCTTGCAATGACGAGTGTTTTCATTCTTACTGTTGTTATCACCAGATGATTTTCTTCAGGCTCGGAGAGACAATCACAGTGAAGGAATTTAATTATCTTTCCATTAACCCCTTTATTGTGATGGCTATCATATTTTGTTTACTTTTACCCCAGATGGTTTGCTTGAGCTTATATTAACCTCCCCAGTGAAGAGTTAGCCAGACTCTCCATATGTCATTCACTATGGTGACTATAACAGACCGTGTCTCTGTTTCCGCTGAACGATTATTTTGAGGTAGGGCCAGATCCCCCCAGCGAAAGGCTAACTCTCCATCAACCCGCACACTAAAATGGCATCTTTAATTTTATATTAGTGCTACCGGCAAACAATTGTTCTTCATCTGTTTTTAGCATGGACGAGATACATACCTCCCCCCTCCCCCGTCCATGATGAAGTGTTTAATCTTGCCAGTCAGAGGATATCTTATTTTAATTTATTCTTCTTTCCTACTTACAATTATATTCACCTCAGGACGGATCTATCTTTCTGAAAGTGTTAATAAATTCACATCAAATCCTTCAAATGTTTCTCCTGATCTGAGCAAAATCGTTTGGTGGTAACAAGAATGCAGCCTAACAGGATGTAAGGCCAGTGAAGCTACTACTCAGGGGTTGTGATCTCAGAGCTACAAGATTAGCTTTTTCATGAGGATGATGTATTTTTAATTTTTAGCAAGGCATCCGTCAAACGATTTAATTCAGCTTATGGAGTGTCTTTGTTTGTGAAGGGATTAATGAAGGCTGCATATAACCCGCCTACTCAAAATGTAGTAATAACTACTGAAAAGGTAGAATAAAGCTGACCTGTAGTAAGAAAAATATATAAAAACTGTTATCTAGGTGAAGGGTTTACTCAGCAGTGAAAAGGGGACTAACCCTAACGCTATGAGATTTAAAGAAGTAAGAATAGTCAGGATCAATGAACGTAAAATTAACCACTGAATAACAGTCTGAAAGTAACATGAGTATTCAAAAGTTGACACTTATGTGATGTTAAAGAAGACAGACAAATAAGATAACAGTAGCCGGGATCAGTGAAAGTCAATTTAGTCCCGGTAACAAAAGGGAAGCGGTTGAATGCGTGTGGTACTTACGAGGCGAATGTGTCTGCTGCGGAAAAATGTTGGACGAAGCGAACCGTAGATTAGAGAGGGAGAGCAATGTACTGCTAAAGACCCGGCCGGCAAGGGAGGCGAATGGAGCGGATAAGGAATGGGGTGAGGGATGGCGAAGATAGCAATATGTGTGTGTGTGTGTGTGTGTAACGCGATTGAAGACTTACTCTGAGACAGCCTAGTCTCGGATGTAATGTGTAAAACAGTTTATGTAATTCTAAGAATTTACAGTTCAATTTTTGATAGTTCGAATGTTTGTATACTGTTTAAAGACACACATCTGCCTGCAGTGTGAACACTTTTCATACAGTATACCTTTCAGGTCTATTAATCTCTGCATAAACATTTTTGTAATGTTCATGTTAAGATGTTTATACACTGTAATTACAAAATACTGTGTATATTCTGTGTGCTCTGTAAACAATAATGTGGTCAATAAACTATAAATTTATTTATATATTTATCCATCTACCGATCAATCTGTCTATCCATCACTGTGTGTGTGTGTGTGTGTGTGTGTGTGTGAGAGAGAGAGAGAGAGAGTGAGAGAGAGAGAGACGATAATTATTTTAGATTTTCTATGTCTCTCCGAGGGGAGCGCGGTAGCACAGTGGTAGCGCGCCGGACTCGTAATCGGGGGATTGCGAGTTCGAGCCTCGCCCGGGCTGCCGTGCTGGGAGTGGTAGCTCGCTCCTGTAACCCTAGCGGGGCTATATAGTCCAATACAGGGCTTAGCTCGGGGGAACTCCATTTCTCCCATATGTCTCTCCGAGACTATGAGAGAACTTGTGTGTCTACATGAGGGTTTATGAGTGCGTAAATTATTGTGTGTCCATGTTTGTTTGTGAGATTGTGTGTCCGTGTGTGCCGCCCTGAACCTGAATAAGAGCTCATGAGTGTGTGAGGCTTTGTATACCTGAGTAAGTCTATGTAAGAGTATTTACGTCTTTGTGAGAGTATATGAGTTGGCCCGAAAAGTTTGTGAATTCAGGAGAATCTGCTATAAGCCAGATTTTCTCTCCCGGGATCCCAAGATCCAGGAATCCAGGTAGAAAAAATTCTATTGTTATAGCCTGGAAAAATTACCGAAAGCCCGAGATTTTTTATTAGGGCGCAACATCATATTTTTAAGAGTAAATCAGAACTACCATTACTCAAACATCGGACATCTCCACATACTTGGTCAACAGAATTAACCTGTATTGCACTTAACCCCTTCACCTCAGTGGCACATTATGGGTTTATTTATTCAACTATCAAACGATTTGTTTAACTTAGAAGAATCCCCTAGTAGACAGGAAGTTATGGAAGCCTATATCTAACTCTTCCATCTCGAGAAGTTTATCTTCAGGTGAGTAACATCTGTTTGAAGCAACAACTGATATGATAAATCAGACATGAATGGTTAATTAACCTTCTCAAAACATTGTGATGATGGTTCTTGTTGGTCTTAATTCCAAATCCAATTTTGAGATAGATACTGTAGATAGATAGATAGATAGATAGAGAGAGAGAGAGAGAGAGAGAGAGAGAGAGAGAGAGAGAGAGAGAGAGAGAGAGAGAAAGAGAGAGAGAGAGAGAGAGAGTGTGTATTTACGAGCCTAGGATAAAAGTTAAAAAGGGATTTACTGATGGCACGAGCAAAGTGAAGGAGAGAGAACTGGTGGAGGGGAGAGAGAGAGAGAGAGAGAGAGAGAGAGAGAGAGAGAGATTTATAGTAAACTGGAAACGAGAGGAGAGTAAGGAATGATGATTAAGAGAGAGAAGGTAACAGGCACGTACCTTGAAACTTTTGTTTGAAGACACACCCATAGAGAAACTTTCACACAAAATAGCACACGTATAAAGAAGACGTCAAACTGTGGGGCACATTTTGAAGAAATGTTAACACAACCGAACACACATAAGAAGAAAGGTTTAAACAAAAGAGCTCAAACGAAGAAACTGTTACGCTCTGCGCACATGAAAAACGTTTACATAATCTTCCGTATTGTAGTTTGCAGGAACTTTAACAGATGAAAACTTATTCCTAAAGGCACGTTTACACTTAAGACCTTACATATGAAGTTAGGCTAACTGTACACACAGTCGTACAGTTGCTGATACATTTACTACACATTGCGTACATGGAGGAACATCTGAAGAGCCATTAAAATGACAGATACAGGAATAGTTGTATTATTATAGGTAACTCTTTTACACAGATCCAACCTAACATAATCATCATCGTTATATCAATAATCACCAGTACTCTATTCCCAGGGTACTCCCAAGTTGAGAGCAAAACTAATGACAGGGAGGGCTTGAGCTCCTTTTTCATCAGCCCTCGGGACCATACCTTTGACCATCCCTCGCTGCTGAACTTTTACAGTGTTTCAGTAACACAGAGTAACACAGAGTGTAGGCAAACATTCTCTCCAATACAAGTTCCTCTAACCGTCAATACCCACGTACATCCATATTACACACTGCATTTCCAATTCATTTTTTTTTTCTAATTGCATCTCAACACTCAGCCTTGGAGTCCCCTACGGAAGGGCAGGGACCATAAAAGTCGCATACCATCGGCCCCTTTCCCTATGACGACTAAACTAGGTGCCTGAAATCAGTGTCTGAACCCTTTATTCATTTGTGCAACATTCGTGGCATTTCCTCTAACTTTCTGTCTGTTGAAAAGCACATCTCCTTCTTTAAACCTCAATTCTGTTCCTCACTGTGACTCAACTGTCTGAGGCAACTGACAGCAAAACCCCCGTCTGTATTGTCCTACTTTCTCTATACTCATTTCAAATCCAAAGATGGCTGCTGTGTATATGTACAAAACACCATATTTTGCTCTCGTGTTCCTGAACTTGAATCTTTTGAATTCTCTACTCTATGACTTCGGCTATCCTGTAATTTTCTAACTAAACGTATCTGTGCTGTTTACTTATCTCCTAATTCTACTGACTATGAAAAATTCTTCGACTATCATATGTCTGAGATGGAACACATCCAATCAATTTCTTCTTTCTCTGAAATCTGCATTCTAAGTATTTTCAATGTTCACCACCACCTTTGGCTCTCCTCTTCTTTCACTTATCAACCCGGTGAACAAACGTACATCTTTTCTATACTTAATGACCTACAACAGCTTCTGCAGCACCCTACCTATCCCTGATAGCCTTGGAGAGAGTTCAAACATACTTGACCTCTTGCTTACAACTAATCCTTCTGCTTTTGCTGTTAATCTTTTCTCTCCATTGGGTTTCATTGATCACAATATTATCAACTTAATCTGTCCTGTCGCTCCAGTAAGACCTGTGAACCCTCCCATGAAGCAGCTATGGCACTTTGAAGCTGCTGAATGGGAGGCCATCAGGCAGTACTGATTTGATTTTCCTTGGAATGATTATAGCTTCCATGGCCGAGTGTAATCTGAGTATGCCTTGTACGTTACCGAGGTTATTCTCTCGGGCAAGGAAGCATACGTTACTCTCTCTTGTCCTGTGACTAATGCAAAAAAGCACTGGTTTAATCACATTTGTTCTAGTGCTGTTAACAACAACGAGAGGGCCTGCAAAAGGTGCCAGAGCCAATGGACCCCTGAATCTCATGTCTTATGTTTCTGCCTAGAATCATGCTAAGTCTGTTCTTTGCTCTGCTTAAAATTATGTCACTCGCGCTAAATGCTCTGAACATCTCCAACTCAAATTCTTCTTTCTCCTTCTGGTATCTTGGCAAAAACCTCTCCACTTTAATGGCTTATGTAACTCTTTCCTCTACTGATAAGGTCTTTGCTCAGACTTTCTCCTCCAATTCCACCTTACACGATCCAGGTGCTGTTCCTCCATCATTTCCTCCCACTAACGTCCTCATGGCTCTCATTAAAAATTCTTCATTTGATGCATTTTCTGCCATCACTGGCCTTAACACTAACAACGTAAATGGACCTGATGGGCTCCACCCTGTTGTCTTCAGGAACTGTGCTTCAGTGCTTACATCCTGCCTAGGTAAACATTTTCGGCTTTATCTCCCAGCTTGTACTGTTCCTTCTTGCTGGATTTTGTTCTTATTCAGCCATTCCTAAAGAAGGGTGACCATTCCCAGCCCTCCAAATATCACCTAATTGCTGTATCACCCTGTATTTCAAAATTTTTTATATTTATTCTTAATAAGAAAAACTTTAAAGCAACTGTCACACCACAACCTCCTTTGCAATCATCAGTATAGGTTCCGCCAATAGATGTACCGCACAGAACGTTAATGAGACTGTGTACTCAGCGGCATTTCAAATATTTAATTTACGTATAACACTTCCTGTAATTGTCTGTTAATTGTCTTTACCAAAGGATCTATTAACAGAGGACTTCTTCATGAAAGATTATATTCTGCTCATTTCATCTTAATCCAAAACGGGTGGTTCTTTCTTGAATGGCAACGCATGTAAAAAAAAAAAATAATAACAGTTCGATAGAGTGGTAGTCACAGAAACTTGAGGGGGAAAGAAAACAAAGCCATTGTACAGTGTTTTCAGCCACTGAGCTGCGGTCAGTAAGTTGCAAATCGTCGAAAATCTTCAGGTTCTATCTGACAAACTTTATATGGTAATATCGAGGCCGCTGTAATGCACACCACCTGACACTGACCTACAGCTAAACAACCACTTTTTGTACTTGTATTCTGCACACCAGCATGTGCGTGATCATCATACCCTCGCACACCACACCATCATTCACGAGTGCCAGTTTGTACCAGTGTTCATGTATGGTGCTCGCTCCCTTTGTGTAATTTTTGACTGTTATTAACAGTCCTACGTGTGAGGATGTCTTTTCCATACAGTTGTGGCTAACTTCAAACTAGATTATCCAGATTAAGAAACTCATCTCGAAGTAACTGGGTCAAAGAAGGCTACGTCTAACATTTAGTAAAAAGCCGAATGAATGCGTCTGGAGACAGAAACACCAACACAGCAAGACGCTTTTGTAATGAACAGATTCAAAGAAAATGAAATCGTTGTTACTACTTGCTCAAATAACCCTTCAAACTATTGATGTGGATCATTTAGGCGGGAGCAACCAGGCATATTAAGTCTTTATTAAATTACATTTGTGCTTATTAGTGGCAATTTAAACTCCATTTTTACCCCAAAGCACACTGATTTTTTTTTTTAGTTTTTTCTAGATATCACCAAACGAATGGTAGTATAGGGAAGAAATCTCTCAGTGAAGTGGCTATAATTAACCTCCGTTTAGCACATCGACGATGTTGTAGTTTATTTTTGATGTCGGGAAAATTTTTAAATTAGCATAGGAATAGCGCCATACAGTTCTGTTAGTGACTAAAGCAATCGATATTCATTCATCACCACTGACATTGCCAGCATTAGATAGCAGCAGTCCAGTATATGCTGAGACACATCAGTACACGAACACTTCCCCCCCTCCTCTACCCTCACTTCTTAAGCTCCCCCATTCCCCTTTTATCCTGGTCCTTCCTTACCCACAGCCGCTGCATGGAAGAGTACTGTGGGAGGCTCAGTATGCTCCAGCCACCAGCACCACCTGGTGCATTAATCTAAGCTGATCAACCGAAAACACCGCCACGCGCATACCTCACATTCCGTGGATGTTGTTGTCACACACACACACACACACACACACACACACACACACACACACACACACACTTTTCAGTAGTTTCCCAGTTCTGTTTTTAAATTCGTTGCTTTCCTGCTTTTCTCTTCTTTCCATTTTTTGATGCTGGAACAACTCTGTTTTTAAACGCAAGGTGCTTCGCTCCCGTAGACTTATGCGAGGCTCAATATTATGACAAAGAAGAATCCACACCTATCTAGTATTTTTAACGTGATTCAACTGGTACTCATGCCGGCATAATGAAGTACATTTTGTTTGAGTCGTTTGGACTGTGAGGAAAGTGGAGGATATCATAGGCCTGAATGACAAGTCTATCAGTGTGAAACCATTTCGCTGGATATTATATTGATAGTTCACATTCTTTTATGTGTTTCCTTTCTAATCCTCGATCATTCCAACCATGTACATTATTGGTAACTACATTGATGCTTAGAGAGAGAGAGAGAGAGAGAGAGAGAGAGAGAGAGAGAGAGAGAGAGAGAGAGAGATAATAGATAGATAGATAGAGAGATCTATATCTATCTGTCTATCTATATCTATCTATCTATCTATCTATATATATATATATATATATATATATATATATCTTTTCCACGTATTTCTTGACTTAGCCAATCTCTGCCACGTTTAACCTAAAATTTTTTCTACCTCTTCTCTCCACCTCTTGTCTGGCATTTTTCTGCTGCATTTACAGTTTCTTGGAGTCCAGTTAGTCAGCTTCTTGCTCCATCGTTTGTCCCTTATTCTTGCTACATGACCTGCCCACCTTCATTTCTGTTCTTTTACAACTCCTATAATCCTTTTGACTTTAGTCTGCTCTCTCACTCAAGTTGATCTTTTCCTCTTTCTTAAAGATATTCCTAACACTGACCTTTCTATTGTTCTTTGAGAACTGATTACGGTAGTTGATTTTCCTTCGATTTTGTCAGTACCCATGTCTCACAACTGTACGCCATAGGTGGGATTACACATTTGTTATGTTGGCAAGCTACTTTTCATGATGTCTCTATGTTTACCGAAAGCTTTCCATCCAGCTGTAATACGTTTATTTCGTTATCATGGGCTATCGTTAGTTTTAGTATTTGCCACAAGTAATTGTACTGTGTCACATCTTCAAGAATTTCTTCGCTTATTCTGATGATGCTCTATGGTATGTTTAGATGAAACATTAGTTCTACTCTGGTTCATCTTTAGCCCTACTTTGAGACCTTCTCTCTTTAGGTCATTTAACATTTCCTGCAATGTATCTGATGTTTCTGAAATTAGGACAATGTCGTCTGCAAATCTTAAATGGTATATGTTTTCTCCATCTATGGTTCTTCCTTGGTTTCCCAGTCTAGCTTTCTGAAAATGCCTTCTAGGCAGGCTGTAACCAATTTTGGTGAAATTGTATCTTCCTGACGCACTCCCTTCTACAGTAAATCTTAATTTTTACCCAGTCTTTATGTAATTTAACTGCTGCAGTTCCCTCTTTGTATAAGATTTTCACTTCTAATGTGCCTTCTTTTTCCTTACTACTTCCTTAATCCTCTCTTTTATATACTTACATTATATTATTATTTTTCTGCGTCTTCGTTGATATCCCCCCCCCCTCCTGGAAGTCCGCTGCCTCTTTTTTTTTTTTTTTCCACCCTTGTCCTGCTTCCCAAACTTTATTTTATTTATCTTCTCATGGTATTTTCCTTTTTTCTCTCCATTCCTCATCCTTACTTACTAAAATCTCACTGTTCCTCCTTCCCATGCCACCTTTCCCTTTGCCCTTTCTCCATCTTCCATTTCTCCTCCCCAGTCCCTCTCAGTCTAGCTGCTCCTCCCTTTCATTTTCCCTCCCTCTCCCGTCGTCACTCTTATTTCCCCATCCTCTCATTGCCCCTCTCATTCCTCTGTCTCCCTCTCTTCCTCCCAGCCTCCCTTCCTCCTACTTCTTTTAAGTTATGGCCAAATTTCATGTCCATCATACGTTTATGGAAACAGCGATAATATTTGATTAATTTCAGGGCGAGGAGAGAGGTTTTCCACTTTGTCACTAAACGAGATGGAATTTTGGGTGGAAAGCTTAATGTGACTGGCCCTGGTGGATGTACATTTGTTAGTAACTGTTATTGTTGGGAGAGTAATGTTATATATTTATTATTATTATTATTATTATTATTATTACTATTATCATTATTATATATTATTATTATTATTATCATTATTATTATTATTATTATTATTATTATTATTATTATTATTATTATTGCAGTAAGGAAGAGATGGGCAGAGTATTTTGAAAGATTGTTAAATGAAGAGGAGGAAAGGGTGGCTGAGAGTGTGGAGGATCGAAGGGTGCAAAGAATAAATGTGTTGGGAGAGTTGAATGATTCTTTGATCACGATGGAGGAAGTGGAGAAGGCAGTAATGGAGATGAAAACAGGGAAAACTGCAGGTATGGATGGGTGTGCTGTGGAATGCCTGAAGGGTGGTGGAGTGACTATTGTTGACTGGTTAGTAAGATTGTTGAATATGTGCTTTGTGAAAGGCATGGTACCAGTTGACTGAGCAAGTACTTATGTGGTCACGTTGTATAAAGGCAAGGGTGATAAGTATGAATGTACTAGCTTTAGGGGTATAAGTCTGTTGAGTGTTGTAGGTAAGGTGTATGGTAGAGTGTTAATTATGAGAGTTAGAGAGGGTACAGAGGGAGTGATTGGTGATGAGCAGAGTGGCTTTATGAAAGGCAGGGAATGCGTGGATCAGGTGTTTGATAAGAGACAAGTGTGTGAAAAGTATTTAGAGAAAGGCAAGGATGTGTTTTGGGCATTCATGGATTTAGAAAAAGCGTATGATAGAAATGATAGGGAGGCTTTGTGGATTGTTTTAAGAGTGTATGGATTTGATGGTAGTTTATTAAAAGGGGTGAAAAGTTTTTATGTAAATAGTTAAGCGTGTGTAAGAGTGGGAAATGCTGTGAGTGATTGGTTTCCCGTGAGAGTGGGGCTGCGACAGGAATGTGTGATGTCGCCTTGGTTGTTTAATATTTATATTGATGGTGTTGTAAGGGAGGTGAATGCAAGAGTTTTAGGTGGAGATCCGAGTCTGGAGAATGTTGATGGTGGAGAGTGGAATCTGAAGCTGCTGCTATTTGCAGATGATACTGCACTGGTGGCTAATTCAGAGGAGATATTGAGACAGTTGGTAGAGGAGTTTGGAAGGGTGTGTGAAAGGAGGAAATTGAAAGTAAATGAGAATAAGAGTAAAGTGATGAAGTGTACGAGGTTGGTAGATGCTTGAGGAGGTACAGTGTTTTAAATATTTAGGGTCACATGTTCTTGTGGATGGAAGAATAGATGCAGAAGTAAAGTTTAGAATGAATGAGGTAGGAAAGGTGCTGGGAGGAATGAAAAAAGTGTTTAGATGTCGTTCGCTTAGAATGGATGTAAAGAGAAGGCTGAATGAGGGTGTTGTGGTACCGACTGCGTTATATGGGGCTGAAACATGGAATATGGGTGTAGCAGAGAGGAAAAGTTTGAATGTAATGGAGATGAGGTGTCTGAGGAGTGTGTGTGGAGTGACGCATATGGATCGAGTGCGAAATGATGAAGTGCGAAGGAGAACTGGACTTGTTCGGGAGATGGCTGGTAATTGAGCAGAGGGTGTTGTGATGGTTTGGGCATATGGAGAGAATGGATAATGAGCGATTAGTGAATAAGATAACTAGATCTGATGTGCGAGGTGTAAAGCTGAGAGGGAGACCACGAATAGGATGGATGGACAGTGTGAAGAGAGCGCTGGATCCGAGAGGGATGTCTGTTGAGCAAGGAAGAGTGGCTGTGCGTGACAGAAATAAATGGAGAGAAATTGTGAATGAATAAATGATGACGCAGCCCTGAGGGGATATTCTCCCGCATTGGTCAGGTCAGGTGCGGGTAAGGAGATGGGCCTATTATGATGTGGCAGGGGTAAACCAGCTCTGCTGTCGGGCCCTGCTGCGGATGTCACTGATTGCACTGTGCAGTTGACCCTTGTGCGGTGTGGTGCGGTGAGGATCTGTCCCTTCTCCCCTTTGGGGCTAAGATGCGAATGAATGTGTCTGAATGGATGAGTAAATGGGGAGTTTGTCGTCCTGTCTCGGCTACCTCCCTTTCCTTGGGGGAAGCAGCCTAGGTATATAGATAGATAGATAGTTTACTGTTGTTGTTGTTGTGATTATTATTATTGTTAATATCATTATTATTATTATTATTATTATTATTATTATCATCATCATCATCATCATCATCATCATTATTAGCGTAGCAACGGCACCAGTCACAGCAGTAGTACTTGTAGTAGTAGTAGTAGTAGTAGTAGTAGTAGTAGTAGTAGCAGCTGTAATTGTAGAAAAGTTGATTTGGTTGGCTTATGGTAGTGGTGCGCCGTATGAATATTGTTGTGGTTGTAGTGGTGGTTCTTATTGTTTTGTGCGTACGTGTGGTGTCGGTGATGGTCTGGGAGGGTGACGATGTTTGTTGTGGTGAAAATGGCAATACTGCTGACGGTGAGAGTACTGTCGATTTGTTGGTCTTACCGTCTTGGTAATAAAGACGGTGAATGGTGATTTAGGAGATACTGTACCTGTATTTGTGTGGTGGGGTTGGAGTATGTTGGATAGGGACACTGCTGATGCAGTGCGTGGCTAGTTTAGTCATAATACTGTAATGATAAGCTTAATACTTTTACCCAGGGACGTTCTTTGTACTTTACTCTAGCTTTACACAACTCGATTTCCTTCAAGTTAAGGGCGACCATTCGATCAGCATAAGGCTGTATAAGATTAGCCTGGAGAATAAAAATGAAATGTTAATGATTGCTAAAATGATTATCAGCTGACAAAACTGGTAATATCATTGACCAGAATCATGCACGGATATCTCTAAAAATATCAATAAAATATGAAACATACTTAAACAAACTTGTTGCTTCGGTAGTGATGCATGCTTTTGTTGTTGGTGGTTGTTTAGCTCCGTGGTGGTTGATATGCTTACTGGTGGATTATAAGGTTACTGGTAGGTGTCTTGCTTAATGACGGTTGTTCCGTTTATTTTGCGTTTTTTTTTTTTTTTTTGTGGTCGTTTTGTTTACTGGTGGTTGTTTTGCTTAAAGGTATCGTTGAGGTAATGGTCTGGCGTTATTACTGTAATAACGCCGATGCTGATATGCCTGTGATTGATATCATGGTTACCAGTATTGAGGTTGGTAGCGGCGGAGGTGGTAGATGTTTTGGAAATGATGGTGGTAGTTGGGACTGGTGGTGGTATATGTGATTGGTAATGGGGGTGATCGTAGCAATCTCTCCCTTTTCATTCTGGGCCTGTTTTCCTTTCCCCCCCTCCCTCCATTTCTTTTTCCAAACTCCCCCCCTTTATTTTATCGTGTATTTTTACCCCATTTCCGTTCCCCTCAAGTCTGCAATTTTACTCACTTTTTAATCCTTTCTTTTTTTCTCTCTCTGACTTTGATGCATGGTCGTGGAGTGTGCAGACGTGTTTCTCTGGCTCTCCTCTAGCTGCAGGGTTGCCTCACCGGCTTTAGCTTTGTTTCCTCCGCCACTAGGGCGTTTTTCAATAAAGTTAGGTTAGCTAGTACTAATTCTCCTCCCAGCCCTTTAGAGATATAGTAAGTGTCTATATCTGTTTCCTGAGATTGCCTTTGCTTACTCACCTCTGGAGTGTACCCCCCACTGATCGCTCTGGGGTGTGAGTTACACACGGGCGCGTCCTCCCGAGAGTGGTTTGAGAGGGTAATCTCAGACTAGGTGTTTTTTCCCCGGGCAAATTCTCCCTTGGTTGTTTTTCTCTTTCTTCCCACTTCCCCCTCACGGGGGAAGTGGTAACTATGGCGGACGCCACACCTGCCTCCCCCCCCTTCAGGGGGGGAGGTGGTCCTGACGAAAGTAGGAACGACCGGACTGACCACCCCCAGACTGATGGACGCCAGACTCGAGCCCCACTTGATATCCCAGTAGCAAATGCGACCTACGTCACCATCCATGCGCTAGGTTCCACTCCCCTGTCCAGTCTCAATCCCTTCCTTATCAAGAAGGTGATTGACCACTGTGCGGGAGAAGTCGAACAAGTTAAAAAACTTGCTAATGGAGATCTCCTGGTCAAAACTGTAAACTCGGCACAAGTAAAGGATTTGTTGAAACTGCGCAAATTTCATTGTTACGATGTCGAAGCCAAAATCCCAGTCTCCATGAATTCTTGCAAGGGTGTTGTCACTTGCAGGGATCTCATGGTGATGAGCGAGGACGAGATCGTAAGTGAATTGGCGCAGCAAGATGTCGTAGAGGCTAAATTCATAACTCGCTACTCGGAAGGCATAAGGACGAAGACAGCAACTATCATCTTGACGTTTGCCAAATCTTCTCTTCCTAATGAAATAAAAGTTGGTTACGAAATTATTCATGTTCGGCCGTACATCCCTAACCCTTTGTGTTGCCTGAAATGCCAGCTGTATGGGCATGGTACAAAGACTTGTCGGGCTTCCCAGCCAGTGTGCGGCAAGTGTGCAAGCCAGGGTCATGATGCGGAAAGTTGCACATCAGAGACAGTACGTTGCTTTCACTGCAAGGGTACTCACTCCACTTCCTCTAGGGATTGTCCCAAGTGGAAGGAGGAGAAGGAAGTCTGCACAGTGAAGGCAACTGAGGGTATTTCCTACTACGAAGCTAGGAAAAAGGTGAAGGAGTTGCATGCAACTCCCACGCCGAATAGGTCCTATGCTTCGGCGGTAATATCCCGTCCTGTGATGTGCTCTGTCGAGACGCAGACTGACCCTGTCTTTCTCCCTCCTGCCGCTCACAGTACATCTCCATCTCGACCCCCTGTCCGTTCCAACTCTCTCACTGACATCCCTAAAGCTTCAACTTACTCTCAGGCTGCTGCTGCCTCTTCATCAGTACGGCCTAAAACGAAGCCTGACAAGCCTACTAAGAATAACATGACCACCCTCACGAAACAGTCACGTCCTCATGTCCTTCCGGTTCCTACTCCAGCGAGGGAGAGAAAGGTTAGCTCTTCCTCGGGGGAGGCTGGGAACCTAGTTATTGATGATAATATGGAGGTTTCCATTAACCCGCGCCGTCCCGAGGACGTACTTCCACGTCCTCACGTTTTGTCACTGCCAATCCCGAGGACGTACTTCAACGTCCTGCAATTGCAAGGTTCATAATTTCCACAATTTTCAATTTTCGCGAGTCATTTTTGGTACGTATACACGGGACACCTGCCTCAACAAGATGCCAGGCAGAGACAATGCCTTACCCAGCATGACCTCCTCCCCCCTCCTGCATGCCCTTTTCTCAGCAATTCACCTGTTATCAGTGACCTGGCCAGTATAGCCATGTCATGCCACGGTACGAAATTCAGGGCCAGAGTGATTCCCCAATCAATGACAATGTGGAGGACAAACTTTACATAGCATTAGAGGAAGAAACAGTTAGAAATGATGATCAGGTAATGTGGCAAAAAAAGGTCAGGTATTAGTGAGTGAAACAATGCTTATAATGCCTATATTACTGCTTGAAAACCAATATACTTTTGTACTACATATAAATTCGTAACAGTAAATAAATAAATACCGTTTATGAGTGGTGTGAAATAGTTATCCTCCCATAGAACTCGTTTTCTTTGGTGCCAGCCTGATAGAAAACCCAGTAAAGTAAGGAGGCTCTCCTACCTGTAATGAGTATTTTAAACCTCAGGTGAGCGATTTCTCTATGAATTTTCGATGTTTCTCACCAAAAGCGAAAGTTTTAGCAAAAAAAAAAAAAGGTCCAAAATTGCCCGGGATTGGGGGGTACCAGTGGTCGAAAAGTGGCCGGGACGGGGCGGGTTAACAAGCACCGGGATAGGTCCCCCGGTAGTCGCTCGCCTGCCGGTGGGCGACAAAAAAAGACAAAGCACACTGGCCCCCAACAAAAATCTTAAACCGCCGCATTCACTATACTACAGTGGAATTGTAGAGGTATTGGGAATAAGTTACACAATATAGCAATCTTGCTTTCTATACACAGGCCAGACGTTGTTTGTTTACAGGAGACGCGCCTGGAGGATCACCCTGATCCTCCACAGTTCAAACACTACCACTCGTATAGAAGATATGAAGGTCACGGAGTTGCCATTTACACCCACAAATCACACCCACAAACGGAAGTGATTCTAAATTCTACTCTGCAAGCGGTCGCGTGCAGAGTAAAATTTAATAACACGTATCTGTCTATTTGCTCTCTGTACTGTCCTCCACATGGCCCCATTGATAGTGATGCTTTAAATTCACTAGTGGAACACCTCCCTGGGAATAAGTTAGTGTTGGGCGATTTTAACGCCCATCACTATCAATGGGGTAGCTTGAGGATTGATGGTCGTGGGGAGCAAGTAGCCGACCTAATACTACAGTCCAACCTCTGTCTTCTGAACGATGGTAGAGCGACTCGTGTAGATGATCGTACTGGTAACTTTTCGGCCATTGACTTATCTTTGGCCTCCCCGGTATACATCAAGATCTCTCATGGGATCCTTATGACGACTCCTTGGGAAGCGATCATTTACCCATCTGTCTTTCTTATACACGCGACATCGTTTCGGACCCCTCCACCTCCAAAATTTAACTATAAGAAAGCAGATTGGGGATCCTTCTCAAGGATCGCCAATTTAGATATATCTGGGGAGACCATAGATGTTAAGGTCGAAAATATAACCCAATCCATATTACACGCAGCTGAGGCTGCTATTCCCAAGACTTCTACAGTTCATGCGAAGCATAGAGCACATTGGTGGACGCCGGATTGCCGACAAGCATTAAGAAAACGCAATAGGAGATACAGGATTTTTGATAGTCAGCCCACTGAGAAAAATTTTATTGCATACAAACAGGCACGGGCTGAGGCAAGGAGAATAATAAGAAGGGCTAAACGTGACTCCTGGCGGTCCTTTGTGTCCACGGTGACTCGTACAACACCATTAAATAAAGTCTGGTCCACTATAAGATTATTAAATAATAAACGCCCATACTTCCCTGTCACCACCTTGCAGGTGAATAACACCACCTATGACGAGCCCGTGGACGTTGCTAACATCCTCGCCAGGAGTTTTTCTCATGTAAGTAGCTCAGCCAATTATGACCCTCGTTTCCAACATCATAAACGCACGGCTGAGCTACAGATATTAGACTTTGCCACAGAAGACGTAAACTCCCCGTACAACCAAGAGTTTACGCTAGATGAACTGCTCCTTGCCCTTAAATCCTGTAAAGACACCAGCCCTGGACCAGACACCATCACGTACGGTATGATCCAGCATCTTAATCAGGACAACCTGATTAAGATGTTAGCATTGTACAATGAGATTTGGGCGTCTCGAACATTCCCAAACTCATGGCACTTTGCGCACGTCATACCGATACCCAAAGAGGCTGGTCGTCTTATGAATCCCACTTCATTTCGTCCTATTGTGTTGACTTCTTGTCTATGTAAGGTCATGGAACGTATGGTTAACAATAGGCTTCTTTTTGTTTTAGAGTCGAAGAATTTGTTAAATGATCAACAATGTGGCTTCCGTAAATACAGAAGTTCACTAGATCATTTAATGAATTTGGAGCATTTTATTGCAGAGGCATTTGCCAATAAAGAATTCATGATAGGGGTGTTCTTGGACATCCATAAAGCCTATGACATGACCTGGCAACACGGTATACTAATGAAGCTCTATGCTTATGGTTTAAGAGGAAATTTGCCTGTTTTTATTTCAAATTTCTCAAGGGACAGAACTTTCTCTGTCAAATTGCCCCGTAACGTAACATCGGATATATTTATCCAGGAAAACGGGGTGCCACAGGGAAATGTGCTTAGTCCTACTTTATTTAGTATTATGATCAATGATATTCTGTCATCAGCTCCCATCCCGAGGAATCTTAAATACTCACTCTACGCTGACGATTGTGCAATATGGCACTCTTCCCGTAATGCACAATTTTCGGCTGGCCGGATTCAAGCAGCCCTTGACTCCGTCCACCAATGGGCCTTGCAGTGGGGATTTAAGTTTTCCGTACGTAAGTGTGCCGCTATAGTTTTCACTAATCGTAACGTACCTAATTTGTGCTTAACTTTGGATAATCAGGCGGTACCTTTTCAAAATTCTGTAAAATTTTTAGGAATACATTTTGATCGTAGAATGAATTTTAAACTTCACGTTAATACTTTGCTTGCTCGTTGTGATAAACCGTTAAATGTCCTCAAGTACCTAGCGGGTACTACCTGGGGTGCCGACAGAAAATCTTTATTAATGGTGTATAAGTCCCTTATTCGATCGAAGCTAGACTATGGCGCACAGGTGTATGGCTCGGCATCCGATGCCACGCTGAAAGGATTGGATGTGTTACAGAATAAATGTTTGCGAATGTGTCTTGGAGCTGTCCGGTGTACCCGTGTAGCTCGTATGGAAGTGGAGGCGAATGTGCCTCCCTCCGTATTCGCCGTGACCACCTGGCCTTGTCCTATGGTGTAAGGACATTAAGAAAAAGTAATATCGGCAATGTGGCCTGTACCCCCCTGCGTCAATACCACCACCTTCTGCGGGGGGTGCGTCGGCCACTTGCCGCTCGCCTCCACTTACTGACTCAGGAGCTTGATGTGGACCCCAGTGACTGTGACAAGTTGGTGCTTAAAAATATAGCGCCTTGGGAGCCACCTGGCTTTACAGTCGATGTTACATGGCTCCCAGCACCAAAGGCCAAGGCGCCGGAGGCGGAGGTCCACCACTTGTTTCGTAAGATCATTGTTCGTCACTTGGGGTCCCATCAATTGTACACCGACGGCTCCAAGTCGAGTGAATGTGTGGGTGCAAGTGTGTGGTCGACTGAATGTGCCCTCAGGTATCGGTTGCCGACTCATACATCTGTGTTTACTTCAGAACTTTTTGCTATTGACAAAGCCATAGACTATGCTCTCAATTCTAGACATGACTCATTTGTCATATTTTCAGATTCAAAATCAGCCCTTCAGGCAATTGCATCTTGCACTACGGACTCTCATGAGATCCAGGGCCGCATCGTTAATAAGTTGCATTCATGCAACAAGTCATTCACGCTGATCTGGGTGCCTGGTCATTGTCGTATCTACGGCAATGAGCAGGCTGACTTACTTGCAAAGTCGGCTGTGGAGCTCGAGGAGACTTGGGACGTTCCTCGTGATCTACGGTCGAGTCTATCTCTCGGAAAGAAATCAATAAATCTTCTGTGGCAAGGTCAGTGGACCAGACTAAATATTCCAACTTGTAAGCCGTACCTGGGCGACTGGGACACTGCCAACCGTCCCAGTCGCCTAGAAGAAAAAGTGTTGGCACGGCTACGGCTGAATGCCACCATTGTAACCCACATAAAACCATATATGGAAAGACGCTTCCCACCGCACTGTGACATCTGTAATGCGGAGTTATCTATTAGTCATATCATCCTGCGCTGTCGGCGATTTATTCGTGAACGTGCTTCACTTATAAATTACTGCGGCGCAGTAGACATCCCCTTCACCCTTTCCACCATCCTGGGTGATGGGGACATTGTTATGACTGATAAATTGATGGCTTTCTTGAGAGAGACCGGACTGATCAGAGTGATGTGACTTTTTTACAGTGTGGTTATGGTTTTTATGAAGAGTAAATATGTATATATTGTAATATTAATTAGGGTTGACAGTTGACATATTTTAAATAGTTCCTCCTCCCACCGATCTATTTCTAATATAGATGTCCCCTACATTAAGCCAAGTTCCTCGCCTGACAGTCACCAGCTGATGAGTGCAAGTGTGCAATATAGGAAGGTATTGGGCACTTGTAGTCGATGGTGGTCTGCTGGGCGAGGTTCTTCACTTTTTGTACAAATTATGTAAATACATTATATTATCTTGCTTAAGTTGTTCTAATTAGGGACGACAGCTGACGTATATGGAAATGTTCCTGACTCGTCTGGTTCCCTTTCATATATTGATGTCCCCTATATTAGGTTGTGCCTCGACTGACAGTCACCAGGTGATGAGTGCAGGTATGTAATGTAGAAAGGCATTACATATCTGCAGTCAATGGTGTTCTGTTAGTCGAGGTATTTTTACCATTAGTGTAGGTCTAGCTATTTGTCTCTGTAGGATTTAGTATAGATTAGCGATTTGTCTGTTAGGTAATTAGTTTTAGGGTCTTTAGATTAGTTTGTCTTTATATTATAAGGTATAAAACATATAAAACCAAGAAAAAATTAAAAAAATAAAAATACAAAAAAATAAATAAATAAGATTAAAAATATTATATATATATATGTACGTTTGCATGAAAATGTGTCTGTATGTATGCATGGAAGTGTGTGTGTGTGTGTGTGTGTGTGTGTGTGTGTGTATGTATATATATATGTTTGTATATATATGTATATATATTTAAATGTATATACATATATATATACCCATGGCCTTAATAACCAGGGGCTTCGGCCCCGATGGTTGATTGGCCGTAAAAAAAAAAAAAAAAAAAAAAAAAAAAAACTCTCTTCCCTTCCCTTCATCTCTCCCACGAATCCTCCTTTTCCCTTCCGCTCCCGTCCTTCGTTTTTCTTCCTCATCCGTACTCTCGTTCCCCCTCATCCTTCCGCAGTTTCCTCTCTATTTATCCCGTCGTTTCAATCTTTCCTTATCATTTCCTTCTTTGTAATTCCCATTTCACTCTCTTTTTTCACGCTTTCATCCGTTCTCCTTCCCTTGCCCTCTTTCATTTCCTTCTTCCCTCCTCCTCTTTCCTTCCTTTCCCTCTCCTCTCCTTTTCCCCTCCTCTTCTATTCTCTCCCTCTACTACTATCTCCCTTTCTCCCGTCCCTTCCATTTCCCCCCTTCTATCCTTTCGCTCTACTACTCCCTCCCTTCCTCCTGTCCCTTCCCTTCCTATCTGCTATCGTTCTCTCCCTCCTTCTTTCCCATTTCTGAGTGGAAGCAATTGAATCAAAACCGAAGACAAAGGATCTACTGTCACTGGAGAAGGAGGATATATATATATATATATATATATATATATATATATATATATATATATATATATATATATATATATATATATAAAAGGAAAACAGAAGCATGGCAGAACGCAAAGAATACAGCTGAATCTATCTATCTATCTATAGGCCGACGCCCTATTCCCACAAAGGGTGGCCGAAGACAAAACGCCTCCAAGTCGCTCTGTCACCCACCATTTGACTGCCCTCCCCCCAGTTCATTCCCCCCTCCCTCATATACCTCTCAACTCCATCCCTCCACCTCATCCTCGGTCTCCCCCTCCCTCCACTTCATCTACATACACCCTGTTAGTCAGTCCTTCATTCTCCATTCTCTCCACATATCCAAACCACCTCAGTGTATTTCTCCTAATTATCTCAGTCACATCCACATCCACCCCACAAGTTATTTCATCTCTTTGTTCGTCAGTCTGTCCCTCCATGTCACTCCACATGCTCCTGTCAGGTAACTCATTTTCACTGCTTTCACTCTTGACTTGTTCCCCTCTACCAAGGTCCATGCCTCGCTTTCATACGTCAGAGCAGGGATCACAATCCTATCATACAGTGACTTCTTAACTTCTATACTCACCTCTCTATGCTTCATCACCGGTTTCAGTGAACCAACAACCTTCCTTCCCTGCTGTACCCTTTCAAGCACATCATCCCCAAAACTTCCATCCTTACTCATCACACTACCCATGTACTTGAATGCACTCACATTCTCCATATCCTCATCATCCAACCTCACTGTGCATTCTGTGACTTCATTAATCTCAAACACCATAACTTTACTCTTGTTTATATTAACTTTCAGATTCCTCTTCTTACACATTGCCCCAAATTCATTCACCAAACCTTGCAACTCCCATTCATCTTCACTCAACAACACTGTATCATCAGCAAACAGCAACACCAGAATCTTCCACACCTCACTCTTATTCATTAGAGCCACCACGACATCCACTGCCTGGCCTTGCACCTCATTTACAACCCCATCCATGAATACATTAAACAGCCATGGAGACATCACACATCCCTGTTTCAGTCCCACATTTAGATCAAAGAACTCAGCTCTCCATCCACTCGCATTGTAGCCCTAGCTCCCTCGTACAGACTCTTCACAGCACTCAACAATTTCCCATCCACTCCACATATTCTTAATACTTTCCACATACCTTGCCTATCTACTCTGTCATATGCTTTCTCAATGTCCATGAAGGCAGGATACACTTTCTTTCCCTTCTCTAGATACTTCTCCACTAAACATCTAAGAACAAGTATCTGATCTACACACCTTTTCTCTTCCTAAATCCCCCTTGTTCTTCTCCGACTAGCTCCTCTGTAGGAAACAGAGGGAAAGGAGCAGAAAATGGAGTCAGGGTGGGATAATTATGTCCGAGAGAGGGAGAGAGGAAAACGAGGAATGATGAGGGAGGGAGATGTGAAAGAAATGAGGGAAGATGGGGGAGACTGAAAGTGGGGAGGAGAATGTGTCTTTTTTTGCTGTTGAAAAGTCGGGTGTTTTCAACCAGTCATAGCTACATAACTACAGCTCAGAAAACTTTCAGTGAAAAATCAGAATACTCATGAATCCTTCATCTCTTCAATGCATTTATCTGCAGGTCACTAGGTAGAGGGAATGTGGAGGTAAGAGGTGACGAAATGGAGGCAATTGTTGGGGTAGTGAGGGGCTCTGTTCATATGAGCGGGTGAGTTAGCAGCTACAGTAGATAGTCCCTGTGCCTGCCTGGTTCAGACAGGGATTCCCCGCTCCCATTCGCTCACGGTCCCCTTTGCCCCACTTGACCTTGACATTCCTCTTGTCTGTCCTCAGACACTGCTGCGTGAATGCCTCATCACCCCTTATATATGTGGCTAACTCAGTTTATTCACCCAATTTTCCTGGCCTTTCCAGAGTGACATTGTGCACTATGGAGTGTGAGATGGAAGAGAGAAAAGAAGTTCCATGGTTTATTGCACATAACTCTCCACCAAGCAGCACTTTCAATTTCACTTTTGACTACATTTTCTGCATTGAATAAGATCGTCTGAGTTATCCTTCAGATCATTTCCTTTTTTTTAAACCTGTAGTTTTCTTATTTTCCAAAGCACTTACTTGATTAAGTTCTTACTGCACTAGAGTAACTGTACAAAATAAATACCAGCTTACTACCAGGAGAGATTCAATTTGCACATATATTGCATCATATTACCTCAACACTTATTGGTGCTTGTATTGCAGTTTTACTTTCACTATGTCCTGAGACTGTTTCCTTATAATCATATTCTTCCTTGTATTCTTAAGTCTTTTGTAGTACAATCGCATACTTGACTAAGTTCTTACAGCACTAGAGGAAATGCACAAAATAATTTCCAGTTTACAATCACAACGAATTTGCATTCATTTTTCGGTACATTATTGTAACAGTCATTTACACCTGTATTGTGAGTTCATTTACACCTTGACCTGAGAATTTTTTCTTATAATTGTACTTTTCCTTATATATAGTCTAAATTTTGTAGTAAAATCACTTTGTACACTATTTATTCTTTCCCACATACAAGTGTCGAGTACCCCTCCTCAGTGTGGTAATTGAAGAAGCACTCAGTGCACAGTTCCACTTTGTACTCACTGTATTGGTAGTGCATTTCTTTGTGAACGTGCTGCCGTCACTGGCTGTTCCAGCAGATATGACACTGCATGTACGGTTTTTCCCCAGCAGGTCTGTACTCCAGGTTTGCCATGTGGTTCGGGAAATATGCAGGACCTGTAGTATGGCAAGGGACTGGTCCCACACCATCAATTACCTATTGGCTGGTGTGGCTATGAGATCATCCTCCGATGGTCTGGTATGGCATGCTTTTTTTCTTATGTGTGCTATGCTATGAGCATGGCCAGAGTTAGCCCCAGGTATAATTCATTGTCTTTTACAGGCTGCCATTCCCTCCCATTCGATCTGTCAGGGGAAGGGAGGTCGAGGTACTGTAGCATAGGGAGATTTCCTGGTGAAAGTTTATTTCATCCATCAGGTATTCTATCATGGAAAGTGAAAAAAAAAAATGCCATGAAAATATCCAACATGTATGAGATGTCAGTCCCTGGGAAATCTGCCTAAATGCATGCCTGAGAACCATCAATAGCAGCCACTATGGGTTCCAAACCTTCCCCCTCTTCCAAACAAAAGTTTTCATTGTCCCCATACATGACCTGTGGGAACATGCCCCACATACACCTTGGACTCTTGAATGGCAGAGAGGGGAGGAAGAATAAAATGATTCAGAGGATGATGATTCACCAGGTGGCGATCCCTGGGGAGTGTTTAGAAGCAATACTGCTTCCTGTGATTTATTGCCCACATGGTCACACCTGTGGTGCTAAAGGCACAGATGAAGGGCCAGTCTGTGGGGTCATCCATCATGAAGTACCAGGCTGGGGCAATGTAGGTGGTGGAGGCACAGAGCCTCTGCGTTGCTGTTATACCAGAGGCTGGGTGGCCAAAATGCTGTGAGTATATTGCCTTTGACTTCCTGCCACCCAAGCCTCGGCATCAGAGTCTGACGCCTCAGAAGAGTCTCCCGAGACGTTTGAAAGGTAGACGATGTGTGCAGGTACTGGGGGATCTTCGGCAGGTGCTAAGAGTCCGTCAGAATCACTCATCTGGCGACATGGAGCTAAGGGAAGGAGGCACAGGAAGGCAGCCAAGGTATGCTGCCCTCCTCATGATAACTCCCACTTTCAGCTATCATCTCGCCACTTTATAATGATGACATCATTTCTAACATCTTGACAATTGCAATGTCACTCAACCCCTTCCCTGGACGAGTGGGAGGATTGGCAGAAGTGTAGGTGGCAGAGGTCAGGTGGCCACTCATGGTGGGGAATGAATCGGACTACTTGGATTAAGAATTCATCCTTGTTTTCACTACTGTGGCAAATAGAAAACTGGCCTGTGTACCCACACGCCTCTTTGAAGCCATAGCCATCATCTGAGCTGCAGAGCATATATATATTTTTTTTTAGCTACTCAAGTGTGTGTGTTTTTTTTGTCTCTTAATGTGAACCTACATCCAGGCCAAAGAAACTGGAGTTAAATGAGGAGAGTTAAAAGTACACAGTCATTTCTCGAGTATTGCATGATACATGATTAGCACAGTTGACCAAACTATGCTCACTCATTGCCACACTAGTGGAAGAACAGCATTTCATTTCCAGCATAGAGTAAATATTTTTAATTTCAAATGTCAGGGAGGTTTACAGCTACAGATTTTTGACTGACAAAAACTGAAGCTTGTTAAAAAAAATCAGGGTGTCTTTTAAATTTGTTCATTAGTGACGGATATATTGGCGTTATTCTGAGGCCTCAGAGAAGTGAATCACCTTGTATAATGTTTTTAAACCCACTCACTCCCATTGGTTAGCAGTGGGCACTCATGGCGTCGTTAACCTCAACACTACACCAACATGTGCAGACGAATAAGTGATAAGGGAGGTGTGATAGTGGACCTTCTGGTAATGTGAAGACATTAGGAAATTTTCCTCTGGACGAAGGTCTCTATCTACCCGTCCCGAAATCTTTATGCAGATAATCAGCTTCATGACAAACGAAGTGTAAAGCATCCTTGCACACACACACACACACACACACACACACACACACACACACACACACACACACACACACACACACTTCTATCACAATTCCTCTGTACTAAAATATGATTGTCTCACGGCCTTACAACTGACCCTGCCAGTTTAAGGAAATCTTTTGTTTGTTGTTCCTGCTAATACAGCAAAAACATATACATACCTAAATGAAGATATTTTGAAGTGAAGCGGTAAGAAATGGTCTTTATTAACCTCTTGTCATGTCATCTTTGTGCTGTTCTTGCTCTCACTAGACAGTGCATCCAAGTTCCCCGCTACTTTGGGGTAAACACGGACAGGCGAGAAAGGAAGTATTACGCCTGACAGCGGGAAAAGTAGAGAGAGAGAGAGAGAGAGGGAGGGGGTTGCTACCATCTCAGTGTGACGTGATGTATGTCGTATATGCAGGGCCCCACAACTGTAGTGGTGGGAGAACAGAGACGGGAGGAGAAGCTAACTATATGCATCAGCATGATCAGTCCGAAGAAAAAAAAATAGACGGAAGCTTTATTATCTTCAGCCCTGAGTGTGACGTGCTGTGTTGTGATAAATCAGTCCGGTAATGATCATAAAAATTCCCCCAGCCAACACGATGGCCATTGACTAGTCTTCCGTCATGCCCTGTGATTAGATTTTCACTTTGCCTGACAATTTAGTGATTCCCACTGCACTTCCGTCAGTGTGCAATTCTTCAAGCATGTCAGAAAGATAACGTGAAAGGCAAAAAGTTGAGAATTTATTATCATTCGGAGTAGGTTATATAACACTGCTTCTAGCGTAGATGTTCCTTACGCCTGATGCATTATCTTCCCCTGTATTCAGGTTAGAGTTTGCTGTCCATGTACGTGCATTAACCTGCCCCATCCCGGCAGATTTTTAACCAATCCCGGCAGATTTTCATTTTTTTTTTTTTTTGTGTGTGCTAAAACCTCCACTTTTTATGAGAAACATTGAAAATTCATAGAGAAATCGCTCACCTGAGGTTTAAAATGTCGATACAGGTAACATACCCTTACCTGGCTGCGTTTTCTATGGGGTCTGGCTCCAGAGAAAAGATGTTCTATGGGAGGGGTAAATATTCAGAAGCACTCATAATAGCTATTTATTTATTTATTTGGTACGAATTTATATGTAGTACAAGAGTATAATGGTTTTCACACAGTAATATAGATGAAATATGCATTATTTCACTCAGCAAACACGTCAACATACCTCACCTTTTTTGGCGACATTACCTGATCATCATTTTGACTGTTTTTTCCTCTAACACTACATAAACTTTGTCCTCCACATTGTCATCGATTGGGGAATCACTCTGGCCTTGAATTTCGTACCGTGGCACGACATGTCTTCACTGGCCAGGTCACTGGTAACAGGTGAGTTGCCGAGACAATGGTGTGCAGGGGGGGGGAGGTCATGTGGGGTAAGGCATTGTCTCCGCCTGGCATTGGGTAGAGGAAGGTGTCCCAAGTATGCGTACCAAAAATCTATCTATCTATCTATCTATCGCCAGATGCCTTAATCCCATACAGGGTGGCCACAAACAAATCACCTCCACATCACCCTGTCCCCCACCATTTCACTACCCTGCTCCCAATTCACACCCCCCTCTCTCATATACCTCTCCATTCCAAAATCACGGGTGAAATTTGAAAAATATGCAAATGATGGACCTTGCAATTGTGGCGCGTTTATATATGTTAGCACGGTCACAGTGACAAAATGTTCGGACGTATATACACGTCAACGGGACGTGGCGGGTTAATTTACCTGAGGATATGCCAAGTGCTACTGCATTTTGTCCCGATTCCATATCTTATGATTGTATCTGACAGCATACAGTATACTAAGAGTGACTGCAACAGTAAAGCAGCTTATGATTTTTTTGACGGCTCTGCTATGAACCCTCAAATAAAACAAAATGAAATGTTGGGGTGGATGTTCAGGTACTGAGGAAGTGTAACGCAGCTTGATAGTACTGGGCTATAAATCAACATATACTCCTTTGTCTCTCCCAGTGTGTCTACCACTCAGTGTAATTACTTACTTTTGTAAATAGCTCTCACCCTACTTGCTGCTTTATCTACCTTACTTTCTATCTCCCTTCCTCCATCACTCAAAATATACCTACCAAACTCACTACCATTCTGCAAGCTTATCTCCTATCTCCCTAACCTCTTACCTACTAGTAATCTACCACTCATACTACTCACCTACTTACCTGCTTCCCTGTCCTCCTGTTGGTCTGTCTCCCTGCCTCCCTTCTTACCTAACTTCCTACAAATCTACTAGCCACAATACATCCTTACCTACTTGCTTCATTCCATACCTACCTGCTTCCAACCTACCTATCTCCCAACCAACTTACCTCTACCAGTGTGTCGGTATACTAGACGAACTTCTGTACCTACCTCCAAACCCACCTGCCTATCTACCCGTATATTAGAAAAAAATCAGCTTTCTTGC
>NC_137054.1:25786115-25788615 GCF_032717465.1 Coenobita brevimanus | reverse complement strand
ATGAGGATATAAAGAAGCGTTGAGGTGTGGATGTGGATGTGATAGGAAGCGTTATGAGGAACACACTGAGGTGGTTTGGCCATGTGGAGAGGATGGAGGGTGAAAGACTGACGAAGAGAGTGTATGTGAGTGAGGTGGAGGGGGGAAGAGGGAGGGGGAGGCTGAGGATGAGATGGAGGGATGGGGTGGAGAGGTATATGAGAGAGAGGGGTGCTAGTTGGGAGCAGGGCAGTGAAATGGCGGGGGACAGGGTGACTTGGAGGCACCCCAGACGGGATTGAGGCGTCTGGCAATAGATAGATATATAGACATACAAGATTAATAAACAATAAACCTTAACATGATAATCAGCACATCAGATATTAGCAAACAATTATTGTCCACAAAACAAGAAAAGTATTAAAGGGTTGATCAGTGCATCTATATAGCATTAATGAAAGATGGAAATCATTACACTTCTGATTAGGAACGTAACTACAATTTGACCAGTCACGCATTTTACAAAAAAAAATTCCCAGTGATATATCATGATTAGAACAAGAGCGTACAAAATTAATTAAAAACACTTTAAATAACATAGGTTATGATAAACATTATAGTACACACAAGCCAAAACAGGAAAAAACCCTATACACTATCTCCTCAATAGGAAACTGAGCATCGTCACCAATGATTTGACTCCTGGAAGTTAAGTTATATCTTGTACGTATGTGCTGAGTCAGTGGACACACCTTCAGTATATGGAACTCTGTTTGCACAGCACCACATGGACAGAGCCGCTCTGCTACCAGGAGACGTCCACGCCCACGCCGATTCCAACGGCCCGTCCCAATCGCCAGATTATGACTGATTACCTGCAGCTGACTAAATGCCATTCTGTGTACCTCACTAGTTTTACCACGACATTTATAGATCTCGTGTACTGTTAAGGTACGGTTCAACACATTATAAATTAGCCTTTTAGAGTATGTAGAGTTAGAAATTGATTGCTTTAAAGATTCAATGCTGACTTTAACATCATCAACAGAATTATTAATTCAACTCTTAATATGTTTACTTGTTGGTGTGTTAGCCACCATGGTCAGCCTGACGGCGAGCACCCACGGGTCATCGGGCATACCACGCCTCTCCTCCCACAGTCGGTGGAAAAGCTTCCTCTGCCTTGCTAGTACTAAAGATTTCAGTAGCGGGTACCCTAGTTCCACGTAACAAAAGTCCGTGCACGCCGTCATACCAGGTCCCAGCAGCTGTTCAATATCCCAGTTATACAATTTTTCCATTGGCCTCAAGTTCCCATTGATACAGGACTCACAGCCATATAGGATGATTGACATTAAGGATGCTTCAAACATTTTTTTTAAATATAAAATGGTATGTCTCTATTCTTTTCCCAAAAATAACACAAACTTCAGAATATAGCACATTTTTGCTTGTGCGTGGGCTGTAATGGTGGACGATAGGGTCCCGGCGCTTGTGAACAGACTGCCCAAATACACATATCTGTCACACCACTGCACGACCATCCCACCAACGCAGAATGGCTCACGATCGCCCACTGACGCATGGATTACAAGGAACTTGGTCTTAATATCATTCACAACCATGCCATTATTTACACAGAACTGATTCAGAAATGTAAGCTTTTGTTCCATCCCACGTCGCGTTGTCGAGAGGAGAACAGTATCGTCCATAAGGACAAGGAGATGAAGCCACTGTAAAAAACCATCTGGCCCACAATTGGACTTTATCAACTTAATCATGCTGTTTACAAAAAATGATAAACAGTAAACAAGATGTTGGCGACCCCTGTCTGACGCCGATCCTAGATGTTAAGATGGCTGTCCCAGTAGTGCTCAAAGTAACCCCCGTATATCGCCACCAGTACCGTTAACATTCGCGAAACACACCTCAGCTCACGTAACATGTGAAACAATTTGGCGCGAGGGACCCGGTCGTATGCCATTGAGAAATCGACAGAACAAACAAATATTTTATGCTTTCTCCTGTGGGCCGAATCAGTTAACAGTCTAAGTGCCACAACATGTTCAATGCAGCCCCGGCTTTCCTGACTCCCTGCATGCTCCCGATACGGAACAAACCACATACTTAACCGAGTTCATAGCACCATGTCATACAGTTTTGCCAAACAATTTATAATATTTATACCACGGTAATTCTTGGGTAATGATCTGTTACCTTTCTTAAATATCGTAACCATACGGGCCAACTGCCAGGATGTGGTATAAGAGCCAGAGGAAAAGACTGCATTAAACAACGCTAATATAAAGTGTATCCACTGGTCTGGTAAAACCTTTATAATTCCTGGGATTATCACATCAGGCCCACACGCTTTATCTTGCTTTAATCTATGTATTTCTCGCACAACACACACACACATTTCTATCTACTATTACACACACACACACACACACACACACACACACACACATTTCTATCCACCATACACACACACAGAGACACAGAGACACAGACACACACA
>NC_137054.1:25718615-25781115 GCF_032717465.1 Coenobita brevimanus | reverse complement strand
AGAACCTTCATTCATTCTTTCTTTGCTACGGCGCTCTTAAGCAGAATTATTTTAAAACACAATATGAACTTTCTTACAGAGAGGCTTTCGTAGAAACTTTTCAAACGGGAGCTGGTCACCCAGAACTTTTATTCATCCTTTCTTTACTACGGCGCTCTTAAGCAGAATTATTTTTAAACAGACTATGAGCTTTCTTACATAAAGGCTTCTAATTATCGGTTAAACAATTGTAAAGAAAATAATAAAGGGTATGAAGATGTGCGCTAAAGACAATCAACACAAGGTTGAAGCAGTGAAAGGACATGCAGTCAGATCCCTTTATAATTTTTATACCAGTACACGCCATTCTATTGTAGGATTAATTGCACATGAGACGTGTCATGATAATTATAGAAATATTAATCAACCATGTTAAACGCAAAAGTATGCTATAAAAATGATGTAGGGACGCGATTACATGTCATTTTACTGTCTTGACCATTGTCCCCAATGTTTTTGGCACACTGCTATCGTACATTTTATTTAATATTTTTATGCACTTATATATCGGATTCTCTTCATACTTATCTTTATTATTACCATCATCATTATCATCAACCTGACTGTTTTTTCCTCCCACCTAAGGAATACCAGGTATGTTGTTTTCTTTCATCTGAACTACACCTCAACACCTATCAAGTTTTCTCTTTCCTTCACCCTACTACGTCTTTCTACCTCTTTCCTCCTACTTGCATACTTTCTACATTCGTCTTTCACCATTCACTCTTTGCTTATCTTCCCATTCTTGTCTTCGGATTTTCTCTTCCTCATCCTTCTTCTCATACATACTCATTTCCTTCTTTCTTCAGTAATTTTTACTCCTCTCCCTTTTCCCTCCATACTTTCATTTCCTCTTCCTTCTCACTCCTTTCTCTCTATCCTTTTTAGTCCTCCTCCTCCTGCTCTTCCTCCTGCTCTTCCTCCTCCTCTCCATCATCAGCATTGTCATTCTTAACTGAGTTACTCCTTCCCCTCCCTTCCTTTCTTTAATCTCATCTTCCCTTTCCTCTTCCTCCTCCTTCCTGCTCTTCTTCTGCAGCAGGGCTCACGCCCCAGGGAGGAAGTGTCACAAGGGGGGAGGAGCGGTGAGAATTCAGAAGAAAATATCCACCAAGTTTTATTTTCTATTATTCGTTTGTTATCACGTTTACAGGGTTGGAAAAAAAGTGTAATATGAAAAGATGAGAGAGAGAGAGAGAGAGAGACAGAGAGAGAGAGAGAGAGAGAGAGAGAGAGAGAGAGAGACAGACAGACAGACAGAGAGACAGAGAGAGGGAGAGAGAGGTTGGGTTAGGGTGAGTGGAGAGAAGAAACAAAAATAATCAGCATACATATGGATATACTGTATTTATTTTCCACATATACACTACCATATTTAAACATACACACCACATACAAGCACACAGAGAGAGAGAGAGAGAGAGAGAGAGAGAGAGAGAGAGAGAGAGAGGGGGGGGGAAGGAGGGAGAGAGGTTGGGGTTGGGTAGAATGGAGAGAAGAAACAATACTTATTATTTTGGAACATAAATAAAAATAAGTAGAATGCATATGGATACACTGTTTTTATTTTCCACATATACGCCAGCATATATGTTCAAACATATAATCCAGGCGCGCACACACACACACGCATACATACATACATATATATATATATATATATATATATATATATATATATATATATATATATATATATATATATATATGCAGAGAGAGAGAGAGAGAGAGAGAGAGAGAGAGAGAGAGAGAGAGAGAGAGAAAGTTTCAAGGAGGAACAGGGACATTTGGTTTTTCAAAAAAGTCTTAGGAGCAATACCATGGGGGTAATATGAAAGAAGTAGTCAGGTCCACGTTCCAATTCTAGTAGTGAGAGAAAAACTAAAATGGGAACAGACAGGAAAGTGCATTTAACCCAAGAGAAAAAGGCCGGGGTAGGAAATTTTACAGGAATGGAGGAAACATTCAATCTACCACTTGCATAGGACTAACAAAACATTGTCTAAATTAGCTTTGAACTGGTTTATCAAGGAAAAATGAAAAAGTTAATGCAGGAAATGCAACAAGGATCGTCGGTATTCTCAAGGTACAAGAAAATACACACACACACACACACACACACACACACACACACACACACACACACACACACGCACGCACGCACGCACGCACACACGCGCGCGCGCGCAGCTCGCCGAGCTAATGGGTGAAAGCTTCAGAAATTATGAATGATGCAGCCCAGGTACAGTAATTGTGGGAGATTGTTTCTCATCCCTAGAGCTGAGATTCTGCATGTCTGGCATTAAAGGTATAATCAGTTAGCAAGTGAATTCATACCAGTAAAGTGAACTTTGTGAGCGCGTGACGAGCGAGCAAGCGTTTGTACTCATACGCCAATCATCATAATTTCATCTTCGTGTAAACTTTAAGCATTTCTGCTGAAGTAGGTGAACAATAAATGAAGAATAAATGAGCTAAAATATTTACTTTACACGTTTTCTCTCTCTTACCCATGTAGAGAGGTGTATGGTATGTAGAAGGACTACTGAGCCTTGAGAGCAGGCTGTGAAGCCTATGCCCAGAGCCGGACACATAAACACACACACACACACACACACACACACACACACACACACACACACACACACACGTGCTCGTGCTCTAAAAACAATATGCGATGAATGCCAATAACAGCAATAACAAAACAAATAAACCACAGCATAAAACCCGACTTTAGTAAATACCGGTCATTCTAACGTCTCATATAACAAAAGTGGAACTGCCAAGTTGGTATGGCCAAAATTAAATCGAATCTTTATTTCGGTGGTTTCCATAGTAACCATCAAGAACGTTTCAAACCGCTGAGCACACCTGCAAAAGGAGCTAGCATATGTTATCGACAACTCATAAGTATTCTGGGCATTGGATGTGCATATAGCGAGGAACCATAGCATTTATCACACAAGCAACGTTCATTTCTCTGGTCCTGGCTTGCTGCGTCAACATTCTGTGTCAGTAAACACTTGGCCATTGATCGAATGGTAAACCCCAGATATGGGGCGATAACCCTAGCTGATTTCACCCCATAAACATGGGAAAAACGTTCATGTAAAATTATGAAGGTAATATCAGATATTTATTTTGGTTGTGAATATTCATTCAAGAAAACATACTGCAGTGTTTCAACACGAAATCTTTTAAAATTCGATTTCGTAGTGGGGCATATCAGTTGAGGCCCTCGGTACATTCCCTTGTAAACTTGGGATCACAAGGGGTTTCTTTGGTTTCATGTGTACAAAATTTACTGAATGTATTACTACCTGCTGAAAGAACCTACTCTCCATCTCGCACAATAGAAAAGTTATTAGCCTCTGAAAACCATCGTGGTCGGACAGTGCTGCGTCGGGCCGGGCTGGGTTGTGTCAGGCTGCTCATTTCTCAGCTGAACATAGAGTAAACATCACTTCACTACCTGTGCTCGCTTCAATCGCTTCGCTCGCTCGCTGGTAAAAACGTGCATATTGATGACAATTTTCACATACATAACTCTTATTAGAAACTTCCCATATTCGTACTTTCCCAGCATGTGATAGGGATAATTCTTACTAATAGTCTCCCTGCAAGGAGAGGGGCCTGGTCTGGAGTAAAACTCATACTAGGAACTATTACAGTCACACTTTCGAATTCATATTCAAACTAGAATGCTCTAAGAGAGAACATACCTCCATCAATGCCATTGCCTTTAAATAGGATCCGGGTCAGGATTTATGGAGATAATGTGTGGAATACATAGGATCCGGATCAGCCCTCAGATTTAATCTACTGACTTGACTTCCACAAAATTTTATTGAAAATCATTGAAAACTTTTGGAGATAGTGCGCGTGATACATAGGATCCGGATCCGGATCCAACTCAAAATTTAACAAATTCTTTCTTTACCCATGGCCCACCGTTCCACCAATTTTCATTGAAATTCCATGAGAACTTTTAGAGATATCGTCTGGATAAACAAACAGACAAATATAGATGAAAACAAAAGCTCCTCGAACTTCGTTTGCTGAGGTAATTTTTTACATCTCAGAACATATTGTTACACTTTGAAGGGGATTATAACAGACAGGAAATGGGGAATGAAAAGCATAACATATAAGATTTCACCTTGATAATAATGATTAAAATAACAGGAAACACATTACTGAGAGGCCCACTTTTCTTATACCATCTGTGTTCCTATTACTTAATAACTGGGTATATTTATACCTACCTGGATTATATATATATATATATATATATATACATATATATATATATATATATATATATATATATATATATATATATATATATATAACTGGAAAAAAATTTTAATGAAACTCGGAAGGATTTTATTTTTTTAATACAAGGAAGAAGGAACCAAAGCCAGGAGCCAGCAAATTGTTCCCTCCAAGATAAAAACAAAAACCAGGTAACATAGAGTCATATTCAATATCCATTTTTAGTAAAATTTTGAATAGGAAGTGCCGTGTGTAAAGTGCATTTAGTTTGGTGTTGACAGGTAGTGGAACTTTTATTGGACAACCTGCTGGCCTACTATTTGTGTTGCTGAAGCACTGAAAAAGTTCAGCTAAGGGAAATGGTCCGAAACTAGTCCCGGGGGCTGATGCAATGGGAGCTCCAGCTCTCCCTGTCAACAACTTTCCATCCACCTTGGGAGTACCGCCCTGCTAGACTGGTGCTACAGTCGACTCTCAACAAGGGAAAGTTGGAACGGGCTCCCAGACGGACCAGTTTAAATTTTACGTTGATTAACCTTTTCAGAAGGGACGTTTTGGACCCTAATAATAGCTGTACCCACTGGTGTTAAGAATACGCGCATGTGAAAGAGGCGGTGCGGCATTTCTGTGGAGTTTCATGCATCTTTCAAGAGAGAGAGAGAGAGAGAGAGAGAGAGAGAGAGAGTGAGAGACTGACTGATTGGCTAATTGATACAGATATAGATACATGCACACAGTGATCCCTTGCTTATCGCGCATAATTGCCACTAAGCCTAGCTCGTGATAATGGAACTATGCAATGTCGCATACACAGAAAGTATGGGATTTATCCTAACTTGTACAAGGCACCCCGCTCATAAACTAAATTTTCCATTTCACAGCAATTTTTTCCCATTAAATACATATATACTGTTATGGTAAGTATGTGAAGCATACCCCCGCATTGATAGGCTAATAGAAAGTGATGAAAAGGACATAAGGAAAAAACGTGTACCATAGAGAAGCTTAAGACAGGTTTGAGGTAAGGGGTTCTGATTCTACGGGGTGGAAAATTAGTGGTCTCCACCTGGGATTTACTCCTAAAGAAGAACCTCATCTCCCAATACCTCAAATTCATAAGAAACCGCATGCACTTCCCCATCATCGTTAGCAGAAACCACAATCACTGCATCATCACTGTTAGCAGAAATCACAGACACTGCTTCAGTGGGTACAAATAGCTGTTGTTGTTCTTGGCAGCGGCGTGAATAGTCCGTAATTTGCCTCCGCCTCATTGTGTTGTTGTGCTGGTTGCAGTGGTCAACAAAAGGCATGAATGCTTTGGCTATGTAACTTAATAAATCACGCTACTGTTAACCAGGGTAGTGTGTTGTCCAGTGAGGAATCTCAAGCATTCATCCAATTCAAAGATCTGCCTGATATCTAACAGGCAGCGTGGCAAACTGTGCTTCAGGGCTAACTTCTTCGTCCTCTTGTTTATTTCTTTTTACTTTGGAAGCCCGTCTTCCTTCAGAATATCCTCAGCTGTGGGCATAGGAGGTTTAATAATTTTCCGTAAGTCTTCTTATGTTGTCTTGTCAAACTCTTGCCCAGCCACTCACCTTGCCTCCTGTCAACAATCCGATATATGACTCAACAGTTCTTTGTTCCCTGGCACTCTTTTTCACTGGTCCTCAAGTACCCTCTCGAGCAGATTCCCCCATACGTGTTTCGCAGTAGCTTGAGCAACTTCATCCTACCACTCAGCCATGAAATCGACTGCTTGCTTGACGTCGAATGACCGCCAGTACCGCTTGACTCTCTCTTTCGCCTCCGTCACTACATTACCACCTTTCCCCTCCTCCTCCTCCTCCTTCTCACAGTTAACCACCTTCCGCTGCAAGGCACATTTTTCTGAACTGCTTGCGGTAGTAGGTTGCATTTATACATGAAATAATCTCCAATCAAGTGGCTGCTCGAGTAACTGGTGTTAGGGGGTAGGAATTCCACTCGTATGTTTGGATGCCTTGATCGCAAGAGTGGAGAATGGCCAGGTGCACTGTCAAGCAGTAAGAGAATGCTGAATTTGATGTTATTCGCCACACGGAAAGTCTCTGCATTGGGGACAAAGAAGTTATTGAACCGGTCAAGTGACAACTCCCCAGATATCCAGGCTTTCTCACAAGTTAACCAGTGAACATTCAGTTTTGTCATATCTCTGTGTGCCTGGGTGCTTTGCTTGATGGATAACCTTCATTCTGCATGATCCCGTGGCACTGGTGATATAGGGGGCGGTAAAACGGACCTTGATGAGTTTTCTGCCTTGCACCTTAGCTGCTGTCATCGCCATGAATGTCCTTTACATCATGAACAAATAAAAAGTTTCATACATGTTCAAAATTGTATGATCGTGGGTGTAATAGCTGGATTCTATTATGTTATGTAGGAATTCTGGATACGCACTAGAACTGGTACAGTTGGCACTTGCAGTCTCACTCGAAATTATTACATTCTGGGCTTCATGACGGACATTAAAGTTTTCAACTCAGGTTTTGGAAGCAATGAATGCAGGTGGGATTGCAACCTCCCACTTACAAGTGATTTCCTGGTAGAGGTGCAGTGTCGATCAAATCTTCTATAATGTTTCATCTCTACGGGCATATTTCGTTTTGCCTGTCTCTGCATCTACAAAGCCTAAAGTTGTACAGTCCTGGTTAGTAGCTAATTAGGACTCCTGCGAGCTTGATCCATTCCTTCTATTCGGGCTAGTTCCATGTGCCTAGCGATGCAGCTCTTCATTTTACAGATGCCTCTAATGACTGACTCACTGATCTCGAAATTATTGGTCACAACTCATTTAGTCGCGCCGCCATCGATTTCCTTAACAATTTGGTATTTCTTGTAATAAGTCACCGTCATCTTCATTTTGTTTTTCGTCGATGCTCTAACTTTTGGGATGTGGTGGTTGTGCTTTAGGCTGAGAGGAAGCCTTGGCAATCACAGTCAGAAGGTAATAACAGATCACCCCCCCCCCACAAAAAAAAAAAAAATCTTGGTCTAAGCGCACAAGCCACGTAATTCACGACTGCTGGGTGTGGAAAACGTTTTATTAAACTCACTCACTATCTGCCGCAGCTGTGATGCAGTGGGCAAGTGAAAAACGAACTTTTGCAGCGAAAATATTCTGGTCCAGTGAAAACATCTCACTCGTACAATGATGTCATGGCTAATGGGCCAGGCAAATGTGTGTGAGGCATGTGTGTATGCGTATGTTTGTAAGCCTCAGTGCTATGAAAAACAAACTTTCACAACTGAAGTTCGTTATTTTCTATGGTGGGGTCATCTACTTCCTCCTGGATATCAACACATGGCATCGGATGAAGCTTTCTGCAGTACAGCATATGAGCTGATGTCAAAGCTTCAATTGATACTCTAGTTTCATCCAGATAGGTTAAAAGGTCCATCATTAATTTTGGCCTCAATTTCAGCTATTGCTGTTCTCAGCTCTTCTCTTGTGACCTTAGTCCTATGTAAGGTTTTCCTAAGGCAGCTCGTCACAGTACCAATCATTCGTTCAGTGAATCCATTTTGCCATTGTGCTCTAGGGACTATGAACTGCCAGGTAGAAATTCAGATTCCCAGGGTCGACTTAACCAGGTCATTGATTATACTTAAAATTAGAGGTGATCCTCGAACGAAATTTGTTCTGTTATCATTTATTAATTTACTATAGGACAAGACCGTATACCTGCAAATCTTTTGAGTACGTTCAGGATGGACTGCACTTGTATACGTGCAAATAAACAAACATATATACACCATAGGGTAGTTCCCGCATCTCTAAAGCCCTGTCCACACAAGCGGGCAATGCCCGTGGGCACAAGTGAGCAGTTTGCCTGTTGACGGGCACAAGCGGTGAGCCCATCAACAGGCAAACTGCTCTTTTGCCCGCGGGCACAAGCGGTGAGCCCGTCAACAGGCAAACTGCTCTTTTGCCCGTGGGCACAAGCGGTGAGCCCGTCAACAGGCAAACTGCTCGCTTGTGCCCGCGGGCATTGCCCGCTCGTGTGGACAGGGCTTTACAGTTATGGCGGCTATGTAATCAACTCCAGTTACTTGAAGGGCCGACTTATATCTACCTTATCCCTTGGTAAAGCAGGTGTTCCTGGACAGTCATATGGTCATTGTTCATACCTCCTACATATAGTGCAACTCTTGAGATATTTCTTTACAAACTGTCTACCCCTTGGAAATCAATACCTTTATCGGACTCGGACCAAAGTCTGCAGCACACCTCCGTGAAGAGTTAACTCATAGACTTCCTTAACAATTAATTATACAAAATAATCATTCTTGGGTAACAATATAGGATGACTAGTTTGGACAGGCAAATCAAAGCAGCCTTTACTAGTCTACCACAATATCATATTAGACCATTTCTGTATATGAATAATCCTAAATCTCTTTCCAGCTTTTTATTACTGCTTGTGCATTGGCATAAAAGGTCAAAAACCTCTCCATAATATATTTTCTTTTTCAACTTTTTCACAAAATATTCCATGGGATCAAACTCCACGTTGGGTCTGGTTAGTACTTGGATGGGTGACCACCTGGGAACACCAGATGCTGTTGGCATCCCTACGTGTCAAGTGGGGTTGGTGGAGGATTAGTGCCCCTCCCTGTAAAACAATTAACTCTCAGCCCTTGGCCACCCCGTCTGGGATACATGGCGTCTGGCAATGAATGAATGAAAAAATGAATCAAACTCCACAAACCCCACTTTCATATTCAAAAATGTTACAACTAATTTAGTAGTGTTAAGGAGTCTTCATATTGATGAAAATCTACTAATGTCTATCACATCTGGCTCAGGTACTACAGGATCCAGGTTTACATCATTAACCTCAGCAGTATTACACTGTTTTTTCTCAGGCCATTCTTTAGTAGGTAACCATTTAGGACCCTTAAATCACAAGTCATCTTTGATCAATCTCTATACTGTCGAGCCTCTCGAGAGCATATCAGCTGAGTTTTGATTGGAGGATACATGCATAACCTTAAATTTGGAAGACAGTTCTATTATGTTTTAACTGGAACAAATGCCATGATTAAGTGATTTTGGATAGGGGAATCTGAGGAACACTTAACCCTGCCAGAAACCCCGGTTATATGGTTACCACCCAGCGTAGTAAATGGTTTCCTGGGTACAGGAAACCATTTGGCTTGTCGCTCAGTCCAGAGATCTTATGGCATCTCTACACTGAGTGAGTGGATGATGGGAGCCCCCATCCACCACAAGTTTGGAAGTCGGTGAGACTAGGGAACTGACACGAGATCGAGCTGGCTGGATGAATGTTGTGAAGAGAAGTGCATGATCAGGGATTTGGCACCCCTTTTTAATGTGGCAGTGTCCAGATTGACTCTATCGGATACGTTTATGTGAAGCTACAAAGCATGGTGAATGTTTTGGGCATATCCAATAGAACCAGGATCTCGGGGGCTTGAATGATGAATGAATGGAACCATGGCCCATCGGATTTTGCCAAATTTGGGTTATTTGAACATTGCTTCTCCTCACTCTGCCCTAGAGTGGGAAAGGAGGTCAGATTTAAGATGAATGATGAGTCCTTTTATGCTCGTCACTCTATTCCAGACAAAAGGAAATATACTGTCTTCCTTTCCTATCCAGTAAAGACAAATTCACTGTCAGTCCACATATAAATATCCTCAAACTGAGTGTAATGAGTTGTGGTTGAATACCTGGTCAATTTAGTTCCTACTCCAAGGAAGTCATTTCCATTTGAGTTAGGGTTCTTCTTTTAATTGGTGCAACTCTGGATTTGGAGATAATAATTTTATTATAATCTCTCGTTGCACAATAAGCTACTGCCCCATATACCTTTTGAGAAGCACCGCAAAATATATGCAAATGTGAAAGCTCATTATCGTTTATCTACCTTGGAATACATATGCATGATGATTTTTCAAATTCCTTTCTAATCCGTCCCCACTGTTCTACATACATCTCACCTAATTCAGTGTCCCAGTCCAACTTTCTTTGCCAAGCCTCTTGCACTAAACATGTGCCCCCAATAACTATGGGGCTGACCAGTCATAATGGGTCAAATAACATGGAGACCTGACTTAACAAGGGCCTCTTGGTGAGTGTTATGGCAGAGAACTTAATTGGTTTTAGACTTATTTCATCAGCAGGTTGTATCTCAGTTAAGACCCAACACATTTTGAGTTTTGCAAATGTCAGTGTTAGGATAGTCCTCTTGTTTTCATTTCCTCAGAAGCGTCGAGTTTGTATTACAGCTCTGTAACGGCAAATTAGCCTTCCTTCATTCGGAACTGGCTACTTCATAAGTATTCAGTGCTTCCGTCTCTGTATCAGGAACACCTCGTAAGTTATCCATACAGAAAGCCTTCCCTATTTCTTGGCATTTGGCATTTTCAAAATGATGCTTCAAAGTGTTACATAGTAGGAAAGAACTAGCACAAGAGCCAAAGTGCACCTATCGGAAACAGGAAGTTTTCAAAGGACTATCTTCATTTTGAAGGTCCTGAGGCCCAGAGGAACTTTGTAAATTTCCTGTCCTCTTCTTTCAATCCTATTCTCAGAAAAGCCTTACTAATGTCTGCTGTATAAGCAAAAGATTTCTCTTTAAATCTTAATAACATATTCCCTAACTTCTCAAGTCCACAGTATAGGCAGTCGTTCAAACTAGCTAATCCTTTGGACACTTTACTGCTACAATTTATAATTATCCTTACAGGAGTTGTTGCTGAATCCTTACTTACAGCATGATGTGGTAAATAACGTCCATCTTTATTATATACATGGATTTCTACCTCTTCTATAAATTTATTCTTCAATTGATTCTTGATAATATTATCATATATTGTTAGATGTTCTGGGTTGTCTCTCAACTTTCTTAGAAGAGCATTTAACTGGTAATTTGTTGGTAACTCCGAATAGTTAAGTTTCCATGGTAATCCAACTAAATACTGTCCATCTTTAATTCCACAGATTGATTATACAAATCAATAATTATTTTCTCTTCGGAGTTGGTTCTTCAGGATGTACTTCAATAGTATTCAAGTCCCACAATTCGTGTCCAGGTTTAATTTTCTCACCCAATAAATTATTTACCAGAGTAGGTTCTAACTGTGCACCTATTATAGCTATCATCAATGACTGTGTGGGGTAACAAAGATTGATTCAATTTGGCTTCTCTTCTGGCTTCCTTTAGAAAAGACAATTGACCCATAATAAAGCTACCTCCTGGACTCTTGAACAACTGTAGTTTATTCTTCTTGAAAGTCCTACATAGGAATCTTCCACAGTAATCGGACCCAATAACCATTTTTATGGGACCCAAAATATCTCACTTCACATTCTGTGTAGCCATACTTATCCCTAAGCTCTGTAGATGATCAGAGGTTTCCTTCAGTCCTTTGATAAATACACTTGTTTCCATCTTATCCAGTACAACTGCTGCTGGACAGCATTTATATATGCCAAGCTGTATTAACCCGAGGCGTCCCGTCGACGTATGGGTACTTTGCAACATTTTGCATTTGCCAGTCCCAACAACGTACTGGTACGTTGCACAATTGCAAGGTTCATAATTTGCACAATTTTCAATTTTTGTGCGTGATTTTTCGTACGTATACACAGGACACCTTCCTCTATTCCTCTACAAGATGCCAGGCAGGGACAATGCCTTACACCGCATAACCTCCCTCCCCCCCGCACGCCATTGTCTCGGCAATTCACCTGTTACCAGTGACCTAGCCAATAAAGACATTCAGGGCCAGAGTGATTCCCCAATCGATGACAATGTGGAGGACAAAGTTTACATAGCATTAGAGGAAGAAACAGTCAGAAATGATGATCAGGTAATGTGGCAAATAAAGGTCAGGTATGGTGGTGAGTTAGTGAGTGAAACAGTGCTTATAATGCCTATATTACTGTTTGAAAACCAAAATACTCTCATACTACATATAAATTCGTACCAAGTAAATAAATAAATACCGTTTATGAGTGGTGTGAAATAGTTACCCTCCCATAGAACTCGTTTTCTTTGGTGCCAGCCTGCTAGAAAACCCAGTAAGGTAAGGAGGTACTGCTACTTGGATCGAGTATTTCAAACTTCAGGTGAGCGATTTCTCTATGAATTTTCGATGTTTCTCACCAAAAGCGGAGGTTTTAGCCAAAAAAAAAAACGAAAATAGCTCGGGATTGGGGGGTGTCATAGGTGCGAAATAGTTCGGGATGTGACGGGTTAAAGGTCTAAACAAATCAAAGGATTGTGCTTCCTTAACACTCTGTAATAGCTATATTTACTTTGACTCTAATTGGTATCTTTAATTTCGCTAGTATATTAGCAGAAATGGCAATTCCCTATTCACCAGTATCAAAAAGAGCACATGCTGATACACTTCTACTTTATTTCATTACCTTCACATCTGCAACTGGAACTGCAGCTGGCATTGTTACTGGAGTATTTGTTTTCGCAACAGTCGTATTGACACTTGCGGGTTTAGGAACCTTATACTTGATCATCCTTGGACAGAAAGCACTATGATGGTTGCCCATTTTGCACTTGAAACAAAGATTTGATTTACAATCTGTGGATGTGTTCTGAATTCATATAACCAAACAATACTTCAATTCATTCAACCTCACTATTCTAGAGGCATAATCAGGATAACTCTGACAAAATACAGTGGAATGTTGTTCACTATAAAACACACAACCTTTCCTGTCCTTTACCATGGAAGTTTTTACTTCCTTATTATCATCCCCTTTGTCCATTCTTTGTCCTTGGTAATTTCTCGTCAGATATTAAGGAGCTAATAAAAGTGCCAGCTTCATCTTTATCTACATGCTTAATTGGCCCTGACTTAGGTTTCACAGTCAGTTGGTTAGTGATTCTTTTCTTTAATTTCACATTCTGTTTACTTTCAGCAGGCTTCACTATTCCTTGTAAATATATACAGAGTTGCATCAAGCCCTCCTCAATCTCCTCACAGGAGAAATGATCCTTTTGATACCCACCATACAAGGCATCCTTGGTTCTAGGTAGCAGCTTTAAAGATACATTTCTAGAAAACACCCAATCTCCTATCTATCTATCTATCTATTGCCAGACGCCTCAGTCCCGTTTGGGATGGCCACAAACAAATCGCCTCCAAGTCGCCCTGTCCCCCGCCATTTCACTCCCCTGCTCCCAACTCCCCTCTCTCAAATACCTCTCCACCCCATCCCTCCATCTCATCCTCGGCCTCCCCCTCCCTCTTCCCCCCTCCACCTCACTCACATACACTCTCTTCGTCAGTCTTTCACCCTCCATCCTCTCCACATGGCCCAATCTCCTGCTTTTATATATTCCTAAGTACCTAAAGCATTTAAATTACAACTCATTGCAGTCAGAAAACTTTGCAAGGAATCAAAATCATGTTTAGATATGGATAATTCAACTAGCCATCAGTAACTGCGTAATGACCTGCTCCCTGTCTTCGTAATTCTGTCTAAGGATAGTCAAAGTTGCCTCACAATTATCTTCTTCTACAGGTAATTCAATTATCAACTTGTAAGGCATGCCCTTGACTCGTCCAAATAGATAGGAGAATTTACTTTCATTAGAAAGGTCTGTTCTCTCATGGACTAAGTACATAAATTTATCCCCAAAGGATCTCAAATTTTGCTCCCCAACAAACTCTGGGAGCGTAATGACTGGCAGTGTGGCTTTACACAGCTGTTCCACAATTCGAGTTTCTGCGGTGGTTTTAAATGATTTTGTTTCATGCAATTTACGATTGTTATATACTCCTCTAATTTACTTTCGTATTTCGTAGTCTCTGATTCCAACAGCTCTTTTATTGTCTTCCTTCACAATAGCTGCTTCTAGATTGCTATAACTTTCTTCACACTTAGTCCATCTGCCTTTTAAAATATTCAAAAGACTATTTGATTTCTCCTTTAACAATGGTATTTCCTCTAACATTTCCCTACAGTCATTTATAGGCCCTGCTACCCATGCTGCCTTACCACTTGTTAACTTCTTTAACAAGGAAATAGACATTTTGGCTGATTACCATATGTACACATTAATTCCCTGTATTTGCAATTTATATTTTGATGAGTGTGGGGAAGGATTTTGTTTTAAACATCTCCCCCTGTGGTTTGTTAAACCGCTTGAGTTATACCTTTAACCCTACAATCAGAACCTCTAAATAAACAACAAATTTACCTGAGCCCAGAAGCAGCTGATCACATTAAATGTTGACGATTGTAGGGAGGGGTTTTACTTTTAAATCTGTTTCACTGGGTTGTTAAACTGTTTGGGTTATATCTTTGTCCCCACAGTCATATTTCAAAATAAAGAAATAAATTGCGCTGAGATCAGAAGCAGACACATCATTAATATTCCACTGGACTCCCACCATAAAGGATAGTAAGGTTTCTGTCCCACGAATCTAACACGGCACACAGCTGCTCATCATTCGACAGGGAACCAGCTTTTCCGCTCGGAGCTTGGTACACATATTTAGGTGTCTGACACTCTACCATGCGCGGAGTCGAACCCACGAATCCAACCTTAAACTCGCTTAAAGCCTCATTACATATCTGTCTTCCTTACTCGGAGCACCAAGCTGTCAGAAACAATTATATAATAAATTCAGGTTGGAGTGTTAACACCAAAGTTAAACTGAGTAATAGGAGTCTCTTTCAGTGAGAGGGTATGACTTCCCCTAACTCACCTATGCTCCATCCTCATAATTATCGTAGCTAGTTCCCCTCAATTTGGCCAAATCTCTGAGTATACTTAGCTACGTACTGTCGCAATGACAGATGACAACGGGCTAGCGGTCTTGGTTAGGTTTGCGAGGGTCTATCCAAGCGCCCTGTGCAATTATTTACAGCATGCATCTTGAACGAGTTTAAGGGACTTAGTCAGCAGTAAAATATTTCCTCTCTCTCATAGGATTCAGAAATGCCAAACATTATTCGATTAGTTACTTAAATACAATGAATTATCTCACGAAATTTACAAGGAAGGTCTAAATTAACAAATCAATCTTATTTCAAATAAAAATAAGACCAGGTATTATTTTTATGTACAGTGAGATATAATACCTTCTCCTAATATCCACATCAGCACAACTCGCAGGCGCAGTCAGGTACAATGGAAACTTCCTAAGTATTTATACGCGTATTTACAATATAGTTGTCCATAAAGGTTAAATGCAGTAGCATTTAATTTATTAATAACATGGATTATTATCCAGAGACTAAGGCAAATACCTGGATAAATTAACTACTTGAATTAGCAATAAACATTCTCTGGAATTCTCCTCTGCTTTCAACATGGATAACTATTTTAATCTTTCATATTTTATTGTATACCTCAAGATACTTGCCCTGGAGGAAAACAGTTTCCACAATAATAGAATACAAACAGTTACACCTTTAGTCTTACCTAAAGCCTAACTTTCCCCCAGAGTTAGCCGCTATTTGTGTGACTCATTGATGTGTACACTCCTTGATAAAAAAAAAAAAAAAAAAAAAATCTTATAAATGGGACGCCACCCAGGCTGAGACGAAAGAAAAGCGAGTCAAAAAGTCAAGCGACACTGGCAGTAGCCTAAATGGTGCAGGCATAATGCTCTGATGCACATTAATTTTATCAAGAAATGTAGTAGGGAGAATGAGTAGCAAAGAAGCACAGAAAACAGCTCAAACACTTTAAGTGTTATGAGTTATTCTGTATATTAATTGGTCCACCTTACGGTGATTTTATTCAGCTTCGAAGAGAGGAAATATTGCCTCCACAAAATCCTTCAGTACGATATGTTTTTCTAGGTTTGATGCCATCGTGGGATGGTACCTTGATTAAAATAAAACATGCCATTGGGCTGAGGTTTTTTATGGAGAGGTTTCATAAGTGTATAAATGAAAGAGAAACACTGGAAACAGCTTAACCCTCTCATGGCTGGAATTACTCTTTAATTTCCTTCACGTGTAGAGCATGGAGAAAGAAAGACTGGCTAGGATAAAGCATGTGGGTAAGATGGAGGGGGGGGGGAGGGTGGAAAGGGGAGATTGAAGATGAGATGGAGGGATGGGTTGGAAAGGAATATGGGGGAGGAGAATGTGAGTTGGAGATAGCGTAACTTGATGGCAGTGGACAGTCACAAGGAGGTGATTCGTTTGTGGTCTGCCCTTCCATTATTATGGCGTCTGGCTATAGGCAGATAGATTTTCTTCGAGTGAACCTCATACGATTTCATTTAACTGACGTTGACTGTAGGAGCCCTAGGCTAGGTTATTAATGCTGGTACCAGTAACTCATAGTCAGGATAATTCCAGAATTTTCTTAAATAAAGGCAAGCTATTTATTCAGTTAAGAAGAAGTCATTTGAATTTAAGACTGTTAAGTCCTAAATTTCCTTACTCTTGATTCCTTAAGATGATACTATCAGATCTAAGGAAACTCAAGAGTTGAGAAAAACTAATGAAAGCTATGCCCCCTATGCCCAAGGATGCGCTTATTTGTTTCATTCCTGCTTCCTTCAAGTGATGTTATTCAGCATAGAAATGACTTCGAACTACGAGTGGTATTCCCTAAGCTGAATAACAATGCATAACTGTCGAACAAGAAAATGAAAAAATGCTATAATATGGAATATTGCTGCAATCCATTTAGTGTGACATCTGATGCACCTCTACAGTACGTGGGGAAAAGAAAACTTTGGCAGTAGAGGACACAATGTAAAAATCAGGCTATATTACTCAACATGTTAATGAAGACCTTTCAAGATAATTTTACAATGAGAAATCTGTATTAAGAGACACTAAATTGATTAGTTGTAGTAATATAATGAAAAGATCCACAGTGCCCTGCAGAAGTAATTAGTGGAGACTGTTACAAATCCTTCACTTCTGAGAGGTTCTCGTGAACTAAATCAAATAGTCTTGTAGTCAACAAAATAAAACTGTTACTCATCCCACCACTTATAAAGGGTTCCCCTAAACTTAGTCCAATCGTATGGTGGCAAAAAGAATAAAAGGAACCTAACTACAAAACAGAATAACAGAAATCATTACAATCTCATCACTACGAGAAAGATATTATTTGTATACTGGGCACACTGACGTTACAGTAGAGAAGTGGTTAATCTTTGGGATGCTAGTATTTCTGTTGACTGAACAGGATCATCTGAGTTAGTGGGTAAAAAAAAAAAAACATGGTAAACACTAGCAGAGAATGGGTTAGCAGAGATGTCTCTGAATTCTTTGACTGTTCATATTCCCTCAGCTGAGAAAAATGTTTTTATAGTAACATAAACGAAATACGAGTAAAAGCGTGCACAGACGCAGCAAATATAATAAAATAATACCTGAAACAAATGTCTTCTTCTTCTCTTAGGGCTTAAGGACATCACCCACTTAGGGGTATTAGGCAACTAAGTTAAACAACAAAAACAAAACTCCAGATCACGGGCATCTCACAAGATGACCAGTCCAGGGGGCCAAGCATGGAGGCATCATATGGTAGAACGCACAAAGATCTGCCAGATGCACCTCTTCCCTCCCGACAATCGAAAGTGACGGAATCCCCTCACCCAAGTCGGCCACTCAAAGAAGATCATAAAGGGTGGAGTAGGTTGAAACTCTGTACAGTAGTGGTATGACCGGGTGTGGGCTTTGAGTGTCAGGAAATGATGGTAGATGGACATGTCTAGCTGATCCCTGTGGTCGATGATAGGAGGGTGAGATGGACTGACCCCCTCTGCTGGAGGAGGGGAGGACTCATTGACCTCCTCCTCAGCCGAGGAGCCGGTCGACGCATCCTCGGCCATGGACACAGAGTCAGAAGAGTCCTGCCCCTCTTTGGTCACTGACGGCAGTTGATGAATGTCGGTGGTAGTCGGCTCTTTTGGTCAGGTCCAGATCTGGGTAGGTGATCGATGGTACAGTGTGTTGGTTGAGGGGGGGCATCCAGCCTCAGTCCCTTCTGCGGTGTTGTGCAGGGGGAAGCAGGTTGTGGCTGCCAGGCCTAACACTCCTGACAGTGAGGAACAGAGTGTACATCGCAGGCAAAGCACTTGGCGATGACAACACGAGGCAACCCATTCTCAAAGATCTTAGGAAGAACACACAAAGCCCCATTGTCACCCCAACAATAAACCTTCGCCATTGAGATGCACATCTAACCAGTACGGTGCTTATCCCCCCAGGACTCCCACGATCCCTGGCCTGACATCCCCGGGCAGTGAGACGCCACCGTGCATATGTAGAACCCTGCACGGCCACGCCTCCCGGTGCAGTAACATCCCTTGCCTCAGGACCCTTGGGAGTCCCAGAGAGACAAAACTTCACCAGCTCACCGTCCCTGAGGAAGCACTGGAGATGCCAAGGGTTTGCAGCCTGGCGGTGCAAGAAAACATCAGCGCCAGTAACCCGATGCTTGATGAAACCGTACCCTACACTGACGTTGAACCAAACCTTGGTTCCTTTGAACTTCTGGGCCACCGGAGACTGGGGTCTGCTAATTGCCCCACTCAACGGGTCGCAGGCAGTTGCAGGAGATGTTGCTTATATCCTGCATGTGCATGGCTTCAATGAAGGCTACAATTACTATTCGTAGAGAGGTGACTGGTGGAGTAAGGAGGCTGAGGCTGGGGTCAGGAAGGTGAGAGAGCATAATACTTTATTATCACATAGGTTGAAAAAAAATGGTGAGGTAGGAGTTGAGAAGGACTAATGAAGATAAACACACAAACACACCATGTTACCTGCATGGAGTCTTTGTAGGTAACTAGAACAAAGGAATTTAGGCTGGGGAGAGACCTGATGGAGGAAATGAATAAAGATGCTGGCCACTTTCTCTGCACGGATTTGTTTAAATTTAGATTGAATATGATAATAGGGTTTGTATTGGACAATTCTTCTTAAAACTTAACACGTAAACTCATCATGTCTTGCAAAGAATCGCTTGGGCATAGCCAGAGCAAAAAGGATTTGCTTGGTCCAGGAATGGGTTGCCACAAAGGATGAACAGAACTGTTTGGCGAAAGGAGGTGCAAGATGAATGATGATGGAGCGAGAGATGGTGAAGGTGAACACACATACCCATTACTCAGCCAGGATATAATAAGTTTGGGGTAGCCCGGGTGAAATAGCAAATGTTGGAATAAGGAAGGGGTGGTGGATGTCAGCTCACTTAACGACGTCACTGTAATAAACAGTAGCAAGAAAAATCATAATCATAAAACCATTTCCGTTAGCGAATTCTAATTGAGTAAGACAGAATACCAAAGTCACAGATGGCATCTAAATGAATGTTTTGTCAGAAGAGAGGCTGACAGCCGAGGGGACAGACTAGGTGGAGAAGGGGGATGTCGTTGTCCTGTCCTACTGATGAGTATGAGGTAATGAGGACATTTCTCTTTAAATAAATTGGTGTGTATATATTTGAGTAATGTTTACACTCGAAATGAGGCGATAATAGATTTGATGATAAATGGATTGAAGTATACATCTAATGGTATGTGACTGACCTATGATCTTAGTCCTTTCACAAATTGTCCTCAAAATCCAATTCCTTTTTCATTCTCTTTCTCTAGATATTTCCAAAAAATGGTGCAAGCTGGAAAAAAGCTGTTTAAGTTGACCTTGTCGTTGGTCCTTCACCTTCAACTTATTGTTCTCAAGAAGTACAAGACATCTCCTTGGCCAGTCCTCAGCCTCTTCACCATGTTTGATCCTATAAACACAATTTAAAAAGTGTTACAACAGGCAAAAAGTGTATGGAAGCACCTATGGTCATTTTCAATATCGCCCATAGCGAGTGTAGCAAGCTGGGGGGGTTGGGGTGGGAGAAAAAATACATAATGCATCATGTAACTGAAGAAATTTAACCCTTTCCAGTGGAGAGGCGGTAGTGTAGTGGTACCATATCCATCTTACACATGAGGGGGAAAAAAAAAAAGTCTTGATAAACACTGGTTCTCCAAGCTGTGACCTGAACCTGTGTACTCGTGAGTCACCGGAACCTTCCACCACACACATACAGTACTTGACCGTTAGTTGTGTGTTTGTGTGTGTGTGCGTGTGTGTGTTCTTACCTAATTGTTCTTAACTAATTATTCTTACCTAATTGTATCTTTACAGGAGTGAGTCAAGCTCGTACTGTCCCGTGTATTAAATCACTTTCATCATACATATCCTTAAATTTGTGAATAATTTTGATACACTGTTTCATTCGGTAGTGCATTCCACTGATCAGTTGCCCTATTTGAGGAACTGAATATCCTTACATATTTATCGCCTCTCTTTTTGTGTAGTTTTCTGCAGTCTCCTCTTGCTGATGCTTCTCCATATTTTATATATTCATTTATGTCTATTTTCTCTTTCCCTGAGATGTATTTATATAGTATAATCGTGTCTCTTCTTTTCCTCCTCTCCTGTATTTTTGGTAGATACAGTTTTTCTCTTCTTTCTTCGTAACTTAGATCCCTTAAGCTTGGTACCTATCTTGTAGCTGCCCTTTGTACTTTTTCCGTGTTATCTATGTCTTTTTTGAGATAAGGATTCTTAACTACTGATGCATACTCCAGGGTTGGTCTGATTGACTGATGCTATAATCTTTCTCAGCATGTCTTCATTTATGTATGTGAATGTTATTCTTATATTAGCAAGCAATGTATACATGTTACATACCTTCTCACTAATGTGGTCATCTGGAGATAGTCTGTTATTGACAGTTACTCCTAGGTCGTTCTCCCAATCTGATATGTGTAGGGTTGATCTTCCTAAATCCGAATCTTGTCTTTTCTCACTTTTACCAAATTTAATTACGTGACACATGTCCACGTTAAAATCCATTTGCCATTTATTGCTCCATTCGTGAAGCTTGTTTAATTCCTCTTGCAGCTCTTTGCAAGAATCTGTTAGCAATTTCCCTTTGTATTTTTGCATCATCCTCAAATATATTTAGATAGCTTCCATTACCATTCTTACTGTCTGTGTCATTTATATATACTAAAAACATAATTGGTGACAGCACTGAGCCCTGTGGAACTCCACTAATCACTTCCCTCTGAGTAATTTCTCCTTAATATTGTCCTTATTTCCCTTTTTCTGATAAAATCCTGCATCCAGCAGTACAGATTGCTTTGGATACCTCTTTGATGGTACAGTTTCCATAAAATTCTTTGGTGCGGTGCTCTGTCAAATGCTTTCTTAAAATCTAAATAGATACTGTCCACCCATCCTTCTCTTTTCTGTAATGTTTCTGTAACTCTATCATAGTAGCTTATTAGATTAGTAACACATGATTTCCCCTATCTAAAACCGAACTGTCTCTCCATTATCATACTGTGTTCTTCTAGATGTTTTACCCAAACGTTTCTTATCAGCTTTTCTATTATCTTACTTGCAACACTGGTCAGTGATACTGGCCGGTAGTTGAGTGGATTTTTTCTATTCCCTTTCTTGAAAAGGGGAACAGTGTTTGCTTTCTTCCAAATATTAGGTAGTTTACCTTGACCTAAGGATTTATTGAATATTAAATACAATGGTCTACTTAACTCTTTTGCACATTCATGTAGCACCCAACCTGAAATTCCGTCAGGACCATTTGCTTTCCCTCTGTCTAATTTACTTAACACTTCCTGTACTTCTTTATCTGATATTTATTTATCTGGTAATACTTGTGGGCATGCATGTTCCATGTCTCTCAAAATTTCTATCTTTTATAAAAACAGATTGGAAGTTTTTATTTAGTGCTTCACTAACATCTTTCTCTTGCGTATAGATGATCCGTTCATCAGTAATAGACTGTATTTTATCTTTTCCTTTTGTTTTAGTTCGGATGTAGCTGTACAAAAGCTTATATTGATCACTACTTTTATTTATAATGTCCTCCTCAAACTGTCTCTGAGCCTCCCTCCTTATCTTTCAATAAACATTTCTTGCCTGTTCACAATTGTTATATGCCCTCTCATTATTGTCTCCTCTGTATCTATTCCACAGCAAGTCCTTTTTTCTTTTGATTTCTTTACATTCGATATTAAATCATTTTTTTATTTTCATTTCTATTGCTTTGTGCTGTAGGATATGATTTTGGACTCGTACTTCATAAAGATCACAGAATTTTCTATATGTAATATTTAAATATTCTCCTCTTAGTTGCTTTTCCCAATTTATTTCTATGAAGTTCTTTTTCAGGTCATGATATTTTCCCTTTTTGTAATTTAGACTCTTTTTGTAACTCTCATTACTGGTAACATCATATGCAATCCCGAAGTTACAGTTTACTACTGCATGGTCGCTTTTGCCGAATGGGAGGTGAAAGATTATATCACCAATTTCATTTTCTTGCCTGGTAAATATAAGATCTAGTACTGATGGATCATCAAGTCCTCTTTTTTTGGTGTTTTCCTTTACGTACTTCGTTAGGAAAATCTCGTGCACAAGATCTAGGAGCTATTGATCCAAACTGCTTTCATGGCTTTTTATATCTAGAGTATTCCAACTTATATTTGAACTGAAGTCTCCACTTAATACATTTCTTGCATATTTCTCTTCCATTCTATATAGCAATGTTCTTAAACTTTGAATTGTACTTTCTGCCAGGTCTTCATATTCTCCTTTTTCCCAAGTGTTTGTTTTGAATGACATGTATAAATTTGCCATAATTAATTTCCCTTCAGATGTGTTAATTTCCAATACAATCAGTTCTACTTGTGTGTGTGTGTGTGTGTGTGTGTGGTGTGTGTGCCGTATCCCGAAGCATACAGACAATGCACACTGCACAGTCCTCTGTCTTCTATGGTTCATTCTTTATCCTCTCTGTTCAGTCCCTTGCAGACAGTACAGACAATAATATAATACAAGACACCATCGTACTGAACCCATAGTTAAGGATTAGATTTTATTTTTTGGGGGACATGACATCTTCATTAAGGTTTAAAAAAAATATCGTTGGAGATAATGATGACTAGAGGCCCTTCCAAGGCGGGAATCACACCAGCCCCGAGGCGATATATATCTAGTGCGGCTCAGAATATGACCTTATTTGATCTACTTTCACCAATTTTTAACTCCTCCAAGATTTTCACCCCTACTACACACCTGTAAAATACTGTGATGATATCTTGAGCAGTTGTGAAGTTATCATGCTAACAGACACAAAAAGACGGACAAACTGAAAACAATACCAGCTTCACTATCGTGGCTGGTAATAACCTAAGAAAGAGGTCATTTTACCTGAAACACACACACACACACACACACACACACACACACACACACACACACACACACACACAGATATTAACTCATAAAAAAATATTAAAAATCGGATTCATCGACAAAAATTGAACCTCTCTCTCTCTCTCTCTCTCTCTCTCTCTCTCTCTCTCTCTCTCTCTCTCTCTCTCTCTCTCTCTTATTTCTTCTAAAAGCGGTGGTGGTAGAGGATCCATCATGGTAATTACTGCTGTACTCTCAACTATATCCGTCCCCCTCTTTCTCTCACTCATTTTTTGTGTCCCCTCTCTCTCTCTCTCTCTCTCTCTCTCTCTCTCTCTCTCTCTCTCTCTCTCTCTCTCTCTCTCTCTCTCTCATTTTTAGGCTTCGTCTTATAAAGGGCGAAGTTTATTTTTTTTATCCATATCATTATTATTTGCATTTGTTTCCTTTGATATTGATATAATGATATTACACATGCAGGTATTCTAGGGTAACCCAGAACCTTTTGACAAATATGAATGACCTTGACGTATTCTGAAGGTGATATACTCATTTTTATTATAAGAGTTGCATATTTGATATTGAAATATCTCAGGAACTAATTGAGATACAGCGATTTGGTTGAAAATCCTTTGATAAAAATGTTTCCTGGATATTTCTGTGTTGATATTTTGTCATTTAGCCAAGTGGGAACTACCGAATTCAAATCTGCTTTTTTTTTGGGGGGGGCAACACTTTTTAGAGAAAATCACAAAAGCTTTGAAGCTGTAACTTTCCAGACACATAGCAGCTGTCCCTCTTAAGATCTAAAACGATTATGGTTACAGTTAAGGTATTAGTTTGCCAGTTATTGAGACAAACGTAAAATTTACACATGCGTTCTTCGACATGTTTGACTTTATATCTTCTTGATACACAAGAAGTTACCTTACGGTCTTCAGATCTTAATTATATGAGAGATCGTGTCTCCAATATGTGAGTAGATAAGTAGTTTTTCTTAATTCAGTCTTACCAAGTTCCTTCCTGACCACTTTCTACAATTATTATTCCTCACACACTTACTGCCTCCCATATTCATGCACTTCTCTTCATTCCTCCACATTTCGCTACTTCCCTTTTTCTCCATCTTCTTCTACATTTCTAACAACAACGTTTCTTGCATTCTTCTCTCCCGCTTTCTCTTTTGTCTTCAACTTGTCTTTTTAGTGGTATCTCTTTCAGCTGTGTTTAGACTCCAGGATTTTCTGCTCTTTTCCTTTTTGACAATCATCTTATCCCTAATACCTTCTCATTTTCGGTCTTTTTTTATTGTTATTCCCTTCTTTCTTCTTACCACTTCCATCATCTTTTCTCCTCTCACTCTCTATCATTCTTCTTTATAACCTCTTCAGTTTGCCTTAGTTCTTTTCTTTTGCACTCTTTCCTCTTTCTCATTCTTCCTATTCCCATTCTTTTCTCCTCCTTACCCATATCGCTGAGTTTTTTTTTTTTCTTACCTCTTCTTATAGTTTTCCATTGTTTGTCTTCCATCTTCCTCCACCACTATCCTCTTCCTCCTGGCTCCCTCCCCTCAACCTCTTAGTCTTTTCCCTTCTTCCCTTCACTACCATCACCTTGTCTCCTTCATCTTTACGATTTACAGTCTTTCAAATGTTTCATATTATTGCTGGCTGTTTTACCACCGGTCTGCACCGTAACATCCCATTTCATCCTCTCTACCAGCCTTCTTTTTAGTCTTCCCATTATTTAATAATCTTCTTTGTTCCGCCTTTCTCTATCATCATATCCTCCCCATTTCTACTGCCTTCCGCCTCTTTTTTTTTTTTTTTTTTTTTTTTTCACAAATTCTTCTCTCCCCTTTCCACTTGTTCGGCGTCCGTCCATCTTCTAAAATCATTTCTTATTCCCTTTCCATGTCTCACAATCTCCTGCACTCTCTCCTTCTTTCTCCGTCCATCATCTTACCCCTCCTGATCTTCACTCTTTATCCTCTTCTCGTCAGTCATCAACATTGTCACATCTATTCTTTCCTCTTCCATCACCCTTTCTCTCGTTCTCCTTCTTCTCCGTCCCCCACTATCTACCTCGTCCCTCCTTCACACCACCATACTACCTCCATTTCATCCTTCCTCATGTTTGCTTTCATCATCATCCTCTTCTCTTCAGTGTAAGTTTTTCTTCTACCCTGTCCTATTCCTTCATCTACCTGTCTTCTCCTCCTCCTCCTCCTCCTGCTTCAGTATTTCCCACTATTTTGTCCCATTCTTCTTTTCTTTCCACCGTTATCCTGTCCTGTGCCTCTCCTTGTCCCTCTCTGAATTAACTTCCATTATAAGCTTGCAGCTCCGTCATCTTATTCCCCTCATCATTACTGCCTTTAGCAGCCGCGATAGCGAAGCTGGTATTGCTTTCAATTTGTCTGTCTGTGTGTTTGTCTCTGTGTCTGTTAGCACGATAACTTCGCAACCGCTCAAGTTATCACAACATCTTACAGGTGAGTAGTTGGGATGAAAATCACCTTCGAGTATTGTTTTCAGTTTGTCTCTCTGTCTGTGTGCTGTTGGCGCGATAACTTCTCATCCACTTAAGATACCATCAGAAGATTTTACTGGTGTGCAGTAAAGATGAAAATCTCCCACGAGCTCGAAATTGGTAAAAGTAGGTCAAGATCTGTGTGTCTAGTACCACGATAGTTTCGCAACCGCTCAAGGTATCATCATAAAATTTTACAAGTATGTAGCAGGGTAATCTCCAATGGGTTCGAAATTGGTGAGAGTAGATCAAGGTCAAGGTCATATTCCGAGCCGCGCTAGATATGTACAGGGTCGCGGCTGGTGTGATTACCCCCTTGGGGATGCCTCTAATTTATCTTGATTCTTATCTCCAGTCTTGAACACTACTATTCCTTCTGTCATCTTCTTATTCTCCCTATCATTTCCTCCTCTTCTTTCAAAAATGCTTTTACCATTTTCTTCCTTCCTGCACCGCCTCATTCTTACTCATCCTTACTACCTTTCATCTTTATCTTCTCTTCAGCTTCAAACACCTTCTCTTCTCTTCTTTGGGGGAGGTGGTAGCCGATTACTTAGGAAGGTTGTCTGTTGTCTAAAGTGACACGAGTTTGATCCTAAGTAACTGCAAGGAACTATCTGATTGTTTGAATTTCGTTAGAACAGCCTGACATGCCATAGTAGCCATTGAACCAGTCCCGAATGAGACTGCAGCCGCATGCATTCAGAATGGACGGTAGCTTTTATTCCTGTGTTGACATGTAAAGGTGTATGGCACATACGAGGATTGGCGGGTCAAGGGAACGAGCTACTACGTCCTTACATAGAGTCGGACATACTCGTATATAATAATAATAATAATAATAATAATAATAATAATAATAGTAATCTTCAACCTGACCTCTTCCCCGCGCCCCTTATCTCTCCAGGTCTCCGCCCCTTCCTTCTTCATTCATCCTCTATCATCTCATCCCCTTCAAATCCTCTCTCATTCCCAAACTTCTTCCACGATCTAAAAGAAAACAAAAATTGTGCCTCGCTGCAGCCTGTTAAGTAATTATCTGTTTGCTATTAAATTAAATAGACCAGAGAGAAGTAAGCGTCGCCTGTTTCATATACTGTACTCAGGGATGAAAAAAAAAAATAGGTTAATGACAAACTTATCTTCGCTATTTTATTTTACACTTTCTGTCGACATTTTTTTTAGTTATATTCTTCTGCGTGCCTGATTCTATAACTCTCTCTCTCTCTCTCTCTCTCTCTCTCTCTCTCTCTTACCCACTTTATATTCCCTTCCCATCATAATTCCTTACTTTCTGATCCCCGTCTCAGCTTCACTTTTTTGCCTATCCTCCATTTATTACCTCCCCCTTCCTCTCCCCTCGTCTCTCCTTTCGTCTCTGTTTTTCTTCGTACCATTTCTATTTCCTTCCCCCTTCCAGTTTTTTATCATGTTTCCCCCTGTTCTCTCGACATTATCTTTTCCTTTCCACCTCTCTGCATTCACCCCTTCCATTGGACTCCCCAGCCCCTTCTGCTTTCCCCGTCCTATAATATTATTTCTTCCTTTTTTTTTTTTTTTTTAGTTTCTCTTTAGATCTGTCTCATCTCTCCCACCTACCATTCCCTCATTTCTCTCTACCACTAACTATTCCCCTCCCTTTCTCCCTTTTTTCCCTCCTATATCCCTCCTTTCATCTTTCATGATCCTCCCTTCCCTCCTTTCTTCCCTTCTTCCTCTTTCCTTTCAGCTATTCTTCTGTTCTCCTTTATTTATTCTTTCCCAGTCTGCCTTGCTTTAAACTTTTTTCCCTCCACTTTATCCTCCACCCTTCACCCCTTTTTATATCCTGTCCCCCAACCCTCTTTCTCTTACTCACCCCTTTAAACCCCTCTTTCACCCATAACCATTCCATTCCCCAGCTCCCACAGCTCTTCTTACCCATTCATCCCTCTTTACTCATTCCATCTCATCATCCATTTCCCATTCCTCGGTCTTCTTAGTTACCCCTTCCCATCCCCATCACCCCTCCCTCACACTCCCACACATTAAGCAGAGGTGGGCTCATGAGTCAATGCTTTAATCTGATCATCCCCCAATACCTTGAAACATGTTACCGTCACCATTACTCTACTTAGTGCTAACACAACCACCATCGCTATTTGCACCAACATAATTATCACGATAATTTTCAATTTACCAAACTACCACAATCATTAAAACTACCACCTCCACAATGAACAAATCTACCACAACCCACCGCAGCTTCGTCTATCACCGCCACAGTTACCAACATCTTTTCCATCAGTACATCATCATCGGCGCAGTTTTCACCACCTCCACCACAACTAACTACTACTGCCACAACGACCATCAGCATCGATACAGCATTTGCATCAACATTACTAATATCACCAGCTTGATAACTAACATAACTATTATCAGCATCTCAGTGTCTGCCACCATCACCAGCACAATACCACGTTAGTATCTCATCGACTGCCCATTTTTACCACCACTACCAGCAGCCAGTCTTCCTCCATTATTAACAACGTTTGCCAGTAGCATCACAACCCTGTCCGACCTGCATCTCCACCGCTGTCTCTTCTACCACCACTACAACCACCAGTAGCTCCGCGACTACCACCATAAACATCACGATTACCACATCCCAATACCGGCAGGAGTGCTATCACAAGAACGCCACACGCTGTTCCAGTATCTCCAACACTCTCACCATTGCATGCTACCAGCACATTCCTCCATCGCCATTAGACTGTAAATACCACCAAACCACCAAAATGGTTACCAAAGCTACCACTACCACCACCATCACCATACAACCACTAACAATATCTCCACAACACTATCCCAGCACTTCCACAACCTCCCCTCCCCCCCCCCCCGCCACCATCACCACAGCTATCAACAGTACCTACACACCTCTCATCAACGCCAGTTATCAACTCATTCCACCATCACCACCACAGCTATCATCAGCTCCATCAGAAACCCCGTGAACGTTACCATCATTACCGCCATAATCAGTATGTTACCCAAATCCCCACCACTCTCACCATTGCCACATCATCAACTACAACCATTCATGACAGCAAGCCGCCACGTCCCACATCACTGCCGCAACAACCACGTTATCACCAACAGTACATTTAAATGTGGTCGTCGTTAACAGCTCCAACAACCACCAATACCATGGCCATCACTACATTTGTCACCATTATCACCGCAAACAAATCAATGTCTCCACGACTGATTCACCAACACTTACACACCTGACACCACCCACAACTACCACAAAGGCTACTAACAGTACTATCATTTTTTTCTACGGCTCTCACTATCAACAGTTACCACCACCACCACCACAACAACAGCAGCAAACAGCACCAAACCGCCAATTTTGCTAAGAAAGCTACCATTAAGTACCTAGACAAATATTACCACCATATCCACAACTTACCCTAAACACTTCTACATTTACCATTATCATCACAACAACTACCACAACAATTACCGACATCCTCAGAATTAAAGCCACAACGACCACAGTCAATATCACAGTTACCACAAGTACCACCACAACTACAACGGGTGACTTATGTAATCTGACTGATGTCATTTTTCTGCAATGAAATCCCTGTCAGATGACGTCTTCATATATTCTGCTTGTTACCGAAAATCAATTATCTAATGGCCGACTTCTTGTAGCAAAAAGCTTAAAACCATTTTCTATTAACCTATCTAGTACGATAATGTGCTTCTAGCGTTAGATATTATTCAAATTTTGGGAAACTTTTACTCCGGAGGGACTAAAATCAGTCTCCACTGATCTATTAATACTGTGACATGTTATTTTTTTATGCTGAAGATTTTTTTGTTTTTTTAATACAGGCAAGGGGACTCTTAAGCACCTAGAAAGCACTCAGAGACCGAATACCTCCCCCAGTGCCATTAAAAATGCCATATATATATATATATATATACAGTATATATATATATATATATATATATATATATATATATATATATATATATATATATATATATATATATATATATATATATATATATATATACTGGTTAACCTAATTGCATTTCAGACTAAGGCAAAAGTCTACATATCCTTTCTTCAGTTGACTATAACAAGAATATAATTGGTAAGCAGTAGCAAGCCCTCTGTCGTCATCAGGCGGCTGAGGTTTAAGAAATGACACAGATGATATATAAATAAAAAGTCATTAATAGCAGAGGTTAGTGGAAAAACATCTTCTTTTCTCTCTCGTTCTTAAACTTCTGTATTTTTTTAACATCTGCAATTCGACAGTAGGTAATCCTGCCAACAGGAGAGGTCAGTAAACCCTGTGAAATTATGTATCTGTTCGATGAACCGGGGATGAATAGTACGTTCTTGGCTGAATTAGATATTTTATTCACTGGATAAAATAAAATAAAATAAAATAAAAAGGTGCACCGGAGTTCGCAGCAGGAAGCTGTGTGAAGCCTAAAACCTCACAGCAAAATTAATACCATGGTTAGGTCAAGTAAGACAAGGGACACTTTTCCCACCAGCGCCTAAAATGCAGTGTTGGTCCTCGCTATCTCCATCACCCTCACTGTCATTAACTTCATCACCATTATGATCACTGTCAACCAGTCCACCACTATTATCACTACTACATTCACCATCACACTCACCGCTACCAAACAATCTCAATTACACTACCACCATTACCACACGAACCTCACCAGCTTCATCATCACTCCCACCATGACCATCATCATCACCCCCACCATCACCATTTCCACCACAACCATCATCACCATCACCACCACCACTGTCATCACCACCACTATCATCACCATTAGCATCAGGAGAGAGTAATATCGGTAGGAAAAATATCCAGCAAAGCAGAGAGGATTACTGGAAGGACGAAGAGACCTTAACGGAAACCAAGATTAGCAGAAGGCCATGAGAGAGAGAGAGAGAGAGAGAGAGAGAGAGAGAGAGAGAGAGAGAGAGAGAGAGAGAAGGAAGGAAGGAAGGAAGAGGGAGGAGGGGAAGGATGGAAAAAAAGAGGAAGGGAGGGGAGAAAAAGGAATGAGAAAGGGAGAGAAGGACGGTAGGAAAAGGGTATACGTAAGCATGAAAGGAGATTAAGGTTGGAAACACAGCATTTAAGAAAGCAGAGAAGAAGGAAGTGTAGAACACTAAGACTGAAGAAATGTAGGAAGGAAAGGTAGGACAGATTGTGAAGGAGGGGGAAGGTATGAAAGAAGGGAGGGCTTTAAAAAAAAAAATACAGGGTAGTAGAGTAGAAATGAGGGAAGAAGGACACAAATTTTAGAAACGTGGTAAAAAAGTAAACGAGGGAAAGAGGGAAGGAACATAGAAAGAGGCTTACAGCAAATGCAAACAATACCACAGTAAGTTGTAACAAAAGAATGAACACTAATTTTGATAATAGCAACCAACCCTGCAGTATTCGAAGGAGAAATAATTATTTACAGAAGGGGAGGGGGGGGGGCTTGTACCCAGGGATCCTGTTCTGGCTAAAACTTGGTCCAGGAGAAGATATACCACTCTGCCAGGTTTCCTGTTCCCGACTTAAAAAACAAAATAACAAGAAAAATAAAGAAAGTGTATACTGCCGGTGTTAACCCCATTAACTCGGTGACCACTTCTCAATGGTGGGCGAGAAGTACTACCCTACCTACAACGTGGCCACGGTGGATATCTACAAGTATGCAAAATTTTGATATCCTTTGTTTTGAGGGGAAAAAAAAAGTGAAAAAGGTGAAAAGTATGGCCGTGGATATCGGCATTACCTAGGATACCCGGGGCCTGCCAAACCATCCGGAGATTGGTCCTACGGGGTCTAAGCAGAGGTCTAACACTGAAAATTTTCGTTCTATTTGTGTGCGTGTGTGTGTGTGTGTGTGTGTGTGTGTGTGTGTGTGTGTGTGTGAGAGAGAGAGAGAGAGAGAGAGAGAGAGAGAGCTGAAGAGGAGGACTGACTGGGTATATGGATGAGTATATCTATATGTGAAGAAGCAAATGGACGAAAGATTAAAGAAAGCTAGCAGCCGCTTCTTGCCTGTGGTAGGCATTCATGGCTGAAGCCCATCATGGCGCACCTGTTGTTGTTGTTGTGATATTCGTCCCAGATCAGACTGGGACACGGGCAAATAAGTGAGCCCGTTACAGGTGCGCTAGCATGCGCTGCTCATATTAGCGAGGAGGGGGGTGGCGACTGACCACCCGCAGCAGAAGTTCCATCGGCAAACGGGCAACAATGGCAGAGGCATCACGGACATCATCCCCAGATGGCACAAAAGCACCTCCCAAATGCGAGCGGAAGATGTCAGTGACAGGACACCTTAGCATATAATGAAGGAGGGGCTCCGTCTCCCTCTCTAAGCAATGTTCACACGAGTTAGGTTCCACCCCAGTGATCTGCTTATAACATAAAAAGCCAAGCCGCAAGCGCCTGAGCCTCACAAGCAAAAAATTCGTCAGACCTGGGGGGGGCTGCAGCTGGGAGTATGATGTAGCAGCGGCATACCACGTGGCAGAACGGGAGCCCTCTGATACCACTAGCCTATGCTCTTCCAATGACAACTGCCAGATTGTAGCAGCGAAAGACTTGACAATCTGAGCCCGGCCTCTGCCGAATGGGAACGTGACAGCAGGAAGGGAACACGCAGAGCGTGCAGCCTCATCCGCCAACTCGTTCCCGTGGATGTCAACATGCCCCGGGAGCCAGTGCAGGACAACAGATGCACCCCTGCAGACCAGGAGAGAGGCGAAGGTGTAAATCGCCGACAGCAAAAAGACATTATCCTTGAGGGAGAAGGAGCGGAGACCCATGATGGCAGAGAGCGAGTCCGAATGGACGACCACACGGCGATATTGATGGTGGTGTGCATGCCGCAAAGCCCCCAGTATAGCCGCCAGCTCTGCCTGGAACACAGAGGCCCCCTGTGAAAGCCGCCAAGACTCCACCGTGTCCCCAAAAATGAAGGCCGCCCCTGCAGCACCATCAGCCGCCACAGAACCATCGGTGTAGTACACAGCCGATCCCGGAGATCCCAGAGCCGCAACCCGGCGGAGACCATCCTGACGGAGGAGGGCAGGGATGGTGCCACGGGGCTTGGCACGTGCTGGACAAATCAACTGGAATGGGGGAGGCTCCCATGGGGGCGGATACTCAAACCCAGCAAAGGGTGCATCAGGGACCTGGCAGATGGAGTCAGCAGCCCCCATGTCATGCAACATAGCAACCATTGCTCGAGCCCAGTCTCGCCGAGGGGCCGGGTCAGGAGGGCGTGACAAGAGCCTCAGGAGGAGAGCAGAGACAGGGAGAGTGGGTCTGCGGTGTACCAGCTGCAGAGTAGTTGCTGCAGCACGGAGCATAATTCTACCCCTCAAAGATGGGAAACTGCTCTCCAACCTCAGATTGACCAGCCGGGTCCAAGGAGGCGCATGCAGAATGACCCGCAAAGCGTCATTCTGCACGACCTCAAGAGACTGAGAAACCCGCGGGGCAAGACCAGTCAAGCATATGGCACTGTAATCTACCAGCGACCTAATAGCGTGTGTGTAAAAAGTTCTGAGTACCATATAGGAGGCCCCCAAACTCTTCTTGGAGAGGGAGCGAAGGGCAGAGAGACGCGTGGACGCTCGCTCACGCAAATAGCGGACATGGCTCGCAAAGGTGAGGTTACTATCGAACCACACCCCAAGATACTTGTGGACGGCCACGAAGGACAGCTGGTGACCCCCCAGCACGAGTGGAAAATGTGGGGGAAGGAGGCCAAAAGGCAAACACTTTGACTTGGCAAAGTTGATTTTGAGGCCAGGTTCTGAGCATTTGCCATACAACCTGGCCAGAGCCTCGTTCGCCTGGGCAAAGCAGTCCCTCCTGGTAAAGATCAGGGCCAGATCATCGGCATAAGATAAGAGGGTGACCCCACGACCGAAGTCTACATCAAGGAGCCCCTCCACCAGAACGTTAAAAAGGAGAGGGCTCAACACACTCCCCTGAGGAGTACCATTCTGGTAGTCATAAAAGGGGGAGAGACGCCCCTGAAATCGGACTCCTGCTGAGCGACCACAAAAGAAGTCACTAACCCATGACAAAAGCTTACCGCCCAACCCCCGAGCCGCCAGAGCCTGCAAGATGACCGCAGGGCTTGCCAGCTCGAAGGCCTTCTCGAGGTCGAGGAACACCGCCATCCCCACACCACCCCGAAGCTCCCCAAGGAACGATGCAAGGCAGTGAGAAGCACTCCTGCCAGGATGATAAGCAAAGATCCTTGGGTGAAGCGGACCCAGTCTCCATGCAAGACGCGCCCGCACAACTCGCTCAGCCGTCTTGGCAATACAGCTAAGGAGGGAAATGGGGCGCATGGCACCGGGAGCATTTGGCTTCGGGATAGGGTGAATAACAGCAGCCTTCCACAAACTCGGGAGACGCCCTTCAGACCACGAGAGGTTGAGCAGACCAAGAAGCCGCTCCATACCACAATCTCCCGCGTGTGACAGGATGGAGTATGTCAGCCCATCAAGGCCTGGAGCAGTGTCCGCCCTGCGCCGCAAAGCTGCCAGCAGCTCCCTACTGGTGATGGGGCAATCGGCTGGGTCAGACTGATCACACGCCGCCTGGACAGCCACAGCACGAGAGTCGGACAATTGCTCTTGAACAGCCAAGACTGATCGCGGGAGATTGGAGGAGGCGGAGCGGTCAGCAAAGTGCTGAGCCAGGCGGTCGGCCTCTGCAACAGGGTCGGGATGCGAAGGCGGACGGGAGGGACGTGGACCAGAGACGGACCTGATTCTCCTCCACATCTCACGAAGTGTGGAGTGAGAATCAAGGGTGCGACACCATACAATCCACGCCTCCTCCCTAAGGCGGCGCTTCTCCGCAAGGACATGACGAGACACGGCAAACAAGCACCGGCGGCACGGCGAAGTGCGGCGCCGCCGGTACTGTCTGCGTGCCGCATTAAGCCTGCGGTTCAGCTCTTTGACCCTATCGCAGTAGAACCAACCGTCCCGGTAGCACCTTGCAAAGCGCTTCCGCAAAGGGATGGCAATAGAAGCAGCCTGCCGAAAGACAGCGGCAACCTGACCTGCACAACTCTCTAGGTCCAACGCCGGGGGAGAGGAGGAGAAAGTGAGAGTGAGGGCCTTATCAAAGGCTTCCCAATCTGCCCTGCCCACATCCCACCGTAGCGGAGGCGGCTCGAAGAGAGGGAGGGGAGGCAATGGCAGGTCCACCACAATGGCAAAGTGATCGCTCATAAGGTAGGGATGGAGCGACCACACAGTGGAGCCTGCTAGAGGAGTCGAGAGGAAGGCCAGGTCCAGCCGACCTCCACGGACATGTGTGGGTTCGTTGACATCATTCAGCAGGGATACACCACCCACCTCCTCCAGAGTGATGGAAATGTGCCGACCTGCCTCGTTGGAGGGGAGAGGCGAGGACAACAGAGCATGGTGTGCGTTGAAATCGCCCCCAATGTATACCGGCCCCCCGGCAGCCTGGGAGAACAAGTCCCCCAGCTCCAGGGCTGCCCGAGAACTACGGTACACATTGTACACAGTAAGGGGCGACCCCGCCAAGTGAAGCACCACGCCCTGGACCTCCACACCATCTCCACAGAAGGGAGGGGGTACACAGCTAGTGGAGGCAATGTGGTCACGGACCAGTATGGCACAGCCCCTGGACACACCACGCTCACGAGGGAGGAGATGGGCGGTATAACCCGCCAAACGAAAGGAGGAGCCCTCAGACAGAAGGGTTTCCTGCAGCAGAATAAGATGCGGGCGATCTCTGACGGCCACCTCTTGAAGGAGGGGTAGCTTGCTCATTGCCCCAACACAGTTCCACTGGAGGAGGCGAAGGGAGACGACCTCCCTGCATCCAGAGACAGACTGAGGCGGGGATCGCTCGACCCCCGAGTCAAAGGAGGAGTTGATGGAAGCACCTGAGGGCAGACGGGAGTCGGAGAGTGGCAGGAGTCTGGGCACGACGGGGCCGAGCCCTGACCCCAGCCCTGGACGCCTTCTGTGCAGTCGTCCATGTGGGCGAGCCCGACTTCCGAGGGGCGCGAGGAGGCCTGCCCGAGACAGGAGCAGGGGTCCCTCGCCGCTTGCCGACGCTCCACTCCAGCCACCTGTCGATCACAGCCACCAAGGGGCCTGACCCCAGCTGAACCCCCAAAGCCCGAGCCACTGCACTCGTGATGGCCTCCGCCATCTGAGCCCCAAGGTGACGCAGCTCGTCCTTGGTAAATAGCGGTTCCTCTGGAGTAGACGCCTGAGACACTGGCGCTGTCACAGGAGCCGCCCGGGAAGGAGGAGGTGAGGGCACCCGAGCCACCGGGGTCGCTGGATGGTGAACCTCTGCCACCGCACTGGCTGTCCTCAAAGCAGGTGTCAAGGGGGGAAAGGCCGACTCGCTCAGAACCGGTGGGCCTGGCTCCTGAGAGCGGCGCTGCTGACCCCAAACAAAAGTGCCCGGGGGAGCGGGTGTCGCTATCGATGCCTGTTGCTGCCGCACCCAAGAGACTTGCCCCTCCCTGCCCTGAGTCACCCTCTTCACCCTCGCAGGGCAGCTGGGATGCCAGGCATGGTGAGAGCCTGCACAGTTGGGACAGCGGGCGGCGACCGGCTCCTTCGCCTTGAACCTCGCAAGGCACTGCTCGGTTTCGTGGGAGCCGCTGCACATCCCACACACCACAGGTCTGTTGCAGCTCGCACGGTGGTGGCCGAACCTCTGGCAGCGGAAGCATCGCAGCGGCTCTGGAGTGTAAGGGCGCAGCCAGTACACACCCCAGTTCCCCAGATCTAGGGAGGGAACAAGAGGGCCCCGGAGGGTTACGAACACCTGCAGCGTCTCCTCCCGAGTCCTCTGGTGCTGACACCTGGTCGCCTCCTCTACCAAGTCGTGTTGGAGCAGGATGTCCACAGGCATACGGCGAGGGTATCCCATCACCACGGCCTTGGTGACCTGTCCGCCCCGTGTTAGCTCTACCACCTTCACGACAGCTGCCTCGTCCTCTGCCACCGCCTTGAGTTGCAGGTATGCCTCCTCTGTTGCTGGAATTAATACACAGCTTTCGTCCCTCCCAAAGCGATTGGTCACAGCAAGACCCGGCAGCTGCCTCTCCAGGGCCGCAACTGCGTCGTAGCTGGTGGTGTAGCCCGGCTGCAGAGGAACCCTGATAGCGGGGAAGGAGGAGCGGGGAGGAGGGGGAGCTGCCACCGACACAGAAGGGCGAGGTGCAGGTGGAGGCCTTTTTGTAGCAGGCGCTGAAAAACCCTGGGCTGCAGGCTTGGTAACGGGTGAACGCCTAGCCCTGCGAGTAACAAGGGTAAACCCCTCAGCACTCTCAGAGGCATCAGCATCAACGGCGGGATTGGCAGCGGTAGCAGTGGTGGCAGAAGGAGCAGTGGTGGGGGCTGGAGACAGAGGAGCAGGCAGAATCACGTCCATCCCCTCATGGCGACGGGCGACCTTCCTGGGTGCAGCAGAGGAGGAAGCAGAGGAGCCAGAGACAGGACTCCCTGGACAAGCCCGATCGCCAGCAGATACAGTTGAGCTGTCTCCTGATTCATGCCGCACCCTCTTCTTTCCAGAAGTTAAGCACTTCTTGCCCTTGTCAGTAGGTGGGTGGGTGACCGATAGTGAGTCACATCGAATTGTGGCAGCTCCTGGATGGGTGACCGCAGCCATACCCTCACCCAACGCCCCAGGAACCGTTCCAACCCTATCTCCAGTAGTGAGGACTCTAGCAGAAGGATCAGGTATCGGGATCCTCGATGGCAGAGGATTCCTCGAAGACCCTGGGGGTCTAGACCTAGCCTTGCCTGCCATGACAGACAGGCAGAATCACTCACACAGGCACGCACACAAACACAAACAAGCACACAGAAACACAGGAAGGAGCCTACCTACTGTGGTGGAAACTGCCCCCCCGCTAGCGGAGGGCGAGACAGCCCTTGCCACAGCCCCGAAGGTCTTGCCTACTCCTAGCCCTAACCAGAGTTTTGGCTCACCCCTGCAGCTTCCTATAACCACCCCGACTACGGGGCCCCCTTGTGTACCAGGCCTGCGCCTGGAAACCGCGGGGTTCGGCTTCGTACCACGTACCAGGGGAACACTAAGAGCCGGAAAGGAAATACAGTAAGAGGCAAAAAGAAACCACTGAAGGGCGAGTGCGCACAAGCGTGAGCACCCCGGTACACAACAGTGGCTGGAGACCAAGGCGTGGTCAGGATGAAGGCGGCGAGCAACGACAGCAACAACACCTCAAAGCACTGTCGAGAGACAAGAAGGGCAGAGCAGCTCGATCAACGGTGAACCGGAGAGCTGTTACCCTTGTTGAAACAAGACAGGAGCAGGAGATGTTGTCAGTGTGGAGGCAGGCAGCAGAGTGATGGCGCACCTGCAGATGGACAGATAAATCTGACTGAAGAAATTAAAATCACGTCGTATGCATGAATGGCTTCATGTCTGAAGGAAGGGAAGAGTGGTTGGAAAGACTGAGGAAGTATTACAGTGAGAATATGGAGAATAAATTATATATGTTTTCAATAATATATATATATATATATATATATATATATATATATATATATATATATATATATATATATATATATATATATATATATATATATATATATAAAGATGTAACACACACACACACACACACACACACACACAGTGTCGCAGAAAATGCCATCCAAATTTCAGGAGCATGTTCTACGGCTAATTTTGAGGTGAAATATTCTATATCAATATGGACCTAGAATTACATAAGACCATTATAGGTAAAGGAGTCCATTTTATACCCATGAAGTCGTTAGCAGATGTCTCGTGCTAACGGCTGAGTGTCGTTGACATTATTTTTCTTTTTTATTTTTGCCTTCATTAACTTATGTTACAAGGCTTAAGTGGCACCTCCCTTAGTGAATGAACTGTTGCAGAGCCCCTTAACTCCTGCGCTACAAGAAGTCTGCCATAACCCGAGTAAAATAATCTGCTGGTGACAGGAATATTATGGAAAAGATTTCAATTACACCGAAAGAAAAACTATTTTCCGAGTAAAGTATCAACTCCTACTCACTGTTTACCTATTATTACGTTTGGATCTGCTTCATCCTGCCGATATGAAGTTTCACTGCCCCACCGAGCCGGATGCTGTGGACTCATGACGAACGGCTTTGCTTCTCTCGATTGTCTAGAGCTTCACGAGTCGGTTTGCCCCTGCCTACCAACATGAAGGCTTCACTGCTCTACATCTACTTCGGTACATTTTCGGATATATGAGGCCTCAAGCAAGTCAATAAGAGACGAGTTCCACACATTCTCGGCAGTAGCTTTTCAGGATTTGTCTGTAAAGGACGACTACTCTCTGGACCTTCTCCCTTCGGTGTTGTGATTGTCGGATACCAGTGCCCGATCGTCTTTTGCTTGTGTGCTGATAACTGCACTGGAAAGACTGACTGATCTTCCAATCTGGACAAGCTTTATTATTTTTTTTTCTGTCCTTTATATCTTCGATTTACTTGTACACCTACCACACCCTCCTGCTCTGAACCTGTCGTGATGACTAAATGGCACTACGACGGGGCAGACTGGGAGGGACTACAAAATTTTCTCCTGAATGTTCCTTGGACCTCCTTTTTCTCCCATGATGCAAATTCCACATTGGGCCACATACAGGATTTCTTTAAAGTTGGCATGGAAACATTCATTCCCCATCATAGGTACAGAAAAAGATGTAATTCTCCTAAATGGTTTGACCACAATTGTGCTAGAGTAACAGAACATAAAACAATAGCGTATAACACTTGTACAAGGACCAAAACCAAAGAATCCTTTAACTATTATAAAAATATCAGAAACCATGCCAAAACTATTATCAATCTTTCTAAATCAAACTTTCTACACAGACAAGCTAACAAACTACTAAACAATCCAAATGATAACAAAATATTCTGGTCAACCCTTAATTCATTCAAAACTAATTTCACTACCACCTCTTCCATTCCACCGTTACAGTCCCCCAATGGAAATCTAGTAAGTGACCCACGCAGAAAAGCCAACCTTCTTGTTGACATTTTTAAAACAAACTCGACCCTGAATTCAGATAATCATAATATTCCTGTACTTGATTTTGATTCCCCTGAAATACCTCATTTCATGATTCACACCAGACACGTACAAACCGTATTACAGAATCTATCAGCAGACAAAGCCACTGGTCCAGATGAAATTCCTTCAATAGTACTAAAAAATTGCTCCTCGGTGTTGGCTCTAGTATTAGCAAAATTTTTCCGTTTATGCATCCGTATCTCAATTTTTCCAGCCCCTTGGAAAGAGGCAAATATCCATCCTGTTCCTAAAAAGGGGGCAACTTCTGATCCATCAAACTATAAACCAATTGCAATAATTTCCGTCCTCGGTAAAGTTTTTGAGACTAATTAACAAACACATAGTCAAGCATCTAGAAATCAATAAATTGATCAATGATCGGCAGTATGGATTTAGACATGAACGTTCAACTGTAGATATTCTTTGCCTTCCTATCCATCAGATTAACAAAACAACAGACCAACATGGTGAAACACACACAGTAGCACTTGATATTTCAAAAGCATTTGACAGAGTATGGCACCAGGCCTTATTGTCGAAGATGTCACTCTATGGCCTTGCATCACTGGTTCCTCTAATTTCTTCTTACCTTCATAGTAGAAAAATACGGGTCATGGTAGATGGAATTTATTCTCATTTTCATTCCATAAATGCTGGCGTACCTCAGGGATCAATTTTGGCGCCAACCCTCTTTCTCGTACATATAAAAGACCTCCTATCTGTCACACACAATCCAATACACTCTTATGCTGATGACTCGACCCTTCATAGTTCTTTCACATTTAGTAACTCCTTTACACAATTTGATATTATAAATTCCCAAATAAACAGCAATTTCTCTGAACCAGGACCTTTCTAAAATTAATCAATGGGGAACAAAAAAATCTGGTCTCATTTAATGCTCAGAAAACTAAATACATTAATTTCTCCAATAGAAAGAATCCCTCAGTCTCTCACATAATTTTAAATGATGTCAGTATTCCCATATCCACTACAATTGATATCCTAGGTGTTACTCTAAACCCCAACCTAAGCTGGACAGCTTATGTTAAATCCCTTGCTAAAAATGCTTCTAAAAAACTGGGACTTATGTACAGAGTTCGTGAGTTCTTCACTGACGAGCAGATGGCCACAATATACATAAGTCATGTGCTTTCTCAGATCGAATACTGTTCACCACTGTGGAGTGGATGTGGAGCGGTTGCATTGAGGCAGTTGGACAAAATTCAAAATAAAGCCATTAGATTAATCAATAATCCTGCCATAACGCAGGACCTTCTTCCGTTATCGTTATTTAGAGATGTTGCTTCTTTAGCACTATTTTATCGATATTTTTACCGTAAGTGCTCTAACGAACTGGCTTCAATTGTGCCTCCCCTTCACATTTTCTCCCGAAATACTCGGGCAGCTGGGAGCGCCCATGAACTCACACTCTCTCCCCCACAATGCAGAACCTCTGCTTATCAAAATTCATTTATCCCCAGTACTACTCTGTGGAATTCACTTCCTGGGAGTTGCTTCCCACATACATTTAATCCTCTCAATTTTAAATCCAATTGTTATAAATATTTTATGAATGGAGGATGCCTTTAGGCACATGGACTTTTTTTTCCTTTGTTTTTCCTTCCTCCATTCATTAGAAAAACAAAAACAAAAACATGACTGTGAACTGACTGATACTTGATTATGTGGGAAATTGAACACATAAGTTTCGTGATAAGAATATATCATGGTGGTGGTGTACATAAGTTAGATAAGTAAAGGTATTATTTTAGTACAGTTTTCCTTTACCTATGATAATTTTATCTCGCCTATTTTGTTACGATTATCAGTACAGTCCGATGTCTTCACTGAAATCTTAGTATATAATAAGATTCCTCATACTTGTAAATGTAGCACTATCGATTCCTTGGGCATCAACTTAATTTATGCTTGCTCCTAGCAGACGACTCTTTTCGTTTTAGCAGAGTACCATTGGAGTGTAGGGGTTAATGGACTGTAAACTGTATCTTATCCAGCCTGTTTGAAACCAGTGTCAGAGTTGAACGAAAAATCGGTTGAAGATGGCAATTAATAACAATACGCAATCATACTGAAGGGGTAACAAACAGCAATCCTCTTTTGTCCATTAGGCAAAAGGACACGATCACCCGAAAGCACTAATTTCTTCCCCCCCCCCCTCCAGTAGCCGGAGTCTCTGCCAGTGACGACCGGGCGATCGAACACTCCACACTAACCGCCCCTACCGCAACCCCAGTGTAAACGTTGTTGGAGAGATTGTGAAACGGCCAAAGCTGGTGATGTTAGTGTGTCAATATTGTTTTTATAGACAATCGGAACCAGTAAGGGTAAGTATATAAAGGCATTTAATGTGTAACATTGGGCTGTTATCCACAACATAATTGTATGGATATGAGAAAAGCACGAAAGTGAAAAAGGACCTACAATGTATCATATGTTAATTATACTTACATCCTGTATTAAAAAGTTACAAATAAGTTCAGCATGGTAAACATCTGTTGAATGATATGTCTTTTCACAACCATTCTCACTCCCACCTCTACCACGCATCTCTCTGGTTTCCTGTCTCCACCACACGCCTCTCATACCCTCTTGTCTCCAACTCCCACCCTATGTTAACCAACATAAACTAAGATAATGATGAAATGATCAGTCAGGTATTGATCATATTATAATGTCATACACCTCTGTATCAGGCACCAACTACTCAATAACATACGATACTTCGGTATACCTGCCAACTATTTCATCCCGTTTTAAGCTGTTACGTGATATACACACTGCAAATTGGACTTTGTGTTACAAGGAGATAAGATTGTTTATCATTGGCACAGGTTATGTATGGTTTTAGAATCCTTAATTCATGTTAACGTGGCAATTTTCTCGATTAGCGTAGTTTATCATAGTTGATTCGTTATTACCGCTTGCCATCAATTTCGATGAACTACGCTGAGCGAGATTGGTGACAGAGGTAAACGAAGCCGATTAACGTCTCGATCAACAACCTTCAATCAAACTACAAGCAAAACAAAGAGCGAGAACTAGCAGAGCATCAACGCAACTTGACTTCGCCCCTAATCGCTCCTGACCACCTCGGCCAAAACTCCACGATTTACGAGAAACAGTAGCAGCGATAAACTATGTCTATCAACAACTCTACAAGCCTACAAGTTAATCTCAACAAGTAAGGAAAATCAAACATTCAAGTTAAGAAGAAGCAAACAAATTGAGTGAAGTGACATCTGAGTTGAGCACAGCACAGCTGACCTACATCATCCTACTCCACCACCCCACCACGACACCCACCACTTTTCCTCGCCACCACCAGGAAGAAGAAAGCAAGTGTCTGGACCTCACATGTGATGAACAAACGATGCTGACGTGATAAGCTGGATCAACAGTCTTCAACACTAACACCTTCCTCACCACACCTCTCACACCACCACGGCTGTTATAGCGAGTTTATTTATTGTAACCAAGGTTGTATTACTTAAGTTAGTTAACTAAGCAATTACATATTCATCAACATAAATATTACAAACTACACAGTGAAAGACAGTTACACACTTTACACTGACACGTGTTTTATCATTTTAATTTTATGGGCGATCAAGAAAAACGTAGAATGTGATTTAGTGTGTAATCCCATTACGCTAAGTAAAGCACCTAAATTAGTGCCTAAAGGATCGGCATTAGCAGCGACAAAATTAATACCCTAACACAAAAATCAGAAAACTTCCAGATTACAATTACTCAGACCATAGAGTATTGAGGTCAGGAAAAACATATAAATTTCCTGTAAACGGCGATTGCAAGGAAAACACTGTAAGAATGGCTAACTCAGCTGCAGCAAGCACCAGTGCAGCAGCACCTCCACAAAATTCCAGTAATACTCCACCTCCAGTGTATATTTTTCATGAAGACAATGATCTCAAAATTTTCTGGTACTGAAAGAGACAAGATTGTCATAAACACACTTACTGAACAGTGTCACCAATATTTCATTAGGAGACACATTACAGATGAGAGTGGAAAAATAGATGTTTTCTCATCTTGAATAAACCAAGAACGATGTACCCAGCTTGCAATTTGCTCAAGTCAGACAAGTTGTTGAAAGCTTCAACATTTGAGCAATTTAAGACAAAATTTCTCAGAAAATTCTCTGGAGGCAGGAAGTTTCTTGGTGGTATAACCCCAGAATTACACAAAATTGTAGACCTACTAAGGCAAACACACTCAGGCCCAGATCAAGGAGAAATAACAGCAGATATTTCCACTATTAAGAAAACTTTGTAGCTAGCCTAGAAAACTCAAACTGGGTAATATGTCACCAGTGCATGTCGTTGACATCAGCCCTATGCAAATTTCGTGATAGGGTGTTAAAAGTCGCCAAAATCATCCCAAATAATCCAGGGATGTGTTTACTTGACTTCATTTATGAGGCGCAATTAAACTGCAGCAAAGCTGGCGTGACTGACACATCGCAGGCCAACAGGACAGGGATCAAATTGCCAGAAATTGTAGCAGGGATAAATAAGTAAGGTCCTGGCAATGACCAGAGACAATCTCGGCCAGTTCACAAACAAACACACAGTCAAATAAGCTCAAGGATTCGTTCTCTCACACCAGGTAACAGGACGGTACAAAAGTCTAGCCGAAGTCCCAGCAGACATCGGTTGGCAAAAAGACAAACAAATGGTAGATCACCTCTTAGGCTGAACTCAAGGAACATGCTCTGTTACTATTGCACAAATCCTGGTCACAAAATCTGAGTGTTACCTTACATGACCAAATTGGGTCCCTGCGGACCCCAGCATGTCATGTTTTTAAAATGTTGCCATTAAGCCAATTTTTACTTTCACAGCTTGGCCTCTCATAACTTTCATTGTAGATGGTTATTTTATATCCTCATTAAATTTGAACAAAAAATCTCGCACTATTAAGAAGTGACATTGCAATTAATGTCAGTGGGGTACGCCAGGACCACACGTGGCCTTTCGTGTGACTATTTTTTTTTTTTTTTCAGATATTTCATATTATAAACATTAGGACAATGTCAATACAGGTAGCAAAGATTTATGCCTCAATGGTGGTGGCAGAAGGTGACCAAGAAGAAGAAAGCATACAATGAATGGATGAGAAATAGGGGCGTGGAAGGAGTTGAGAGGCGGAAGAGAGAGTAATGTAGAAAGAAAGAGAGAGGTAAAAGATTAGTAAGAGAGAGTAGGAAGAGAGTGGATGAGGAATTTGGAAGGAATTTGAGTGTAAAATGGAGGAACTGTAAGAAAATGTTCTGGAAAGAGGTAAAGAGAGTAAGACAGGGTGGAAGTGAAGTTAGCAGGGGAGTGAAAGATAAAAATGGTAGATTACTAGTGGAGAAGGGAGAAAAAGTGAGCAGATGGAGAGAACACTTTAAGAAATTGTTGAACATAGAGGATGGAAGTGATGCGAGTATAAGTGGCTGGGGAATGGCTGGGAGAAGGAGGGAAGTGAGAAGACAGGAAGAAATCAGTAGGATAGAAGTTGTGGAAGCAATGAAGAAAGTTAAATTGGGGAAAGCCCCAGGAATTGATGGAGTGTGTGGTGAAATGATGAAGCATGGGGGAGAGATAATAGTAGAATGGATGTGGAAGATGTGTAGATTGGCCTAGGAGGAAGGTAGAGTTCCGGAGGATTGGAAGTCAGGTATAATTATTCCCTTGTACAAAGGAAAAGGGGAAAAAGAGGTGTGTGGTAATCATAGGGGCATTTGTCTTCTAGTATAATAGGAAAAGTGTATGGTAGGATACTTATTGACAGAATTAGGGAAATAACAGAGGAATTAGTTGGAGCAGAACAGGGAGGCTTTAGGAAGGGAAGAGGTTGTGTAGATCAGATATTCATTCTTAGATCTTTAGTGGAAAAGTTCCTAGAGAAAGGAAAGAAGTTGTATGCGGCCTTCATGGATTTGGAGAAAGCATATGATAGGGTGGATAGACATGGATTGTGTAAAGTATTAAGTATATATGGAGTAGATGGGAAGTTGTTGAGTGCTGTGAAGAGTATGTATGAGGGTGTTAAGGCTGTAGTGCGGGTGGATGGTGAACTGAGTGAATTTTTCTATTTGAAGGTTGAGTTGAGACAGGGATGTGTCATGTCTCCATGGTTGTTCAATCTGTATATTGACAGGGTTATAAAAGAGATTGAAGGTAGGGCAGTGGATGTTGGAGCTGCCCTAATGAGAGTGGGCAGTGTTTGGAAACTCCTGTTTTGTTGTTTGGTGATGATACTGTGTTGCTAAGTGAAGACGAAGGGGAGCTGCAAGACTTGGTTGGTGAGTTTGGGAGTGTGTGCAAGAAACGGAATTCAAAGGTGGATGTAGGGAAAAGTAAAGTTATGGTCTTTGAGAGAGGTGAAGTCAATGACTGTACAGTGAAGCTGGACGGTGAGGAAATGGAAAATGTGAGTACATTTAAGTACTTGGCTAATGTGATGAGTAAGGATGGACGTTTAGAGGATGAAGTGCTTGAAAGTGTACAACAAGGAAGAAAGGTTGCTGGTTCCTTGAAAGCAGTGATAAGAAACAGGGAAGTGAGCATGGAATTGAAAAAGTTAGTACATGATAGTATTGTGATACAAACTCTGACGTATGGGAGTGAAGCTTGGACGTTGTTGGAGGGACACAAGTCAAGAGTGAGAGCAGTGGAAATGAGTTATTTGAGAGGAGCCTGTGGAGTTACATGGAGAGACAGACTGCCAAATAAGGATGTGAAGGAGCGTTGTGGTGTGGATGTGGATGTGATAGGAAGCGTTAGGATAAACACACTGAGCTGGTTTGGCCATGTGGAGAGGATGGAGAGTGTGAGACTGACGAGGAGAGTGTATGTGAGTGAGGTGGAGGGGGAGAGAGGGAGGGGAAGGCCAAGGATGAGATGGAGGGATGGAGTGGAGAGGTATATGAGAGAGAGGGGTGTGAATTGGGAGCAAGGCAGTGAAATGGTGGGGGACAGGGTGACGTGGAAGAGATTTGTTTGTGGCCACCCCGTATAAGGGATTAAGGCGTCTGGGAATAGATAGATAGATAGTATTTCACTTAACATTACCCACAGCTTGACCTCCCATGGTAGATCATTTGCTAAAATTGCTTCAAAGAAACTTGTATTATTGTACCGAGTTTGTAACTTCTTCACTGACGAGAAGCTACCTATAATTTATAAGGCATTTGTGCTCTTAGCTGGAATACTGCTCATCGTTGTAGAATGGATGTGGAGAGGTTGCACTGAAACAACTAGACGAAGTTCAGAACAAGGCTGTTAGAATTACTGATAACCCTAATGTTACAAATTAACTACCTCCTCTTCAAGTAAGAAGGAATGTTGCCTCCCTTGCATTATTTTATAGATACTTTTATGGCAAATGCTCAGACGAAGTTGCATCCATTGTGCCACCTCTCCATGCCTTCCCCCGCGCTACACGGACATCTGGTCTCGCTCATGACTGGACTGTCACACTGCCATATTGCAGAACTTCTGCCTATCAGAATTCTTTTATTCCCCAAACGTCGCCTCTTTGGAACTAGCTTCCCCAGAGTTGTTTCCCCCCAAACTTCAACCTACGGGTGTTCAAGTCCAATTGGTAAAAAATTTTTATGAACGGAGGACACCTGTAATCTGGTGTATGGGTTATTTTTGTATTCATTTGTTTTTCCTTCTTGTGATCTGTAATTAAAAAAAAAATAAAGATATCGAATGATAATGGTGAAGGAAGAAGTAGGCAGTGCTACATCAAATGAGTGGATGATGGGCACACCACTTGCCACGTGTTTGGAAAATATAACGAAAACATTTTAGATCTGATCTGTATCAAACTTTGTGGATGAGTTCAAGATCACTCAAAAGACTGAGCTTTCTGAGAACAATAGATCAGAGGTAAAGATCACAGGGCAAGGCCAGCTTAAACTGTTCTTATCACATGACGACAAAATTTTGTGGACAGAGTCAGTTTAAGACAAAAATCAGAGGATTCAGTTTTAAGAACAATCAGTCAAAGGGTCAGGTCACAGAGAAAGGTAAGACTTTACTGTCACTGAGCTAAGTCAACCCAAACAGTTTTGATCAAATTTGAACCAGTCTTAGTGGAGGGGTTAAGGTTTATGCAGGAATGTAGTAATTTGGTTTAAGAGTAAGCCTCTGTAAGTCAGTGTCACAAGGCAATGCCAAATTTTCTTTCCTTAAACTGTTTGATGTTTTTTTTTTTTCTCGTCACTTTTAGGTGAGTCCATGAAACTTGCCAAAGAAATATATCTCGATGAGGATGACTTAATGAAAGCTGCATCTAACCCCTCTAGATCCAAGACTCTACGCCAAACTAAATAAAATTGTGTGAAATTGGAAGCTTAAAATGAAAAATACGTCATTGGCGTGACGTGGCTAGTCTTTGCTGCCGCCTAACACTTTCATTGACACTTCAAGCGATTAGGACCATGTGTGCTACATTATTCTATCTATCTATCTATCTATAGCCCGACGCCTTAATCCCGCAAAGGGTGGCCGCAGAGAAAACGCCTCCAAGTCGCTCTGTCACCCACCATTTGACAACCCTCCTCCCAACTCACCCCCCCCTCCCTCATATACCTCTCAACTCCATCCCTCCACCTCATCCTCGGTCTACCCCTCCCTCTCCCTCCCTCCACCTCACCTACATACACCCTCTTAGTCAGTCTTTCATTCTCCATTCTCTTCACATGTCCAAACCACCTCAGTGTATTTCTCCTAATCTTTTCAACCACATCCACATCTACCCCACAACGTTCCTTCACTTCTTCATTCGTCAACCTGTCCCTCCACGTCACTCCACATGCTCCTCTCAAGTAACTCATTTCCAATGCTCTCACTCTTGACTTGTTCCCCTCTTGCAAGGTCCACGCCTCGCTTACATACGTCAGGGTAGGGATCACAATACTATCATGCAGTGACTTCTTAACTTCCATACTCACTTCCCTATTTCTCATCACTGCTTTCAGTGTACCAACAACCTTCCTTCCCTGCTAAACCCTTTCACGCACTTCATCCCCCAAAGTTCCATCCTTACTCATCACACTACCCAAGTACTTGAATGCACTCACATTCTCCATATCCTCACCATCCAACCTCACTGCACACTCTGTGACTTCACTCCTCTCAAACACCATACTTTACTTTTGTTTACATTAACTTTCAGATTCCTCCTCCTACACACTGTCCCAAATTCATTCACCAAACCTTGCAACTCCCATTCATCTTCACTCAACAATACTGTATCATCAGCAAACAGCAACACCGGAAGCTTCCAAATCTCACCCTCATTCATTAGAGCCATCCCCACATCCACTGCCCTACCCTGCACCTCCTTTACAACCCCATCCATATATATATTAAACAGCCATGGAGACATCACACAACCCTTTCAGTCCCACATTGAGATCAAAGAACTCACTCAGCTCACCATCCACTCGCACATTAGCCCTAGCTCCCTCGTACATACTCTTCACAGCACTCAACAATTTCCCCTCCACTCCATATATTCTTAATACCTTCCACATACCTTGCCTATCTGTTCTGTCATAAGCTTTCTCCAAGTCCATGAAGGCAGCATACACTTTCCTTCCCTTCTCTAGATACTTCTCCACTAAACATCTTAGAACAAATATCTGATCTACACACCCTTTTCCCTTCCTAAATACCCCTTGTTCTTCTCCAACTAGCTCCTCTGTCATATGCCTAACCGTATCAGTGAGTATTCTACCATATATTTTACCGGTCACACTAAGAAGGCAAATACCCCTATGGTTACCTTATTGCTAACAAAATTATGGCTACCATCATAAAAGCCAATATCATGATCACCAATATCCTTTCGTTCAAAAGCGTATTTCCTTACAATATGACTAACAATGACTATTGTTATTATGCCTACTAGTGTTATGCCTAGAAACATTAAGGTCATCAGTATTCCATATAGTCACGTTAACCATCAACATTTTGCATACCAATGTTATATTTACCATCATTATTGTTTTCTCCATCGCCATTATCCCTGCCAGTGATATAACTTCCAATATTACGGCTACCAGCATAGTGCCGATTAATGCAGTAACTACCGATATATTGCTGCCAACATTATGGCTACCAACATTAACCTACCAATGCTATAATTATCATCATTATGGCTACTATCATTGTGCCTACTAATGCAATAATTACCAACAGTATTACTGCCAATGTTACAGCTACCAAAATTATGCCCGCCAGTGTTATGCCTGCCAATATTTTGACTCTCAACATTATGCAGAACAATGGTGCTGTATAATTACCAACATTATGGATACCTGTATTATGCATACTGACTGCTTATATTATGGCGGCCATCATTATGCCTACCAATACTATAACATCCAGCATTATGACTAATATATTGCCTGCAGTGTTTTAAATACCAACAGAACGGTTATCACCACTATGCTGAGCCGAGTTATGCATACCAATGTCATATCTACGAACAATATGAATACCAACGTAATGCCTATAAACTTTACACTTACCAATATTTTATCTAGAAGCATCATGGTAACAAGTATTCTATTTACCACCAACACAGCTGCCACCACTTCGGTACCAGCGGCAGTAACTACTAATACGAGCGTTGTAGTAAAAAAAAAAAAAAAAAAAAAAAAAAAAAAAAGATACATATTTTGTGCATACCACTGTTTTCGTTTGTTTTACACCTTACAAAATTTCGGGTGCCAGAATTATCCATTTTACTGTAAAGGTCTCTCGTAGCCTCTAGCACAAGTATGAACACACTATAAGAGACGTCACAGCAATAAATGGGTTAATGATGATTGTTTCCATTGTTTCCACTATCAGAGGTTCTTACAAACCTAAAAAAAAAAAAAAAAAATGTTTGGCGATAATGAAAATAAATTATTATTTCTTAGGGGTGAGCAACAATTACTAACAAGTGGCGACGTTTCCAGTAAGTTGCAACCATTACATCCTTTTCAAGTATCCTTCCAGCATCGTGCCACCTCAACTGAAACTACAGAAAAAAATCTATGGAACTCATATTTCATGCTTCACATATGATGAAATATGGGGCGTGGTCTAGTGGGGAGGGACGTGGGACTCCAGGAAGTAACACCGACCCACTTTTTATATGCATCGTGAGGAGCCAGGTATGCATCACAGGGGAGTGCTTGTTGTTCGCTTACTTTCATCTTCTTTTTCAAAATGTTTCATATTTCCACTTAATTAAAATATAAACAGGGAAATGAGTACTTTTTATTATGAAGGTGATGTACATAGCAAGGTTTTTAGTAACAGTATTTTCATAACATTTCTGGGGATATAGTACCTTCAGTAAATTACATCAGGGCACTGGATAGGATAATGAATGATTCTAACCCCTTCACTAGTGTACACCAACATTACATCAGCCAAACTACGTCAACCATAATAATGTTTATTATTCTACAGAACACACCACGGCACTGCAAGTATACTGCAATAAATCGCAAGTGGCACCAAGAGAAAAGGGGTGAATTCCCAGGACTAGGACCAGTGGACCATATAATACTCTAGCGCGTGCCGAGATCCTTAGAGAGACCGATGTACACAGTATATCACCAGAAATACGCTATCGAGGTGCGCGTTCAACCTGCCTGCCAACCCTATGGTCGTGACGCATGAGCGATACTCCTGACCTATTCTGACCCAGAAGAGCGGAGATGAGAAACGACGGAATGAAAGTAATGGCAAAAGTCTGAAATACTAAAAAAGAGTGGAGGTAATGACAAAAGACTGAAATACTGTATGACAGAAGCAATGCATAAATACAGACAGTAGTGCGTAGTAATGGTTGAAGCCGTCCAACGACAAATGTACTCATGCAAGCTGTTCGACATTTTACATCACTCACCATCACACTAAGCTTATAGTTATTACAGGCACCAACATTGCCCAAGCCAGCATAATGAACGCCTTATCACCACCTATCATACCAATTAACATATCTGGCAACATTACGTCATTCATCACTTTACAAGCTATCATATCACCCACCGCCACCATCACATCAACCAACATTTTACCAGCCACCATTATGGAATCAACATGTGTCCCCATGTGTCCACTTTCTCACCATCTGGAAAATTTGATAGGGAGGCGCGCGTGTGTGTACGAGGATGAGAGAGAGAGAGAGAGAGAGAGAGAGAGAGAGAGAGAGAGAGAGAGAGAGAGAGAGAGAGAGAGCGAATAGGAATACATAGGAAGTACAGATAACAAGAGGCCTGTTGGTTCATGACGAGGTTATCGGTTGCAAAGATAAACTAAGTCTATTGAGATCTAACCAACTCACAAGAGAAAAGGATAGAAAACAGCATGGCTCTCAACAGCCCACCAAAACATCCGGCAAAACCAGTAGAAAAAGACAGGAAAACAACAACACTAGTTAAAAAAAAAAAAAGGGTATTTTATAGAATAGACAGTTATGCACTTTATGATCTCTCATCCACAGATCCGTAAAACAAAGAGCATATACTGTCTCCGAATGGTTTCATAACTAAACAAAGAGTCTCTGTTGTCGTCACATACTTCACCCTGTAAATAAACACAGAGGGAGCGCAGTGATAGTTCGGCCAGGAGGATGGTTCGGCCACTGGCCTTCCTGAATAATGTAGGGGACCTAGATCATTGAGATTTCACATGAAGTTGCGGGATCTTGCCGACAGATGGTACATGTGTTTTTGTTTTGGTTGGACGGGAAACAGCAACATCAGGTTAGATTTTATGATTTTCCATGACCCCTATGTACTTTTTCGGTGATCCAACGTAAGCAGTAGCTCCATTAATACTTCAGGGTTGTTATCCATATATACTGCAAATATCATTTATTGTCTATAGGTGACGTGAGAGTAGATAACACTCGAACAGCTTATGAACTCTGGGTTTTGGGGCGTCATGTGTACATCTTTATACATGGGGGATGATTCGGCCACTTGAAGTGAGGGATGGTTCGGCAGGGTTGCCAGGTGGCCGAACCATCTCTCACAATTATCTAATGATTTATTTTCTTTATTTAACAATTTTTTTCTATCTATCTATCTATCTATCTATATACCTAGGCTGCTTCCCCCAAGGAAAGGGAGGTAGCCGAGACAGGACGACACACTCCCCATTTACTCATCCATTCAAACACATTCATTCGCATCTTAGCCCCAAAGGGGAGAACGGACTGATCCTCACCGGACCACACCGCACAAGGGTCAACTGCGCAATGCAATCAGTGACATCTGCAGCAGGGCCCGACAGCAGAGCTGGTTTACCCCTGCCACATCATATCAGACTCATCCCCTTACCTTTTTTCTATAAAATTACATATTCTGTCTGTCTGTCTGTCTGTCTGTCTGTCTCTCTCTCTCTCTCTCTCTCTCTCTCTCTCTCTACTTTCTCTCAGAAATTGATGAAGCTTCTGTTTCAAGAAACGCTATAATTGGAATATTACCTGAACCAGTTTCACAAAGCACTAAGCGAAGGCAAAGATATTACAACTTTGGATTTTTGTTTCACTGGATTTAAAATGCGTTAAGAGTAAACAGCATGTAAGAGAAGTAGCTTTCATTTGGCTCGGATATTTTCTTTAACAAAATTATAGTTTTATTTTATCTGAGATAGGCAAGAGTAGAGCCATTTAATTTCATTATAAGGAGATTGTTTGTTCCTTGTTTCATTAAAAGGAGATTGTTTAGGTAAAAATAAATCCAATAAATCATGTCAGCACAGATGAAAATTTGATTCTTAATTTTCCTACTGTATTTAATTCTTTAATTGAGCCCCAGAGGCAAGTGGCCAAATCATCCCACATGGTGGCCGAACCATCCAACGCCAGTGGCCGAATCATCCACACCAAGAGGGATGGTTCGGCCATTTTGGAGACCTTAAGAGTTTGGATTACTGCCAAGAAATGATGTAAGTTTAAGAACTGACAATAGCACACAAAAGAGCCAAAAGATGTGGCTTCCTCTTGGAATAAGCAGATTTTAAGAATTTCTTAAACTTTATTTATTATGATTTTTTTTTCGAAAAAGTGGCCGAATCATCACCGCCCTCCCTAATAGCATCTGCCGTAGTCTCGAAATATTTGTCGGACAGAATTTTCAGTTTTCGCAGTGTCTGCCGTTGCTGAACACTAAATGAATATTTTTGCATCTCTTGCTTTTCAGTTTAATACCTTTATTTCTAATCACAATATTATTCTGTATTTCGAACAAAATATTATATCTAACATCGAAGAATTTGTTAACAATTTTTAATTCTCGTGTTAGATATTTTTGAGCCTTCGCTTTTTTTAGTTAAAACATTTTATTTCTTTAATACTTTAATCGCTCTTCGTAGGGAAAGTTTTGCCGCGATGGGAACATATTGGTTATTCTGAGTTGCACTTTCTCGACTTTGCCTTCGTCATTAATACAGTTTGGAGACGTGTTGCATACATTATTCTAGGTGTGATGTAGCTAGTATCGTATAAAGCTTAAAGATAACATCGGACGTTGTATGATTAAAGTTCCTTGCCATGAAGTCGAACATATTGTGTGCCTAGTTACTGGCTGCTATATAATGCTTTGAGTTTTTAAGGCAGTTATTTATATTTCCCAAATCTTTCTTATCCTTTTCTTCCGCCAGTGGAGAATCGAACATGCAGTATTTATATTTCATGTTTTTGTCACCACAGTGCATTATCTAACGTTTCCCCACATAAAATTTAAACTGCAGCTTTTCAATCTAAATTATAAATTTCTTCAGGTCGTTTTGTATACATTCACAGTCTGCTTTCGTAATTACTTTACCGCCATTCTGCAAATTTTACTACAAGTGAAACTAGTCCCTTTTCGGGATTACTGATATAAATATTGAATAGAACTTGTTCTAGAACTAACTCCTGATGAACTCTGCTACTTACTTTTTATGATTCGACACTGATCAATACATGATACTTTCGATTCATCAACTAATCATTAATTCACAATAACATGATTTATAAGAAAAACCGTGGGCTTTTAGAGAGAGAAAGAAAGAAAGACGAAATAATTATAACGTAAAAGGTACTAGGGACGAGAAGGAATTATGGGCACGGATGACGAGAGAGAGAGAGAGAGAGAGAGAGAGAAAGAGACTAGTAGGGGAGACTAAATAATTATGACGTAAGAGGTATTAGGGTCGAGAAGGAGTTATAAGCACGGATGACGAGAGAGAGAGAGAGAGAGAGAGAGAGAGAGAGACTAGTAGGGGAGACGAAATAATTATGACGTAAAAGGTATTAGGGTCGAGAAGTAGTTATAAGCACGGGTGACGAGAGAGAGAGAGAGAGAGAGAGAGAAACGATACGTCGAGCTCGCAGATGTTACCATACTTGTTAAATGGTGCTGGCTTAATTAAAAAAAAAAAATGTAAGTTTATCAGTGCTAATTAAGTACACAAACTATACATATCTTGCAGTCTTTATTGAGTGTTCGGGTTTCAAAATTCTCAAATAAGAAGCTGAGGAATAGCCTACCATTCTCAGCCTATTAACCGTTCAGGAAACTGGGAGGAAGTAACCCATCCTGAACTAAAATGTCATAAGGAATTTATTGTCTAAGCATGATGATAGGACTTAACTATTTATTCATGGCTTTAACAATACGACAGTGAATGAAATATTTGTTCTGCCTTGTTTTTAGCTTTTCACGAGTTATAGCTGCTCAGGTTCGAAAAGATGTAAGCTTCGATCGCACTGTTACACGGGCTTTACGGACAAAATGGCCTACCAAAGCGTCACAAAAATGCATGTATAACCTGTAATCAGCAAAGAGGCTTGGTATCAGAACGGAAGTGGTGATATGTGAAATTGTGTGGCTTATACAAGGAACACCTGATCTCGGGGAACAGTGTCATAAATAAGTAGAATTTAGCGGTAAAATAGTCACAGTAAATTTATGCCCTATACAGTGCCGTGGAAAAGGGCTTTGGAAACACTTCAATCACACTCAAACATTTCGCCAAGGATGTTATCGAATATGAATGCAGATTACAAAATAAGTCCATGAATTGATAAATATAGTACACTGACATCTTGGTACCGCCAGATGACTTTTTCAGCTAATGAAAAGTTATCTCGTATGGAAAAGGTTAAGCTGAGTGAGATAAGAATCTTAATTGCCCTACGTTATTCTCGAGCTTCCGCATGACAGCTGAGAGGAAAGTGAGGAAAATATGGAAGGCGAAGGGAGAATAACAAGTCGAGAAGGATGATAAGTAAGTGAAGAGAAGGACAAAAGCAAAAAGCGAGAAATAGTGAAGGGGGAGGAGAGGAAAAGAAATATTGAGTAGAACGGCAGGAAGAAGAGAAGGAAATAGTAAAGAATGATAAGAAATATTTTAATTGGTAGGAAACTGACAAGAAAAGAAACCGTAGAAATGACAGCGGAAGAGTGAGTGGAAAAAGAGGGAGAGAAGAAAATGGGTGGAAGTGGGAGTAGGAGGAAATAGGATGGATGGATGAAAAGGAATGAAGGGAGGAAGGGAGGAATATTAAGAAATATTACTGCTATGACAAAGAAGCAATACAAGGAAAAGAATGAGTGGCGAGAGAAAAGGAACAGAGTAAAGACGAATAGTAGGGGGCAGAGAGAGAAGAGGAGCAAATCTAAGAGGATGAGGAAACAAAAGGGGATGAACAAAAAGAAACTGATTGGTGGGGAATCAAAAAGAGGGACCAGAGATACAGGGTAAAACAAAAAGAATGAAGAGGAGGGGGTAACAGGCTGAAAACAGTAAATACCATGAAAACTACGAAATGCGAAAAAGAGGATGTAGTGAAAAAGGGGTAGATAGATAGACAGATGCATATATATATATATATATATATATAGAGAGAGAGAGAGAGAGAGAGAGAGAGAGAGAGAGAGAGAGAGAGAGAGAGAGAGACCGATAACTACAGAGTAGAGAAAATAGAAAACGAAAGAATGATAAGGAAAGAAAAACTGAGTAACAGAAAATGAAGGAATTGAAAGCGAAATGAAAGAAATGAAAGGGAGGTGAAATCACGAGAGAAATGTTTGAATGTAGAAAAACGAAATGAGCGAGGGAACGAACTTCGGGAGTTGAAAGTTAGGAGCGAGAAGCAAAAACCCAGAGAGAAGAGTGTGAGAAGAAGAAATTAATTGAGAGAGAGAGAGAGAGAGAGAGAGAGAGAGAAACAGGATGACAGGTAGGGCAGAAAGGAAATCTATCACACACATATGAAGGAGAGGGGAAAGAGCGAGAGGGACAGACAGAGAGACAGAGGGGTCAAATGGTGCCCCCTTGTCAACACACCAAGTCAATAAGGGTCGGCTCAGTACCAGCCTTACACTGTTGGCTGTGTGTGTGTGTGTGTGTGTGTGTGTGTGTGTAAGAGAGAGAGAGAGAGAGAGAGAGAGAGAGAGAGAGAAATAAGGAAAGGAGGTATGAGTGAGGGGGAAACGTGGAGGGAGGGAAAGATAGGGAAGTGGAGACAAAACAGAGAGGGATGAAAGAAGTGAAACCTGGTAGAACATAGGCGGGAGTTAGACATAAGGAGGGATGACGCTAAGAAAGGTAATTGTAGAAATGACGGAAAATGAGAGAAGGTGGAGACAGTGGGAAACTGATGGAGGGGTGAGGGAGAGGGAAATGGAGGGAAGAGGAAGAATAGGATGCTGGAGATGGGGTGCAGAGGAAAAACATAGTGATGGAAGGGTGGATAGAGAAAGAAATGCTGGACGAATGGACAGGGAGAGAAAATGATGAAGAGGGAAGGAAAAAAATGAGGATATGAGGCGTGAATAGGAACGACCAATAAGGGACGAAAGTAAGAAAAGGAAAGTTGAGCGCGGTGATAAGGAACTGGAGAGAGAGAGAGAGAGAGAGAGAGAATACGTGCAGGAGGAGAACAAGAGGATTATGAACATGTGAGAGTAGGCTACAAGGTAAACCTGAAAGAGGGAGGAGTGTAGGATGCAGACAAGGAAGAAGGAATAAGGAGGAGAGAGAGAGCTACCTTCATGGAGGAATGAAGATATGAATCGTTTGGAATGGAATGCAGGTCAGATGAGAGTATGAAGGTATTACTCAGGAGACGTGTTTCATGGACGCTGATGAGAGGAGTCTGTAAGGAGTGGGATGGGCTGGTTAGGTTTGGAGAGAGGAATAAATGAGGTAAATAACTGACGGATAGAAACAGAGACAGAGAGTAATAATAGTCAAAGCGAAAAGGTTTGAGAACATAATATAACAAACATAATGTAACAAAGATGTTGCAAATGGATGGAAGATGGCAGAAGAAAGAATGCCAGGAAGAGAATAAGCAAATGATATGAAAAACAACATTGAAACAATTGAAGTGTTATGGAACAGGACAGAACAGAGACAGATGTAGCAGATAATAATCTATGGAGACAGAGACATAAAAGACTCTGATGCAGATGGGTCGTGGAATGCTACCTTCCAAAGGGGAGCAGGTTTGAGCACTGTTTAGACCAAGTAGGGCCAGACTAGGTAGGTGCAACCAGACTAGAAGGGCCTATTATGCTCAATTTTTTTTCCTGCTGATGATCCACTTTCGTGAATGTGGCACCTGCGCACTCCTGCCGCGTGATTGGTTGGTTTCAGTTTCATACTTGTTGTATCATATTTACAAAAAACATTTGTACCTTATATTCCAGTTCTCATAAATGTTGTTTTGCACTGTCATTGTACTATACAAACAGACATGAAACGAGTATGTATCTGTGCTTCACCCAAACGGACAATGAATTTGAGAATGCTGAATTTGAATTGAAATATTTATTGTTGTAAAAGGTACAGAGTTGTTGCATCTCTAATAAATAAATATATATATATACTTATGGATAGATATACTTACGGATAATATGAGCAAAGGTATCGAAGCAATGGAGTAGGTGTGATCCATAACAAAGTGTGACATCTTGTGAAATGAGACAACTTGTTTTTCCCGCCTGGTCGTCTCTCATGTCTTCCTCTGTAGCGACTGTTCGATTAGCCTCCCCACTTCCACCACTTTATCACTGACAAAACCACTAATTCACTTAGAATGGTACTATTGTCTAATGTAACAAGTGCCCAAGTATTAAAATACCGTTTATTTGCACTTACTCAGCCAAAGGCGTTTATTTAAAAAAATATATATATATGGGCAGATGCAACAACTCTACCTTTTACAACAATAAACATTTCAGTTCAAATTCAACTTCCTCAAATTCATTGTCCGTTTGGGTGAAGCACAGATACATACTCGTTTCATGTCTGTTTGTATAGTACAATGATAATGCAAAACAGCATTTATGAGAATTGGAATATAAGGTAAAACTGCTTTTTGTAAATGATACTTCAAGTATGAATTTGATACCAACCAATCACGCGGCAGGAGTGCGCAGGTGCCACATTCACGAAAGTGGATCATCAGTTGGAAAAAAAATTGAGTATAGCTGCAGACTAAGAGCACTGCCCAACGGATCTCATGACCCTCTTGAGTCAGAGTCCCAGCAGAAAAAGGTAGTAGCTTTGCGAGGTTAGGGTGGAGGAGAGCACTGAGGAGGATGGTAAGGCCATTTTATCCCCCACCTCTCCCAAGACCCTCTTGAGCCAGAACCTTAAATAGGAAAGGTGGTAGTGACATTTTGAGAGAAGGGACAAAGAGAACATAGAGGAGGTTGGCCAGACCACCTCATCTCCCCACCTCTCCTCAAACCCACCAAATCTATGGTCCCAGCTGCATAAAGTTGTGCTGGCCTTCCAGAAGAAGGGGAGAGGTGGAGACTTAAGTAGTCAGCCAGGATACCTCATGCCTCAGCTCTCCTGAAATTCTCTTAGGCCACAGCCGCAACTGGAAAAGGTGACAGTGACTCTTCAAGGGTGGAGATGGCCCTGTTCGTGGCGTGCTACCTAGAGTGGTGAGCAGGCTAGAGTGCTGCTTCGACTGAGTGGGTCTTTTATCACCAGTCAGACTAAAAGCACTCCCCCAGCCACTAGAGAAGAAAGACAGCCCAACTCAGTGCCAGTCCAAAGTCCACAAAAATAGGGAGGGTTAGCGTCAGGAGGGACATTCGGTCGAAAAGCCATCCAAAACTAGAAAAATGGCAAATCAGACTAGAATTGCCTTGTAGCATGCCTGTAAGCATTGTGCAAGGGTCTCTCCTGATCCCTGTGGGAAGTGGGAGGAGAATGCATCTTCGATCACCATTACCTAGCCTCCCGAGAAGACCAGAGCCGCAGGATTATGATGCCATTGTCCTCATCCAACCCAGACCCCATGAGGGTCAGCACTGCCAGTAGATAGGCCCACAACATCTTTACCTATAAAATAAATCCAAGTTAAAGGAGACTATTGTGAAGAGGATACGGTTGAGGTGATCGTTATCAAGCAAGACACTGAAGGTTTGTGTGTAGAGCACAGTTTTGAGTGATACTCATTGACGGGAGGGGAAGAAGGGGTGTTTGAAGGGATGTCAGAAGAAGGAATAGGAGGAGTAGATGATGGAGTGTCTCTGAATGACCCTTCCAAAACCAGACCTCTCAGGACACACTTAAGATCATCTGCATGCACACACTTGGTATTTCTAGTGGATAATCCCTGTACTTCATATCTGTTACCATTACGAGTTATCATGCGGTGTGGGCCTGTAAAATTATCATCTAATTGAGAGCTATGTGTATACGAACTAGCAAAGACTAGGTCTCCGACACTGATAATGATAGGTGATGCATTCTTATGGTGGCGTTGTATCAGTCCTTTTTAGATAAGGCCAGGTTAGCTATCACATACTGATCTCTTTTATGGAAGTCTTTCATTTTAACTTTACATAATCATCCAAATAATAGAGTGGACCAGCCTTGGACGATAGCAATGAATAGGGCAGTTCTTTATCAAACCCATACAAGACAAAGAATGGAGTTTCACCAATGAATGCACTGATGGAACTATTGATAGAGGTTGCAACTTGGGGTATCTACTCATCCCAATATGTGCTCTGAGAACCTGTCTCAAGCACTCCAAAATTTTCTGCTTTGTCTTTCGACAAGGCCATTGGAAGCTGGATGTTTGGGAATGACATTACATTTATTGATGTTATACTGCTTACAAATCTCAGCCAGAAGATATGGGAGATAGAGGAGGCAAGGGTACTGGACTTCCGTTCAGGGAATGTAGAGTCCTACAACCTCCCTTTCTATTATCGTGAACTCCAATCTGCCCTTTCCCTTTGTCATGACACCTCACCAGGGCCGGATGATATTCCCTATGCAATGCTTTGGCACCTGAATGATGATGCACTGTCTTTTCTCCTCAGCCTTTTTAATAGAATCTGGGAGGAATCTTCTCTCTCATCCTCTTGGTGTAAAGCTATTGTCCTGCCGTTCCAGAAGCTGGGGAAGGCAGGTTCCAGTCCCCTGGAGTATCGGCCAATTGCCTTAACATCATGCTATTGTAAATTATTTGAGAAAATGATCAACACGCACATAATGTATTTCCTAGAAAGGAATGAATGTCTCTCTCCTTGTCAGTCTGGTTTTCGAAAATGTAGCTCAACAACAGATGCACTGGTTCATCTTGAGGCTGCAGCATGTGATGCTTTTGTTAGGCAGCAGCATCTGGTGTGCATTTTCTTTGACCCAGAAAAGGCATATGATACCACATGGTGGTTTGGTATCTTCCAGCAACTCCACTCTTTTGGATTACGTGGCAGGCTACCCCTATTTATATTAAATTTTTTGTGTGACCGTTCATTCAGGGTTAGGATTGGCATCGCCTGTCTCCTTTGTACCCTCAGGAGGAAGGGGTGCCTCAAGGAAGTGTCCTCAGTGTGACCCCTTTTTGCTACAGCATTGGACGGTATTGCGTCCTCTATTCCAGACAGGGTGTCGGCCTCATTGTTTGTCTATAATTTGGCCGTATGGTATGCTGCTTCCCGAATGTCCACGGCTGAACATTGCATGCAGCTCGCTCTAGACAGGGTCTCTTGGTAGGCCATCATGCACGGCTTCTGTTTCTCCCCAACATAGGTGGTGGCCTTGCATTTCTGCTGCTTGAGACATATTCTCCCTGACCCAGACCTTCAGTTATATGGCCACAGGGTGAGATGTGTGGATGAGACAAGGTTTCTTGGCCTTACTTTTGACAGGAA
>NC_137054.1:25675796-25718515 GCF_032717465.1 Coenobita brevimanus | reverse complement strand
GAAAGGGTGGCAAGTGAAAGGAGAGAAGGGAAGACAAGTGGGGCAGGTAGAGAGGGTGGAAAGTGAAGCAGAGAGAGGGGAAGCAATTGAAGTAGGGAGAAGAGGAGGCAAGGAGAGGAAGGGAGGGAGTTTGGGAGGAAGAGAAGGAGGATGGAGAGGCAGATAGAAGAGAAGGTTGGTTAGACATAGGAAAGGGCAAGGAAGGTGAGGCGAGGAAAAGGGGAAGGCGGTTGAGGCAAGAACAGAGGGAGCCAGGTGAAGTAGCGGGAAGGAGCGGTAGGTGAAGCAGGGAGAAGGAGAGGAAGGTGAGGCTGTTTAAAGAGGAGGCAAGTAAAGCAGGTAAATGGGGAGACAGGTGAGATGAACAAGTGAAAAATGAGGAAAAAATGTGTACGTAAAAGTTATTAAATATTAGCACAATGAAAGGAAAGAAATGAAGTGTGAATATATGCAAAGGAGAGAGAAAAAAATGCACAGACGCAAAAAGGATAGCGGGGAAAGAGGAATGGAATTAAAAAGTTGAGGGAGGAAAGTAGTGAGAAAGGAATCGAAGATGGGGTGAGAAAGGATGGAGAATACTTAATGAGAAGGGATGGAAGAAGAGGGGGGGGGGGGAGATGAAATAAAAGAACTGAGGGAGGAGGAAAGAGAGAAATGATAGTCTAATGAAAGTGTGAAAGAAATGAATGGAGAGACAACAAAACAGAGAAAGTACGAAACAGGAAGCGAAGAATGGAAAACAACTGAATGAGAAAGAAGGGAAAAAATCATGGAGGAAAGATGAGAGAAAATACTGAGGATTAGAAAGAAGGGAAAGAGAGAGTGAAATGAGGGAAGGAAAAAATAACTGACGAATGAAAGTAGTAAAGGAAGAATTACGGGAAGAAATAGAGGGAAAGAACTAAAGGATGAAGGAATGGGAACAAATCTAGGGGAAGAAAAAAACTAAAGAAATGCTAAAAAATTAGAAAGGAAGAAAGGAGAAAAAAACGAGAAAGTTGAAGGAAATACAAGTATGTGAAAAAGCAGACAGACAGAAAGTGGGACAAAATGAAACAGGAAGAACGTACGGAGAAAGAACTTAGAGTGAAGGAAGAAAAGATAAAACTGGGTGAGGAAGGGAACTGTGAGAAAGAAATGAGAGAACTGAGGAAAGAGGAGAATGACGGAGAGGAAGAAGAAAAGACAAGGCTGAATGATGTAGCGAAACAGGAAGGATAGAAAGATCTGAGAAGAAAAGGGTTCACAAAAAGGCTGACGGAGGGAGAGACAAGCGGGAAGAAGGGAGGATGGAAGCAGTCAAGCAGTTACTCATTCAGCCAGAAATCAGGCCGTCTTATTCCCTCAGTCAGTCAATCAGTGTGAAAGACAAAATAACAGACCGACAGGCAGTTGAACAGAAAGCCTTCAAGGTAGACAGACAGTGAGATGGCTGGTCGTCCATCAATCTCACAACTAAGAACTTACCTCAATCAATCAGGCAGGCATGCAGGCAGGCAGGCAGGCAAATGAATATATAGGTAGACAAGCAGATAGAAAGGTAGGTTGGTAGACAGACAGTGGGATAGCTGATCATCCATTTGCTCTGCTGTGTGAGCCACGGCCTCTCCAGTAAACCACTGATGATTGTGGTACCATTCTGTGCTCCCTTGGTTTTTCATTAAAAAAAATAAGTCACACGTAAAATCATTGTTTTTTTTTTTTTTTTTTTTTTGGGGGGGGGGGATCAGATCAGAAACATTTTGGAAAGATTGGCCATGGCTGTTTACATTTGGCTGCTATGCCCGAGCAGCGAAAGTTGTTCGTCCAAACAGATGCACGGCATGGGCGTCCTTTTTTGGCCAAATATTCCAACACTCAGTACAAATCCCTGCGACTGATGCCAGTGGGACTCTGCCTTTAGATTTTACAGTCATCAAACCAGTCAGACAGATCGTCATTCCTTCATTTAGTCAGTCTAGTCAGCAAGACGACAGTCAGTCAGTCAATCAGTCAGTTAGGAAATAAGTCAGTCAGTCAGTCAGGTAACCGGAAAGCCCATCAATAGGTCAGTCAAACGTTCAGTCAGTAAGTGAAGCAAGTGATCACTATTCCCGTCACGTCCGCACAGAGGAGCCACCCATAGATCCAGCAGGCTAGCCGATGCTTAGTGCAGTAGGACAAAGGGAAGGGAACTGGTGGACAATGAGGGTTAAGAAGGGGATGCTGAGGAGGACGAAGGGGCTGGTTGAGAGGAAGGGATTGGTAGAGAGGAAGAAGAGACTGGTGGGAAAATGGGGATTGGTGGTGAGGAGAAGGGGACTGGCTAGGAGGAAGAGGGGATTGTTGGGAAAGAAGAGGAGATTGCTGACTGTGAAGGAAAGGAGAAAATTGATGACTGTGTGGGATAGAAGGGGACTGGGGACTGTGCTGGCGAGGAGAGGATTGATTAGTGTGGGGAGGAATGGAGGATTGACAAACCCTGAACAGGACGGGAGGCTGTATGACGAAGATGGGACTGTGAGGATGAAAAGGGAATGTGAGAGGGAAGAGAGGGCTCTTTGGTAGACATACGGGATCGTGAGGACGAAGAATGAGTGTGAGAGGGAGGAGAAGATGTTTTGGTAGACAAAGGCGTAATTTTTTCACGTTTTAAATCTGGATAATTTTTTAAAACTCAGGATTATCCTGACTGCAAGAAAAAAAAAAAAAGGCTTTTGCTACTTCTCGGACTAAAGATCAGTAGTTGTCAGGTTCTCAAAGTTATATCCAACCCTGACGCCTAAACTACAACATCCAATGGTTACAGTGGGCCCCACTACGTAATGCCATATGCAGGCAGTACGACGATGGCCCACTGGAAGCAACATATAAATCATACCAAGCACAAGCCTTACATGTAGAGCTGGAAACCGATAGTTGTGTTTGTCTTATATATTATTCTTTCAAGTGCCAGACGATTTTCTTTACAGCTAAGGTGAAACCTCTAGTGGATAAGGGGTTTTGCTGCTGCCTTTTAGCTTCACACTCGTGTCTTGCTGGTGTACAGTCGTGGGCAAAAATTAACTTAATGTTTCACCATTTCTGAATCTCTTTATCCTCTGCTGGCTACTACTCCTGCCATGAGACACGCTTGGTATCCTATATTTCTATGTGCACGGCAGATTCTATAAAGTACGATGAATAAGAGAGGTTGATGAATATGTCGGAAGTGGAACTAGAAGGAGTGGAATAATAGGAGAGTTTTTGTTCCTGATTTACACCCCATGATTAATTCTTTACCAAAGTGTTCTTATGTTTCATTGTTTCTCCTTGTTAATGTAAAAACTCCACTGTACTGTAGTTCACATTAACTTGGTGGAGATTATCATCATTTTACAGCTGTTTTTCTGAATCCAATAATAAATATGACAATGTTAGGATGCTTCAGAACACATGCCACGGCTGGAACAGTGCAAGAAATGCACACACCTGTTGAGTGGTGGATGTCTGGCTATTGTAATCGGATGACCACTGAAAAACACCGTGGTCACCGCCACACCTCGTAACCTCTCAGCCTCTCATCTTTACCGCCACACCTCGTTACCTCGCAGCCTCTCACTTTCACCACCACACCTCTTTACCTCGCAGCCTATCACCTACACCACCAGACCTCGTTACCTCGCACCCTCTCATCTTCATTTCCATGCCTGACCACCTCCAAATCTTGTTTCCTCGTTGTCTCTTATTTTCATTTCTGTAGGCTACCTGGCCAGTGCTACACCTTGTTACCTGGCTACCTTTCATTTTCATTTCAGTGTCTGACCATCACCACATCTCGTAAGTTCTTTTCTTTAGGTTGCTGCCTCTCATCTTCATTTCTAGGTCTGATCTTGTTCCTATGTTATCTCTTTCTATAACCTTCACCGCCACAAGCCAACACCTCGCTGACTCTCACCTTCAATTATGTTTTAACGAAATTTATGTCGACAACTGTTCCCTCCCTCAGCCTAGGATTTATTGCCCGTTCTTTCCAATGGTAGTCCAACACTACCACTTGAGGGAATTTGACCATTAGTATTCTGACCACTTCATTCGCCACGATGAGCTATTATTCATTTCAGCCACACTACAACCATACAATTTCATTTCATTCCAGAACGAGCGTCAAGATGTAGGTCAGGGAGGAACATAAAAGGTATATACTGAAGGACGCTAGGCAGAGTGGGTGAAGCAAAAGGATCAGATAAACCCCTTCACGGCGAAAACTGTTCATTAGTCTATTGTATGACATCTCATCCTATGAGGCGTTGCTTTCATAAAACAATCTCTAAGCAATTCTGTCCTTATTCAGTAATGAACCTCCTTCCAGCGACACACCACTCACAGTACAGAATGTTAACTTCAAAAAGGTAGTTGCACAGTGTCATCTGTGGAATATCAGTGGAACCATAACATTAAGCTTTGTGCACAGGCGAAGCGAAACGTACCGAGAAACAAAAATTATGTTGTCACATGCGGCAACTATGATATATACATTTTTAAAAATAGGCTTGGGAGGAACAGCCAGGATTCCAGGGACCTGTGTGGTTAGTGAATGAGTGTCTGGTTAATTTCATACATATGGTGTTGGGAGGAGGAGGAGGAGGAGGAGGAGAAGAATAGTAGAAGAAGAGACGGAGGAGGGAGTTGGACTTGACACAAGATAAAGAAAGCAAAGGAGGGGGGGAGGAGGAGGTGAAGCTTGACAGAAAGATGCTAATGGCCGCCTCCCCAAGGGACTTTTAAAGCGATATCGTCTGCCGAATGCCTCTCCCGGGGAGTTTACAGAGAGAGGAAGGAGGTAGTTGGGGAAGACAGGGTGGGCGGGAAGGGAGGGAAGAGGAAATAATTAGGAAGTAGGAACGGGTGCTTAAGTAGATATAAACGAGAACTGATGGGGAGGTGGGGAAGTGTGGATGGGTGGGACTGGATGGAGATAAGAGGATCGGTGTGGATGTAAGGATGGGAGAGGATTTGGGGACGCATAGATGTGGAGATGGGGAGTTGAGTAGGAATGTGGGGATGGGTTGGGAAATGATGAAAAAGCTGTAAGCTGGGATAGGTAGGTTAGGTGGGAATTGTTGGGTGGTATGAGGAAAACTTATTATCGTCTGCTTTTAGCAAGACGGAGCGATAATGTTTTTGCCCGCGTCTGTGTGTCTGTTGGTGTGTGCGTGTGTGTGTGTATGTGTGTCAATCTATTACCATTAATATCTTATGAACGGCTTGAGCTATCAACGTGAAGCTATCAGAGTATCAAGATATGGCCAAAATCTTGGACGAGTTCGAAAATGGGCAGTCGGGGTCAAGGTCAAAGTCATCAAAATGGCTGCCAAAGGTCTGGCGGGAGATTAGCATTCGGCTCCTGAATGATGTTCTTTCATTTTGAATGGGGTAGAGTTTGGTGAAATGAGAGAAAATTAATTAGGGAAAGAACTGTAAGGAGATTATTCAGTTTAAGTGTTCGGCTAAGGGCACGGAGACAACGGTCCGTTCCCTGAATTTCAGCATTAACCTATGTGTATGGAACGTGGGTTAACTGCCACACACTTTCAAATTTCATTATTTTGACTCTCCTTTCATTGTTCACTCTCAGTGAAAGCTGGAAATGCGTTATTCATGGCTGGTTTGATAGTAGTAATGGGTGGGTTAATGACGTGGGTCGGTCTTCTGGAATAGAAGTGAATTTTGCTATAACGAAATTATAATAATCAGTTTGACTGGAACATGAAAGGCTTGTCAGCGGATCCAGTGTTTGGTATTTGGCCTTTGATTGATGTAACTACTGTGAGCTGGGCAGCAGACAGGATGCAAATGGGAAAGGCGAGTGATGTGTCTCGGTTGACTGCTGAAATCCTGAAGGCCTTAAAAGCGAGTTTACTTACTGACTTGATGAATACGATCATATATGAGTGTGTTGTCCATAATAACTGGCTGAAGATAGTGATTGTAAGTGTGTAAATGCGGTAGGGCGATGCTCTGGAAAGAGGAAATCATGGAGGCATTAAAATATTGGACAAGATAATGAAGGCAACCGAGAGTGTCCAAGAAGGTATTATTAGCGAAAGTGTGAATATTGATGAGATGAGGTTTGGGTTCATGCCAGGCAAAGGGGCCCCTGATGCCATATTCATTGGCCACAAGCTTCAGGAAAATTATCTAGGAAAGAACAGGGAGCTGTACTTTGTTTTGGTAAATTTGAAAAAGGCTTTTGACAAAGTCCATAGCGAGGGGGTGAAGTGGGATATGAGAAAGCTTGTGATCGAGGAGTTGTTGGTTAGAGTGGTTATGGCTATGTATGTGGGTGCTCACACCAAGCTGAGAATGAATGGAGAGTTGAATGATGAGTTTTTCAGGGTTCAGTCTTGAGTCCCATAATATTTGCCATGGTGCTTTAAGCTCTTTCAGGTAACTTCATAAATGGGGTTCATGGGAAATACTGAATGCTTATTACTTGGTATTGATTGCCGAGGATGAAAGGGAGGCTGATGGAAGATTTAGGACGTGGAGAGATGGAATGGGACACAATTATTTGGTCATATTTTGCAGTGTTTGTGATAAGTGGTTGCATGAAAGATGAAGTCGAATTAGAAGTGGACTGTGAGATAATGCAGATTTCGTGCGTGCAGTGTGCCGGGAAGAGTGTATGGAGATTGTCGGGCATAGAAAGATCGATCTTGCTAGCTAGTCTCTTCAGTTAGTGGAAAAGTTTTGTCGTCTGGGGGACATGTTATGTGCTGGAGGTGGGGCTCACTCTATGGTTAGAAAGAGGGGTGATTGGAAGAAGTTCAGGGAGCTGTTGCCTCTCCTAACGCTGAGAGGGCTCTCCCTCTGCGCTATGGAATCTTTGTACTGTATGTGGCATGTGTCAGAAGTAAAATGCTGTGCGGCAATGTGACCTGTACAGTAAAGGAAGAGGATATTCGTAGGCTATAATGTGCAGAAATAATAGTAATGAGACGGATGTGTAGTATCTCCTTGAATGCGAGACCTGGCGATGCAAGGTTTACAAATGATGAGTTAAGTGGAAAGATGGCACTTGAGTGTATTGGTATTTGTGATGAGGAGAGGCAGAGTGAGATGATTCGGGCATTCGGAGAGGATATAGGATGACAACTGGGTGTGGAATGTGATAAGTTTTATCTTCGGGGGAGGGTTGCGAAAGGCAGACCAAAAAATACCAGAGATTATGTAATAGAGTAGTGGTCGAGAACCTTTGATGGACTGGAGGCCGGAACTGCTCTGTTACTCAGTTGGCAGGCCAGATGTCTTGAACTTGTTAAATACACATCCCCTCTTATAATAATAATAATAATAATAATAATAATAATAGGAAGTTATTCTGGAAAGAGGTGCGTAAATGTAGAAGTGAAAGCAGAAAGAAATGTGATGGTTTCAAGGATGTAGGTGATAGATTATTAACCCACGGGGATGAAGTAAGAACCAGATGGAAAGAATATTTTGAAAGCCAGATGAATGGGAATAGAGAGAACAAAGCGGCTGTAAACATGATTTGTTTGGGGTGTGTGCAGAGAAGGAATGAAATGCTAGGAGACGTGACATTCGCACAGGTGAAGAGTGCTGTGAAGCTGCTGAAAAATGGGAAAGCAGCTGGGGTTGATGAGGTGTATGCAGAGATGTTTAAGTGTAGTGGAAAGAGTGGAATGAAGTGCTTCTTGGAGATATGTAAGAAGGCATGGATGAGTGAAACTGTGCCTGCAGTGTGGAAAAAGGCTGTGATTATACCCCTGTACAAAAATAAAGGTAAGCAAAGTGACTGCAAGAATTATCGTGGCATAAGTTTATTGCGTGTGGTAAGGAAGGTATATGGAAGAATTATAGAGAAAGTAAGGCATATATCAGAAGTCCTAGTGAGTGATAAACAAGGTGGCTTTAGGAGTGGCAAAGGATGTGTGGATCAAATATTTGCAGTGAGACAGATAGCAGAGAAGGATTGTTAGAAAGACTATAAGGTGTTTATGGCATTTATGCATCTGGAAAAAGCATATGACAAAGTGGACAGAAAAGGATTGTGGATAGTTTTGCGCATGTACGGTGTAGATGGTAAGCTGCTAGGTGCTGTCAAGAATTTTTATGATGGTACTGAAGCATGTGTAAGGGTTAATGGACATCTAAGTGAATGGTTCACGATCGGTGTGGGCGTGTGACAAGGTTGTGTGATGTCCCCATGGTTGTTCAATATGTATATGGATGAGGTGATGAGAGAAGTAAACACACGAGTAGTGGAGAGAGGGATGGCGTTGGTAATGAATGGTGATGGATGGAATATCTCAAAATTGTTGTATGCTGATGATCATGCAGTAATGCTTGCAAGACAAGAACTTGGTAGGCTAGTGCAGAGTTTTGCTGATGTCTGTGAGCGTCGTGCCTTGAAAGTAAATGTAGAAAAGAGTTAAGAGATGGTTACTGAGAGAGAAGGTGACTCCCAGTGCGATGTAACGGTGAATGGAGAGAGACTGGAATTGGTGACAGAGTTCAAATACCTGGGTATAGTTATAGAAAAGATAGGAAAATGTGCAAAAGAAGTTGAAAGTAGAATGACACAAGGAAGGAAAGTAGCTGTTGCAATGAAGGCCTTGATAAGAAACAGAGGCTTGAGTGTTGCAGCTGCACAAGGCTTACATGAAGCAGTGTTAGTGCCAACTCTAACTTATGGATGTGAGACAATGATGTGGCATGAAAATGAAAAGTCAAGAGTAAGAGCAGTGGAGATGGGACTGCTGAGGAATGTATGTGGAGTATAGAGGGTGGACAGAATACGAAATAATGTGATTCATGAAATATGTGGAGTGAGGAAGTTGGTGGACATCAGAATCGAAGAGACTGTATTGAAATGGTATGGTCACATGGAGAGAATGGATAACAATAGAGTGGTAAAAAAGGTACATCTGAGCGAATTTGAAGGAGTGAGGCGAGGTAGGCAAAGGAGAAGGTGAAGAGATATGGTGGATGAGTGTGTGAGGAAGAAAGGTTTGGAAGTCGGTGAGGCTAGGGAACTGACAAGAGATCGAGCTGGCTGGATGAATGTTGTGAGGAGAAGTGCATGACCAGGGATTTGGCACCCCTTTTAACGTGGCAGTGTCCTGATTCACTCAATCGGATACGTTTATGTGAAGCTACAGAACTATGTCTACTAATACCAAGTCGGATCACTTCTTTCTAAAACAGTTCCAAGCTCGCTCAGGGGGCGGACCATTGTAGTGACGTCGACTGGCTCTGGCATAAAAACCCAGTGTTCAGTTGACTCCTGACCATGACGGTGAATGTATGCTTGCTCCACTCATCAGACCATGACACATTTTCAGTCCGGAGAAGTGAGGGAAGGGACTGAAATGTGTAAGGGAAGGTGTAGGGGTGTAAGGGAACCTACTGCTATATTACAGGGTTAAAAGAGACTGCACTTCTTCCCCCTTCTTCATTTTCCCTTATCATAAATGTTTAATTTGAGTCTGCCCTTTTATACATTTTCCATTACTTAAGCCAGCTGACGTCACACAAGTCACACCTCCCTGTGCGCTGACGGAAAGTGAACCGACTTGGTATTAGTAGACTTAGCTACAGAACGTGGTGAATGTTTTTGGCATATCCAATAGAGTCAGGATACCGGGGGCTTGAATGATGAGTGAATGGAAGCGTGGCCCATAGGACTGGGCAAATTTGGGCTGTCTGGACATTGCTACTCCTCACCCTGCCCTAGGGTGGGAAAGGAGGTCCGGATGATGATGATGATAATGATGATGATGATGATAATAGTAATAATAATAATAATAATAGTAATAATAATAATATTATTATTATTAACAATAATAATAACAGTAGTAATAATAATAATATTAATAATAATAATAACAGCAGTATGGGATATATGATAGGATATTTGATGCTGTTTCTCAAGCAAAAATTTCTCAGTACTAGGCTGCAGGCTCGAGAAGAAGAGCTGGAGTATTCCATTGAATTGTGAATTATTTTTTCGACCAAACTATCTCTAACTAGTGTTTGCCATAGTATTTAATAGCCAGCAAGACTTATCTCGTTTTCACTTACTGAGTAAGTGAAAAGCGGGAATATTTTTTGTGAATGTGTGGAGCATACTGGCAGACCGGCCTGATTAGGTTTACGGGTCGGGTCAGGCTCGTGGGTCATATGTTGGCAAACCAAGTAATAAAATGAGACCTCAGGAATACGAAACTGAACAAGGAGGCTGCGAGAGATCGAGCAGCGTCGATAGCCGCCATTAGATGACCAAGGCCGACGCATGCAAGCTTGTTAGAACTTTTAAAAACCATACGGTACGATAAGAGCTCCCTACCTCAACCTAGGATCAGACATGTGTCCCTTCAGAGATGGATGGGTCAGGTGTTGTTGGAATTTTAGTTGAGGATGTGCGGGTGGTGTAAGGCAGGGTTCTAAAAAGACAGGTGACGATCTGAGTGTGAAGGTAACAACATTCATAGCATATGATGTTCATTCTCATCCTAAATCTCGTCAATTAGATTAATATTCAGATAGACAGATAAATGGTAAGGCGAGAAGAAGAATTATGAGCTAATAATGAGAGAGAGAGAGAGAGAGAGAGAGAGAGAGAGAGAGAGAGAGAGTCAGTCACAACAACGTTAAATAATCAGACGAAAATCCTTCATTGGCACGCTGATTGCAGACATTTATTAAAAGAACAAATAACTGTATTACAGGAAACAAAGTAAAAAAAAAAAAATGGGGAGGGGGGATAATGCAAGGTCAAGAAAAATTAAACAAAAATCGAGTTTTAGCATAAAATCATAACTTCATTTATTCTCTTTATATATATATATATATATATATATATATATATATGAAGCTTACTCTAAGCTTATCTAGACAGTCCATTTGGTAATACCCAAGAGGAAGGGATGGTAGGATGGCAAGAATAGCCAGGCGTTATGGGAAAAAATTCTCATGAAATTATACTATAAAGAAGGAGGTGATAGAAGCCTAGCAGTGTTAGGGAGAATAATGATATATGATCAGATATACAACTGATAACCCATTCACTCTGATGACGTTTTTTTTTTTTTTTTCGATTTACTCGGCTACCTTCAATTCTACTGAAATGACAGACGGCCTCTTCCTCCACGGAGAAGGTCCAATACTGCGGTGGACCTCATATGAACTGAAATAAATAGCATCTCTATCAGACTCCACATGAGGTCCACCACAAGAGTGGACCTTCTCTATAGAGGTACAATGATAACCAGAAATAGCCCTTCCCCATCCTAGCTAAGTACAAATAGAAAAGGGGTGTCAGTAGGAAGAGTGATATATGTGACCGCTGAAGTGTTGTAATGGCTGTGTTTGTGAGTGGTAGTCTGCCTATGTCAGCAGTAAAATTGACAGGTGCAAACATACTAATACATGAAAGGGAATACTACAAGCAAGCACCTTAAATGTCCGCCACGTTTTGGGTTCGAACCCTAGTCTCGAGCCAAAAGTACCTCAAAACAAGTATGCGCAATTCAAGCCATTGAAGCTTTTGTATGCATATAATATTCACTGTGCAGCACGTAGTGTAGTTTCATATGGGTTTAATATATTTATGGATATGCCAGGCTCTCTGCAAAGCACTCAGTCCTTGGATGTGTGTGTGTGTGTGTGTGTGTGTGTGTGTGTGTGTGTGTGTGTGTGTGTGTGTGTGTGTGTGTGTGCATTTATGCAAGGAAGATGGAACCAAAGGCTAGAAGCTGGCAAGATTGTTTCCTACAAAGAAAAAAAAAAAACAGCCAAATTCAAGATCCCTTCATTTCGAGATGCCTAGACACATTGCATTCACAAGACCGGATTTCGCAGGCAGTAGGAAACGCAGATAAAGGAAGACGGTTCCAGAGTTGATCTGTTACATAAATTCATCTATCTATCTATCTATAGCCCGACGCCCTAATCCCGCAAAGGGTGGCCGCAGACAAAACGCCTCCAAGTCACTCTGTCACCCACCATTTGACTCCCCTCCCCCCAACTCACCCCCCCCTCCCTCATATACCTCTCAACTCCATCCCTCCACCTCATCCTCGGTCTACCCCTCCCTCTCCCTTCCTCCACCTCACCTACATACACCCTCTTAGTCAGTCTTTCATTCTCCATTCTCTCCACATGTCCAAACCACCTCAGTGTATTTCTCCTAATCTTTTCAACCACATCCACATCTACCTCACAACGTTCCTTCACTTCTTCATTCGTCAACCTGTCCCTCCACGTCACTCCACATGCTCCTCTCAAGTAACTCATTTCCACTGATCTCACTCTTGACTTGTTCCCCTCTTGCAAGGTCCACGCCTCGCTTCCATATGTCAGGGTAGGGATCACAATACCATCATGCAGTGACTTCTTAACTTCCATACTCACCTCCCTATTTCTCATCACTGCTTTCAGTGTACCAACAACCTTTCTTCCCTGCTGTACCCTTTCCACGTACTTCATCCCCCAAAGTTCCATCCTTACTCATCACACTACCCAAGTACTTGAATGCACTCACATTCTCCATATCCTCACTATCCAACCTCACTGCACACTCTGTGACTTCATTCCTCTCAAACACCATAACTTTACTTTTGTTTACATTAACTTTCAGCTTCCTCCTCCTACACACTGTCCCAAATTCATTCACCAAACCTTGCAACTCCCATTCATCTTCACTCAACAATACTGTATCATCAGCAAACAGCAACACCGGAAGCTTCCAAATCTCACCCTCATTCATTAGGGCCACCCCCACATCCACTGCCCTACCTTGCACCTCCTTTACAACCCCATCCATATATATATTAAACAGCCATGGAGACATCACACACCCCTGTTTCAGTCCCACAATGATATCAAAGAACCCACTCAGCTCACTATCCACTCGCACCGTAGCCCTAGCTCCCTCGTACATACTCTTCACAGCACTCAACAATTTCCCCTCCACTCCATATATTCTTAATGATCTGTTTAACGGTTAACTCTTGCATTAGTGACTTGGACGTAAGTTTGCTGCCAAATGGATGGTACGCACTCACCGAGGTGGTGGAGGGATACAAGCAGGCATTTCAGAGGGGCAGTGACCCTTGAATTAACAATGGAAATGAGATAAAGATATAGCAGTGCATCAAGGAGACAGAGGTTGAAGGAACCAGTAAGAGGAGGAGGGTTAATGATATGAAAACCCTTTCAATTTCATTCAGTAGTAAATATTGTCTTGAACATTAATATATTGATGTACACATACATATACAATGCAGTTAGTGAAGTTAATACCAGTACATATCTTAGTGTGTACTGTACAGTATGTAAGTGTGTGTGTGTGTGTGTGTGTGTGTGTGTGTGTGTGTGTGTGTGTGTGTGTGTGTGTGTGTGTGTGGTTTCTTTGCTCGGTTGTTTACTTGCTCTCTCATTAGTACATTTAAGTGTTCCAAGTTCTACGTATTTGCCTACTATATATTTCCTAATTTTTGCTCAACTAATTGCCAACACTTCATGTATCTGTTTATTTCTCTGCCATTTAACTGCCTTTTTATCTCTTCTTAAATCTATATGTAGAATATCTTTCCTTTTCACTAATTCTCTATTTTTTTCCTTTATCAACTTAGTTTGTTTCTCAAATCATGTTTTTCTCTATTTTGGTATTAATGTCTATAAGCATGCAAACTTTTATTCAATTCCATTGAACTGCTGGAAAACTAGGGGGACTTTTTGAAAACCGGTTCTGGTTGCTAGGAATGCTGAGGTTAATCTTCCCAGAGATGCCACTTGAAAACTAAAGGAGAGAGGGGAAAAATGGATGGAACTCTTCCAACAAAGAATAACCTCAAGATTATACCTAAAGAAGTCAGCACTTTCTACGCCAATTAGTAATGCTTCTACTGTACAGCTCAATATGTGAAAAGCACAAAAAAGTGGGTTTTCAGCCATCGGAAGGCAACAAGTAGTTGCCTAGCAACCAAAACCTTGTGGACACAGCTAGGTCATAGCTAGTAATTGTGTTCAGGAATGGTCGGAATCAGTTAATTCGAAGGGCAGAGGTGCCTGCCTCAACTAAACAATAAAGAATTCATGATTACAAGAAATTAAAAAAACGTGACGAACAGGAAGGGTAACGTGGAGTGCCCCAACAGGATGGCAAACTTACTGTTGAAAAATTTGAATGCTAAGCTATTATAACAAATGAAAGAAAAAAAGTGGGGAGGGGAGGAAACCAGATCGATAATTTAACTGATTCATGAAGAGGTTAAACAGCAGTAAAAAAAAAAAAATAAGTAAAATAAATAATTTGGTTTTACGCCAGGTATCCCTGAAGGGATAAGGAGTTGCCCCTGGGTAGAGGACTTTGGACTGGAGCGTGTAGCATGTTATGACCGGATGCCCTTCCTGTTGTCTACCAATGACCCTTGGGTGGATTCGATCCTCCGACCCTTCGGTCAGAATGGAGCGCCATGACTCAGTGGGCTAGAGAAGGGATGGAAGATCGAATCCATCCAAGGGTCATTGGTAGACAACAGGAAGGGCATCCGGTCATAAAATGCTACATGCTCCAGTCCAAAGTCCTCTACCCAAGGGCAACGCCTTAGCCCTTCGGAGATACCTGGCATAAAACCAAATTATTTATTTTATTTTATTTTTTTAGCTACTGCTGTTTAACCTCTTCATGAATCAGTTAAATTATCGTTCTGGTTTCCTCCCCTCCCCACTTTTTTCTTTCGTTTGTTATAATAGCTTAGCATTCAAATTTTTTCAACAGTAAGTTTGCCATCCTGTTGGGGAACTCCACTTTACCCTTCCTGTTAGTCACGTTTTCTTAATTTCTTGTAATCATGAATTCTTTGTTGTTTAGTTGAGGCAGGCACTTCTGCCCTTCGAATTAACTGATTCCGACCATTCCTGAACACAATTACCAGCCTATGACCTAGCTGTGTCCGCAAGATTTTGGTTGCTAGGCAACTACTCATTCCCTTCCTATGGCCGAAAACCTACTTTTTCGTGCTTTTCACATTTTGAGCTGTACAGTAGAAGCGTTACTAATTGGCGTAGAAAGTGCTGACTTCTTTTGGTATAATCTTCAGCTTATTCTCTGTTGGAAGTGTTCCATCCATTTTTCCCCCTCTCTCCTTTACTTTTCAAGTGGGAACTCTGGGAAGATTAACCTCAGCATTCCTAGCAACCAGAACCGGTTTTCAAAAAGTCCTCGTAGTTTTCCAGCAGTTCAATGGAATTGAATGAAAGCTTGCATGCTTATAGACATTGACTAATACTACACTTTCTATTGTACACCTTTGTGCTACATTGGCCAGGTCAGGGGTCACAGGTCATAAAAAAAAAAAAAGGTGAAAATTGTTAAAATCATGATTATGCTCACGCAAAATGCTAAGGCTCTGAATAATATTAACCCATGGCATCTGGGTGTCATGCATAGATGACTGCCTGGAGACATCTGGAAGGCATGTATACATGGTCTAGCGTTTTGTGGCATAGTTTAAGTAATGCGCAGATAATCACCACCACAGGTAAACACTGGCAATCCTCCTGCACACATCCCAGTCACGCTTCAGTTGTGTAATTGCATCATGGATAGACCTATGCAACCAGCCTCCCTAAAGGTCATTGGCATAGTGACAACACTCACACACACTCACACCACACTTCTTAAAGCTTGCACAGAAATGGTGTTTGCAGTTGATGGCAGTATTCTGAAAGTAATTATTTTCTTATGTTCAGGGCTAGTATAAGCCTTACTTGTCCCACCGTACTTCAGCCATGCATATGGACACGGTCACAAAAATCATCAAAAGTTCCTCCACTTCTAAAGGCTCTCTCTGACCCTACACACCACCTGGACAATCTGATGGCATCAGCTTGAAGTCAGAGGATTGGTGAGTATTACTGCACTTAGTTTTTTTTTTATTTTGGTTAAGTACTAGCTGAAATAATATGGTTTAAAAAAAGGTGATATTCCAGAAATCACTTACTGGGGGAAAAGTTGGCGGAAATAAACGCCGGACACCAAGGGTTAATCCAGGGCCATGATTCCTTTTTTTTTAATGTGAGGAAGAAGGAACCAAAGGCCATGAACCCACAATAACAGTTCCCTCCAAGAGAAAAACAAAATACAATATAGAACCATATTCAAGATCCGATCATTTCGAGATGCCAAACACACTGCGTTTGAAAGACTGGAGATCATAGGCAGCAGGAAATACAGACAGAGGGAGACAGTTCCAGAGTTGACCTGTTGCATAAATGAAGGACTGGGAGTAACGGTTAACTCTTGCATAAGAGAGCTGGACAGAAAAGGGATGAGAGTTTGCTGCTAGACGGGTGCTACGCGCCCGTCATAGAGGTGGAGGAATGCATGCAGACAGTTCAGAGGAACAGTGACCATTAAAGTAGCGATAGAAAAGAGATAAAGATGCAACAGTGTGGTGAAGAGACAGAGGTTGAAGGGAGTCAATAAGAGGAGGAGAGTTAATGAGACGAAAAGCCTTTGACTCCACCCTGTTGAGAAGAGCCATATTTGAGGAGCCTCCCCACACATGAGAGTTGTACTCCACACAGGGGCGGATAAAACCCCAGCATAGAGTCAACAATTGTGCAGGAGTAAAGAAAGAACGGTGTCGGCTTAGCACACCCAATCTCTTGGAAGCAGATTTTACAAGAGATGTAGTATGATCTTTCCAAGATAAGTCCCGAGTAAATGAAACCCCAAGTGTGTTCAAGGATGATGCAGGATTAAGCTGAATATTATTAAATATTAGTGGGTATACCTGTGGAAGATTTTTTGGGTTGATAGGTGTAAGAATTGAGTCTTAGATGCATTAAAAACAACAATATTATTTTTACCCCAGTCAGAGATACGAGCCAAGTCAGACATTAGGTGTGCCATTGCCTCATCCCTTGTTTGTTGAAGTAACTGCTGAGATGAGCGTTGCAGGAACCAAATGGAAAGGTGAAGGGTGGAGTCATCAGCGTATGAGTGGATAGGGTTACAGTAGATGTACAGCTTAGAAGGTCATTGATGAATACAAGGAAGAGAGTTGGTGATACGACAGAGCCCTGAGGAACACCACTGTTGATAGATCTAGGAGAAGAATGATGGCCGTCTACAACAGCGGCTATAGAATGACCAGAAAGGAAGCTAGCGATGAAGGCACAGACAGAAGGATAGAAACTGTAAGAGGGCAGTTTGGAAATTAAAGATTTATGCCAGACTGGAGTACCTACAAAAAAAAGAAAAAAAGAAAAAAGACAGTATCGAAACTCACTTCCAGTTGCTGGCAGCCTCACTTAGACGTTAGACCTCTGGTGGACCATTCTGTCACAAGTTCCCTATCTCTACAGTGGGTGGATGGAATCAAATGAGTCTTTGCATACTTATACAGTAATCCCTCCACTATCCGATGTAATAGAGCCAAAGGCATGTCCGGAAAGTGGTCCCTTCCAGAAAGTGGGCCCCTGGCTCCTGGACTGGTATTTAAGGACCCTAACCCAACCTAACTTTGACAGCCACCTAAATAACTCCCTACCAGATTTGCAGAGGGCCTATTTAAACCTATTTAAAACCCTATTCACACCAATAATGGTCATAAAGCAAGAAATAAATGAAAAGAAAACAGGGAATGAGGAATTAGAAGTGGTTATGGAAAATATTTAAGTGTACAGGGTACTTACAGCACATCTGTGGCCGCCTCCTCGAAGGCTTTGGTAGTGGTGAAAATGCTCTTGAAGCACATACAGTAATCCAGTGTTGTGCTACACTTAATTCTTTGTACTGTGAGTTAATATTGTTTAACATTAACACTGCACATTCTGTTCCTAACTGCACTATGCCACTTTCAACCACGGGTTTCAACCGCCACTTTGCACTCCACATTTAATCCTTTGCACTCTAAATTCTAATTTCTTAACAGTGCACAACACTGTAAATTCCCATGTGGTCTAGTGGCGAGGTATTGCAGTTTATTCACTGTTTATTCACAAAAACTAGCACATGGGGCATCAATTGTGATGAACATCCACCCTCGACAATGTTTAGGCAGTAACTGAGGGCAGGGTTGCCAGATCTGAGCTCATCCACATTACCAGACTCCTCAATTTTAATTACCAAATTTAACTTTTCATTACCACATTCTTAAAGGATGCATTTATTCTTCACTAATTATATGTCTATCTATCTATCTATTGCCAGACGCCATAATCCCGTAAGGGGTGGCCATTTGACTTTGAGTTATATGTTTTACAGGGAGGGACACTAACTCTCCACCAACCCTCTTGTTGACACGTAGGGAGCACGTATGGTTTGGTTATATGGTTACCACCCAGCGTTGTAAATGGTTTCTTGGCTTACAGGGGCCGTGGCGTAAACAGCTGTTCGGCGCACACAGTCCGGCAATTTCAAATTACGGATGGGGAAAAAATCGGATTTGGGGGGGGATAGTTATCTTTTTTTTTGGCCCTTTTTGAGTTCCGAAAGTCCAGGCCCACAATGTCCAGTAAGTGGGAAGTCCAGAAAGTGGGCTTCTGGATAGTACAGTGATTACTGTAGATGTTATTGAGTACCAAAAGTGTGCATCGTACATGCATGATCTTTATCTGTCAGATCAGGGGTCAAGAGTCACCGAGTGTAAAATATATGAAAAACTCTATAATTATGACCTTGCTTGCATCACATGCTAAAATTCCGAAGAATATTAAGCCAGGTCATGATTTTGAGGCAGAAAGTTACACTGAAACATCTCCATATAGAAGTGACTTTTAGTGTCGAAACTCATTTCCAGTTGCTGACAGCGCCACCTACAATTTGTATATCGGGTGGACCAAAGCTTGGTCCGCTTAGAGCTGGCCATCGTCGCCTACTGTCTTATTATTCTGTCTCTCTTTGCTTCCTCCCCTGTTTTCCATCATGTTACCTCTGTTTGCTCTCAATTTCTATCCTATATCTGCCTGTGTGTGTGTGTGTGTGTGTGTGTGTGTGTGTGTGTGTGTGTGTTTGGTCTGTTAGCCAGATTGTATGCATGACTGTATATGTCTGTCTGTCTGTCTCTCTCTTTCTCTCTCTCTCTCTCTCTCTCTCTCTCTCTCTCTCTCTCTCTCTCTCGCTTGTACTTTGCCATAATTATTTTTCACTATTTCCTTGCATTTTAGTATTGTTTGTTTTAGCTGTTTTTAAGCCGTCACAAAAGCATAAGACATAGCGGATAAATAAGAACGGTGGAAAGTACTAAGAATATTTGGAGTAGATGGAAAGTTGTTGAATGCTGTGAAGAGTTTGTATGAGGGTGCTAAGGCTGCAGTGCATGTGGAGAGTGAACTGAGTGAGTTTTTCTATTTGAAGGTTGGGTTGAAACAGGCATGTCATGCCTCCATGGTTGTTTAGTCTGTATGTGGATGGGGTTATAAAAGAGATGCAAGGTAGGACAGTGGATGTTGGAGTGGCCCTAATGAGAGAGGGCAGTGTTTGGAATCTCCCTGTACTGTTGTTTGCAGATGATACTGTGTTGTTAAGTGAAGACAAAGGGGAGCTGCAAGGCTTGATGGATGGGTTTTGGAATGTGCGTAAGAAACGGAATCTAAAGGTGAATGTAGGGAAGAGTAAAGTTATGGTCTTCGAAAGGGGTAAAGTCAGTGCATGTACAATGACCTTGGATGATGATGAAATGGAAAATGTGAGTACGCTTAAGTACCTGGGCAGTGTGATGAGTAAGGATGGAAGTTTGGAGGGTGAAGTGCTTGAAAGGGTACAACAGGGAAGAAACGTTGTTGGTTCCATGAAGGCAGTGATAAGAAACAGGGAAGTGAGCATGGAAGTGAAAAAGTTACTACATGACAGTATTGTGATTGCAACTCTAACGTATGGAAGTGAAGCTTGGACGTTGTTGGAGGGACACAAGTTAAGAGTGAGAGCAATGGAATTGAGTTATTTGAGAGGAGCCTGTGGAGTCACATGGAGAGACAGACTGACAAATGAGGATGTGAAGGAGCGTTGTGGTGTGGATATGGATGTGATAGGAAGCGTTAGGAGAAACACATTTTGGTAGTTTGGCTATGTGGAGAGGATGGAGAGTGAGAGACTGACGAGGAAAGTGTATGTGAGTGGGGTTGAGGGGGGGAGAGGGAAGGGAAGACAGAGGATGAGATGGAGGGATGGAGTGGAGAGGTATATGAGGGAGGGGTCTGTGAATTGGGAGCAGGGCAGTGAAATGGCGGGGGCAGGATGACTTGGAGGCGATTTGTTTGTGGCCACCCCGTATAAGGGATTAAGGCGTCTGGCAATAGATAGATTGATAGACTTATGTCTCCAATGGCTTCCTTGCTTGCAAAAAATTCTATTTACCATTTTCACCAGAAAATGTATTTATAAATCAGATTTGTTAACCCAAAATTATTATTCAACTTAGGACATTCTTTTCGAACTGGATGAATACATACGGCGTTCATTTACCTTTTTACCTCATGGTTTCTTTTGTGGTGAAAACAGTAATAGTTGCGTAGTGGTGAAAAAAAAAAGTGCTTAAGATTTTAAAATGGTCTTTCTTTGTGGCTGTGTTAACCATTTTGTTTCTCCTTGGTATTACCTTTGTTCGTCTGGTCTTCTAGTTGTACCTTGTTTGTCTGACCTATAATACATTGGTCTCTCTTACTGGCCCTTTATTAACCCTCCTCAGATACATCTGGGTCTGACAGACCCGGGCAATTTTTCCGATGGTATAGTTCAGTAACTTATAGATGCCTGGGATCCCTGTCCTTCTCAGTAGCTTCCCAACTTTTTGTGCCCATGCAGGGTGTAGGGGGGTTACTTTCGTGTCTCTTGAGTTTTTGCAATACTGTATATCACTCAGAATTGCATGTCGGGACTGTAAGACCAAGGTGTACTTCAGGAGGGGGGAGAATTTTTCACTATGAATTTGCAAGGTGAGTTTATATTGTGTGCTATCAACTATGCCCTTAATGAAGGTCCTCCATTCTCAAGATCTGACACAAATACTAGGCTCATAGTGTTCTTTGTTTTCGTGCATGGTGACTGAAAGAAACTTTTAGTTTTTTTTTCATATTATTTTTTTTAATATGTGGAGTTCAATGAGTTAAAACTTATTCACATAGTTTTGTAACTGATAAGACCTAATACATTGTAGGATATTTAGGAATTCATTATATACAACGTGTGTGACACTACAACATTTTTTAAAAGATGTGTCTGACAGACCCAGGTGTACCTAAGTTGTAAGCGAAACTGTAGGTGTTCCTGAAGAGGGTTAATCCCTCCATTCATCTTTCATGTAATTTTGTGTCTCGTATTGACTCTTCGGTATATCTGCCTAGTCTACCATTATTTCCTCTTGTGTATCTCTGTTAGTGTATCGTTATTTATATCTCAATTTGTCACTTACATTTAAGCTGCAATTTTTTTTTTTTTTTTTTTTTTCTAGGTCCGTTTCATCTTTCAGCCTATCCTTCTACTTATCTATCCCTCTCTTTGTCCCGATTTTCTTCCTTATCTGTCATTCCTTTCTCCTCTGTCTATCTCTTCAAATATCTTAATTTTTTGCAGTACTCATATACTTTATTTTTTGTTCATCTCTTTCGGCTTTTTTTCTCTTTCGGCTTTTTTCTCTCTCTTATAACCTATTTTGTGCTGCATTTCCTTTTATAATGGTATCATACTCACTTCAGTCTCCTTGTATCATAAATCATTCTCTGCATTATATCTGTCATATTATCTTCTAACCTGCTTCCTGTCTCTCTCTCTCTCTCTCTCTCTCTCTCTCTCTCTCTCTCTCTCTCTCTCTGTGGTAGGTCTCCATATTATAATTGCAAATCATACTAGATAGATAGATAAATAGATAGATAGAGAGACAGATGAAGCAGGAAGTCAAATGATGAGAAGGTGTTGTGTCTGCGAGAATCGAGCAGTGCTAAGCATGCTTACACACTCTTAACACTGAGGAAAGCTGACGACAGCGGCCAGTAAGGAGATGATGCAGTTAGCTGTCAGCAGTCCTCTCGTGAACAAAGATCTAGTCCACCCCTGCTATACCAGAATTTAGGAAAGAGAGCTCAGACGGAGATTAGCCACCGAACAGGCTAGACAGAAGGAGACAAGCGACCCTAGAGAGAGGTCGAGACGGAGATTAGCCTTAGAACAGAGAGAGAGAGAGAGATAGCGAGACAGGGAGGTAGCTACCCAGGACTTACACTCTTATACCTGTTTAATATTTCCAAGACAAATAAAAATAGTCCCATACTATTCTTTACCTCTCCCGTCACTACATGACATCTGGTGGGGAAACTACTACAAGATATAAAAGCCGCTCGACCACAAGTCTAAAATATACTCCTCTACAAGCAAATACAAAGTCGCTGCTTTATGATACAAAGTTTTTCTTTTGTCTTTTGCTCCTCCTACAAGGCTATTGTTCTTTCCGTCTGACTGTCTGCCTCTTCTGTCATTCTTTCTTCTTGCCAATTGGCACTCCTGCAGTCTGCTTTTCTCTCGATCCTCCTATAACACAATAATTATCAAGATCTGCAAGGTCATCCATCAAATAAACTCTTTACAGAAGACGAACAGAAGAAGGAAAATATAAAAACAAAAATTTCCGTACACCAGATTACAGGTGTCCTCCATTCATAAAAAATCTTTAACAATTGGACTTTAACCGCTGTAGTTTTAAGTTTTTGAAAAAAAAAACTAATCTGTGAATGCCAGTTCCAGAGAGAAGCAGTAAAGAAATACTGATAAGCAAAAATTCAACAGTATGGCAGCGTGACAGTCAAGGAGTGGATTCTAACAGATGCCCGGGTAGCATGAGGGAAGGCGTGGAGAGATGGCACAGTGGATGCAACTGCGTCTGAGCAATTGCCATAAAAATATCTGCAAAATAATGCAAGTGAGGCAACATTCCGACTTATTTGCAAGAGGAGTAGTTCGACTGTATTTGCAAGGTCTTTAAATATTCTAGCGTTGCTCTTAATTTTTCCAGCTGTTTTAGTGCAACTTTTCCACATCCACTCCACAAGGGCTACCAGTATTCAAACTGAGAGAGCACATCACTCTTGTAAATTACAGCTAACTGCTCCTCAGAACAAGTAAATAATTCTGTGCAATAATCCAAGTTTGTTTGAGGCGGTTTTAGCACGTGATCTGACATGAGAGGGTATTGTTGGCGAACCACCGAGAATTCTAGTACTTTTAGAGATAGGAATATTTGTTACATTGAAGGTATTGAAGGAATCGGGGGATTTTTGTCAATCAGAAATTGATATGTATTTAGTTTTCCAAGCATTAAATAAGACAGTGTTATTTTGTCAATACTCAGTGATATTAGCTTAGTCTTGATTTATGGAGAAATCTTTGCTGAATTGGGAGTTAGAGATATCAAACATTGTGAATGCGTGGTTATGTGTAAAGGAACTGTGAGGCACTGAGTCGTCAGCACATGACTGAATGGGATTCTGAGTGACAGACAAGAGATCATTACCATGAATGCGGAACAGGGTTGGGAGCAGGACGGATTTTTCTGGCACACCAGCATTAATTGCGTGGAAATTGCAATATACGGGTACATCACCTACTATTACTCGTATCCTTCTTTTACTGAAAGAGGAGGTTATCAGTGGGACAAAAGTTGGTACGCCGTAGAAACGTATTTTATATAGAAGGGAACATTGCCAGCTCTGTCAAAAGCTTTAAGAATATCAAAGGCTACTGCATGGGTTTCTCTATGATGGTAAATTGACTGGTGGATAATATGCGTAATGAGATTGGGTATATCAACAGTGGACCTTTCGTGGCGAAAACCATGCTGTCTTTCACTCATTGTCCAAACGTTAAATAAATTCCAACCTAGACCCTTTGGTTGCCTCGTGAGTTGTATACCTATCATTCAGTAATTCTGCTTATCTGCTACACATCCAGTCTTCCAGGGTTTTTACTCTTCAGTTACAATTTCTTTTGCTTCTTTCCCTTCATTGCCTCCCATGTCCTCTCCATTCTCTCTTTACTCTCTCTCTCTCTCTCTCTCTCTCTCTCTCTCTCTCTCTCTCACACACACACACACACACACACACACACACACGGCTCTCCTTTCCCATGTTCTTTCCATCTCTCCATCGTACTAACACGCTAGGCTTTCCTCTTTTTGTTTCCACGTCTCTCTTTGATTGCACATCCTCGCATCTTCCTCTATCTTTCACTTACCCAGCACATTCTTCTTACAGGTTGCATTTATCATTCATTCACCCATTCACCAGTCCACCGTTCATCTATTCATACATTCAATTATCCATCAGAATTACCCGTTCCCGCCCCGGAGGGGCTCGAGGACAGGTATTATCACTCGGTTTGTCTGTTTGTTTGTCTGTCTGTTAACAACGCGAGAACTACTGGTGCGATTTTGACTGAAATTACAGGGATGATGGGCTATGACCCTCTGATCACTTGATTAAATTTTGGGTCTATTTGAGCCAAGGCCACCAAAAAATGTAAAAAAAAAAAAAATGTAAAAAACTGGTTTTTTTCGCCACTATTCCTCTCAATTCGCCATATCAACATGAAACCAAAACTAAACATCTTTCAACTGCATCCTATAAAATGCCTTAACATCAGGGGAGTCACACCTCGGTTAGCGGTAAGAGGGTCAATATCAGGTGGGTCGGGCCTAAAATTTTTAATGGGCATAAAATCGTAAATTTTCACCCGATTTACTTCAAATTTGTTATGTGACATCTTTGACTAGATATCCTGTTGTGGTTATACGTCAGGACTATAATGACTGCCGGGGACGGGTTTGCTGTGCCTTGAAACCACTTCTTCTTGATATATGTTTTTTTCTACACTCAAACTGCTCGTCTTTCAGTACAGTTTTTCTCCTTTCTTCCTTCCACTTCTCTTTCACTCAGTCAACACTCCTCCCAACTCTCGTCTCCCATGCTCCATTCACTCACAGTCATCCAATTATCCATCAGGTCATCGGAATCACTTTTTTTTTTTATTCATAGCCTCATTTCTCTCAGAATGCAGTTTTTATTCCTTCCTCCGTCAACCTATCTTCTATCTCTTACGCTCTTCCAAGGTTGCAACCATCTATCTGTCCCTCTGTCTGTTCACCATACATCATCCATTCATTTGGCAATCCACACATCTACAGCCATCTACAGTAACTGCCCATCCATTTAGATCCACCAACCCATCCACACACCCACCCATCTATCCATCCACATATCCATCATCGATCTGTCTTCCTCTCTATCACTCCATCCACCATTTATCTTCTTTCCATCAAATCATTCATCAAACATCCATCGATTAACACACCCATCCATCCACCGTCCATCAAAACATCATTTAACTGTTCATTCCTCCATTTGTCATTGTTCTGTTATTTCCTCCATCCATCATCCATCCATCCACCCATTCATCTATTTTTTCATTAAGCCATACATCCATCATTCTATCCATCCATCCATCATCCCTGCCAACCATCGATCCATGCATCCTTCACTCTATCGAACCATTCGGTAGTCATCATTACATTATATCATCCACCTATCCATCCATCCATCCATCCCTATATCAAGCTTACATAAATCTGTCATTCTCTCCCACCAATCTATCATATATCCATCCGTCCACCATAATCCATCCATTCATCCACTTGTCTACAAGCAATTCATGCTTAAACCAATCCATCTATCCACCATCCACATCTCAATCCATCCTTCCATCGACCTTCCATTAATTCGTTCATCAATTCATTCACATATTCACCTACAGTCCACCATCGATCAACTACCACCCATTTATCTGTCTCTCCATCTATCCATTCAGTACAATCTAGCCTTTATGCATCTAACATCTATCATCCATTTATCCATCATCCATCCATCCATGAATCCCTCATTCCGAGACCGACATTTCAGCAGATTATATGCATGTTCAACCACAGTCAGAAGATTCCCCTCCTACGACTTCATTATATTCGCCTCTTCCTCAGTTCTCTCCCTTCCTACCTCCCTCCCTCTTTCCTACCACTGTGATGGCTGCCTGTTTCCCCTTACTGTCCATCACTAGCTGGCCGCGTGTCCGAGTCCGGGGCATAGTGGGGTAGATAATGCTCACTGTCTGGCTTCCATGTTTCCAGGATTCTCTGGCTATCCGGCTGACATTTTTAATTTCCTGAGTTAGGCGGACTTTCATTATTTAAGGTAACTGATAATTTTAGTAGATTTTTTTTTACCATTCTTTGTGTTATTTATTCTTGGTTTCTGATAATGATTTTGTTCTGCTACGTAGGTTATGACATATCTATCTATCTATCTGCCTATCTATCTCTCTATCTATATTTATATCTATATCTAGCTATCTCTCTATCTATCTATATTTATATATCTATATCTATCTATCTATCTATCATAAATTGTGGCCCCCCCTGTGGCGGGGGGGACACAATCTGGCCGCACTATGGGGTGGTACTACTACTCTGCGGCCAGGTTGTGTTAGGAAGAATACTGCCACCGTATTCCCTGCGTGTCGTAAAAGGCGACTAAAAGGGGCGGGGTGAGGGGACTAGGGACCCCCTCCTCTGTTTTTTAGTTCCTGAAAAGAGACAGGCCAGAGAAAGGGATGGGGGATGGAGTTATCCCCGTACCTTGAAGATTGGGTCTATGAATGTGCGCGGATGTAGTACGATTGCGGCTAAAAGGGAGGAGATTGGGATAATGTTTGTGAGAAGAAAGTTGGATGTGTTAGCTTTGAGTGAAACCAAGATGAAAGGGAAGGGTGAGTCTATGTTTGGAAGTGTGAATGGAAGATTGTCAGGTGTTGATAGAGGAAGGGCAAGAGAAGGTGTGGCCTTGTTAGTGAGTCCGGAAGTACAGCAGTGTGTGATTGAATGGAAGGAGGTGTCATCGAGACTGATGTGGGTGAAAGTGAAATTTGAACGTGAGTTGTGGGTGTGTGTGACTGCATATGGGCCTAGTAGTGAAAGGGATGAAGAAGAGAGGGAGTCTTTCTGGAATGATTTTGATGAGTGTCTGTAGAGTTTTGGAGCGAATGTGAATGTGGTAATGATGGGAGATCTGAATGCTAGAGTGGGAAATGTAGCAGTTGAAGGCGTAGTTGGTATGCATGGTGTGCCTGGAAGAAATGAAAATGGGGAACGAATGATAGCGATGTGTGTTGAGCGAGAGATGGTGATTGGAAATACGCTGTTTGAGAAGAAAGATATTTATAAGTATACATGGGTGAGACAGGAGAGTGGAAGGGTTGTTGATAGAGCTTTGATGGACTATGTGGTTGTGTCTATGAATGTAATAGGAAGAGTGTTGGCTGTGAGAGTTCTGAGAGGGGAGGGTGGAGGTATGTCTGACCACTACCTGGTGGAGGGCAAGTTAAGAGTAGGTAAGAGATGAGTGAGAGCTAGGAGGGTTAGGTGTGGCAGGGAGGTTTTGAAAGTGAGTGAGTTGGATAAAAGAGAGAAAAAGATAGAGTATCAGGAGAAATTGAAAAATGAGTGGACCACAGTGAAAGATCGGGAAAATGGCAATGTGGAGGAGGAATGGCAGTTATTTAAGAGTGCTGTGGTGGGGCATGCAGAAGAGGTGCGTAGTGTGAGACGTGTGTGTGGTGGTGTAAGAAAAGGAAGTGAATGGTGGTGTGAGGAAGTAAGTATGGCTGTGGCTGAGAAGAGACGTGCATATGAAGTGTGGCTGCAGAGGAAGGATGAGTTGTCATATGAAAGGTATAAGGAAAAGAGGAATAGGGCAAGAAGGGCTGTGCATAATGCTAAAGAGGCAGCAGATGAGAGGTGGGGTAGGCGGCTGACAGAGAATTTTCAACACAATAAGAAAATGTTTTGGAAGGAGGTGAAAAGGGTGCGAAAGGGAGCGTCTGGGAAGGAAGAACAAGTAAAAGCAGAGGATGGAAGGATGTTAACTGAGATGAATGCAGTAAGGAAGAGATGGGCAGAGTATTTTGAAAGATTGTTAAATGTAGAGGAGGAAAGGGTGGTTGAGATTGTGGCGGATGGAAGGGTGCAAGGAATAAATGTGTTGGGAGAGTTGAATGATTCTTTGATCACGAAGGAGGAAGTGGAGAAGGCAGTAAAGGAGATGAAAACAGGGAAAGCTGCAGGTATGGATGGGTCTGCTGTGGAATGCCTGAAGGGTGGTGGAGTGACTATTGTTGACTGGTTAGTACGATTGTTGAATGTGTGCTTTGTGAAAGGTATGGTGCCAATTGACTGGGCAAGTGCTTGCGTGGTCCCATTGTATAAAGGCAAGGGTGATAAGTATGAATGTACTAGCTTTAGGGGTATAAGTCTCTTGTGTGTTGTAGGTAAGGTGTATGGTAGAGTGTTAATTATGAGAGTTAGAGAGGGTACAGAGGGAGTGATTGGTGATGAGCAGTGTGGCTTTAGGAGAGGGAGGGGATGCATGGATCAGGTGTTTGCAGTGAGACAAGTGTGTGAAAAGTATTTAGCAAAAGGCAAGGATGTGTTTTGGGCATTTATGGATTTAGAGAAAGCGTATGATAGAAATGATAGGGAGGCTTCGTGGACTGTTTTAAGATTGTATGGACTTGAAGGTAGGTTACTAAAAGGGGTGAAAAATTTTTATGTAAATAGTAGAGCGTGTGTAAGAGTGGGAAATGCTGTGAGTGATTGGTTTTCTGTGAAAGTGGGGCTGCGACAGGGATATGTGATGTCGCCTTGGTTGTTTAATATTTACATGGATGGTGTTGTAAGGGAGGTGAATGCAAGAGTTTTAGGTGGAGGTCTGAGTCTGGTGAATGTTGATGGTGGAGAGTGGAATCTGAAGCAGCTGCTGTTTGCAGATGATACTGCATTGGTGGCTGATTCAGAGGAGAGATTGAGACAGTTGGTAGAGGAGTTTGGAAGGGTGTGTGAAAAGAGGAAATTAAAAGTAAATGAGAATAAGAGTAAAGTGATGAAGTGTACGAGGTTGGTAGATGGTAGGGGGATCAATATAGTTTTGAATGGTGAGTTGCTTGAGGAGGTAGAGTGTTTTAAATATCTAGGGTCACATGTTGCTGTGGATGGAAGAATAGATGCAGAAGTGAAGTTTAGAATAAATGAAGTAGGAAAGGTGCTGGGAGGAATGAAAAAAGTGTTTAGATTTCGTTCACTTAGAATGGATGTAAAGAGAAGGCTGTATGAGGGTATTGTGGTACCGACTGCATTATATGGGGCTGAAACATGGAATATGGGTGTAGCAGAGAGGAAAAGTTTGAATGTAATGGAGATGAGGTGTCTGAGGAGTATGTGTGGAGTGACGTGTATGGATCGAGTGCGAAATGATGAAGTGTGAAGGAGAACTGGAGTTGTTTGGGAGATGGCTGATAGAGCTGAGCAGAGGGTGTTGCGATGGTTTGGGCATATGGAGAGAATGGATATTGAGCGATTGGTGATAAAGATAACTAGATCTGATGTGAGAGGTGTAAGGCTGACAGGAAGACCACGAATAGGATGGATGGACAATGTGAAGAGAGCACTGGATGCGAGAGGGATGTCTGTTGAGCAAGGAAGAGTGGCTGTGCGTGACAGAAATAAATGGAGAGAAATTGTGAATGAATAAGTGATGACGCAGCCCTGAGGAGATATTCTCCCGCATTTGGTCTGATCAGCTAGTCAGGTCAGGTGCGGGTAAGGGGATGAGTCTGTTATGATGTGGCAGGGGTAAACCAGCTCTGCTGTCGGGCCCTGCTGCGGATGTCACTGATTGCATTGCGCAGTTGACCCTTGTGCGGTGTGGTGCGGTAAGGATCTGTCCGTTCTCCCCTTTGGGGCTAAGATGCGAATGAATGTGTCTGAATGGATGAGTAAATGGGGAGTGTGTCGTCCTGTCTCGGCTACCTCCCTTTCCTTGGAGGAAGCAGCCTAGGTTTATATATATATATATATATATATATATATATATATATATATATATATATATATATATACTTTAATTTTAATTCTCTCCTACCGCACAAAGGCCAAAAATATACATGTGCAAAAAGAGAGAAGGAAAGTTTTTTGTCATAAATACAATATTGAGCACTCCTTTCATCCGGGTGGGTAGAGAACACAATACAGACTAAATACAAAATAAGAAAAAATGTATAACAAAACATACAGGGCATCGGATTTTAACTCCATTCTGCGACCTGATCCAACTGACGTCATGTGTGCATTATATTCTGCTTATGTGAGGGAGTTGCCGCAGGCATGTATATTTACAGTATGTATGAATGTGCATTTAGCAATCAAATACCAGCAAAAAGGAAGGGGGAGAAAAAAATATGGAGAGACAAAAAACAAGGATGAATTACTGGCATCAGGACACGTAGCAAAAAGGTAGAAAAAGGTATCCGTGAGGAATGTCAAAAGAAAAACACGCTGAAGAAATACTAACATATGTGCAGCCACGAGTAAATGTTTCCCGACACTTCCTTGTTGGCTGTGACGATTGAAAGTGTTACTGGGTATATGAAACACTTTTATGCGAGGGCAACATGAATCACACAACACAGAAAGACAATGACAAGAAAGGTCGCTCTCTAATGTTCAGATGGGAATGAGATACATAAGAGGCAGGACACAATGCTGGCAGGGGACTGTCAGCGAGTTTTCCTCAATGCTGTAGCAAGGAAGAAGAAAACATAGAAAAAAAATATATGTAAGAATGTATATGACTAGGGTAAAAATGATCTTGTAGTTTTTAATGCATCAAAGACTCAGTTCTTACACCTATCAAACCGACAAAATCTTCCACAGGAGTACCCACTAATGTTTAATAATATCCAGCTTAATCCTGCATCATCCTTAAACATACTTGGGGTTTCATTCTGTCGGGCTTTATCTTGGAAAGATCATATTACATCCCTTTTAAAATCTATTTCTAAGAGATTGGGTGTGCTAAGCTGACTCTGTACCTTCATTACCCCTGCACAGTTAGTGACTTTATTCACGGGTTTTATTCGCCCCTATGTAGAGTACAACACTCATGTGTGGGAAGGCTCCCCACATACAGCTCTTTTCAACAGAGTGGAGTCAAAGGCTTTTCGTCTTATTAGCTCTCCTCTTACTGGCTCTCTTCAACCTCTGTCTCTTCGCCACACTTTTGCATCTTTATCTCTTTTCTATCGTTACTTCCATGGTCACTGCTCCTCTGAACTGTCTGCTTGCATCCCTCCACCTCTACGACGGGCACATAACACCCGTCTAGCAACAAACTCTCGTCCCTTTTCTGTCCAGCTCTCTAATGCATGAGTTAACTGTTACTCCCAGTCCTTCATTTATGCAGCAGGTCAAATCTGGAACTGTCTCCCTCTGTCTGTATTTCCTACTTCCTATGGTCTCCAGTCTTTCAAATGCAGTGTGTCCAGGCATCTCAAAATGAATGGATCTTAAATTTTGCTCTCTTTTGTATTATTTTTGTTTTCTTTTTTCTTGGAAGGAACGGTTTCGGGCTCTTGGCCTTTGGTTCCTTCTTCCTTGCATAATAAAAAAAAAACTAGCCCGACAGCACTTATTTTAATGATGTTAAATATTGGCTCGATTCTGCCATGTAGTGTTAGTGCACAATTAACCTATTGCTCACGGCATCCTCAATATGGGACGGAACTGGGCATTTTCAAAAATTATTATAGGAGGGAACCCCGGGGTAGGGATCTATGAGCTTCGCGACTATGAGCTGACAGATGGAGGGCAGTAGGCTTAGCGTCCATGCAGCAAAATCCTCACACAGGAACCCTGGGATTTAATACGTTAAAGTCAAAGGTAATGACACAAATTTTTTCAAGTTATGCCCTCTGAAAATCCTTGATCTTGTGTTTGACCTTTCAAGGTCATTCAAGGTCAAAGGTCTTGGTGCTAAATGAAAGCCCATACTACGAGTTCCTGTATGTTCCTAATAGTAAATATCTTTATCTTCAATTGTTTTCAAGTTATTGCCCTCTGAAAATCAGTGACCTTGATTTTGACATTTCAGGGTCAATTGATAACCTCCATAATTTAATGCTTGGTGTTTGGTGAAAAAGTTACTACATGACAGTATTGTGATACCAACTCTAACGTACGGAAGTGAAGCTTGGACGTTGTTGGAAGGACACAAGTCAAGAGTGAGAGCCGTGGAAATGAGTTATTTAAGAGGAGCCTGTGGAGTCACATGGAGAGACAGGCTGACGAATGAGGATATAAAGGAGCGTTGTGGTGTTGATGTGGATGTGATAGGAAGCGTTATGAGGAACACACTGAAGTGGTTTGGCCATGTGGAGAGGATGGAGGGTCAAAGACTGACGAAGAGAGTGTATGTGAGTGAGGTGGAGGGGGAAAGACGGAGGGGGAGGCCGAGGATGAGATGGAGAGATGGGGTGGAGAGGTATATGAGAGAGGGGGGTGTGAGTTGGGAGCAGGGGAGTGAAATGGAGGGGGACAGGGGGACTTGGAGGCGATTTGTTTGTGGCCACCCCAAACGGGATTGAGGCGTCTGGCAATAGATAGATAGATAGATAGTGTTTGGTTCCATGTTCAACAGCGTTGAAAATCCTTGCTCACATAGGTAAGTATCAGGGAACATAAGCAAAGACCTCACAGTAACATCAACTATCTATCTATCTATCTATTGCCAGACACCATAATCCCGTAAGAGGTGGCCATTTGACTTTGAGTTATTTGTTTTACGGGGAGGGGCACTAACCCTCCACCAACCCACTTGTTCACACGTAGGGAGCACGTATGGTTTGGTTATATGGTTACCACCCAGCGTTGTAAATGGTTTCTTGGCTTACAGGAAACCATTTGGCTTGTCACTCAATGTAAAGCCACCTGTAACGGAAAGAAAAGCAATAAGATGTGACAGGAAAGATGCGAGAAATGGGAAGAGAGGAGGGGAGGCACAGAAAAAGAATGATAAAGGCTAAGGAAGAAGTAGGCAGCATTACATCAAGTGAGTGGATGATAAAACTCACTCATTTCGGACCAGAACTTGGTCAGGGGAATTGTATTATTATTTTTTTTAACAGATTTGTTTACCAACTCTATGAATTCTTCTTGGGAGGTGCACATTAGCAATGAATGGGTTTCTAATCAGTTTTTATTCCAACTCAATTCAGGGAAATAAGACTGCTACTCCATCTACAGGGAAGAAAGACGAGTTTGCACAAGGTGCACCAATTCTAGTTTTTCCAATGTCTTTGGTTTTATCAAATGCCTAACTAATGTGTTCAAATATGCTAAAGTTTTCGGTTTTGACCTCACTTTCCCACAGCTCCAGTTTCATGCTGAATAATCTAAGTTTGTCCATGAAATCAAGCATTGTGATAAAACGGCTATAGGAGGATGAGTTTAACGAGATCAGACATAATATGTCATTCAAGTAGGCCAGCTTCTGGAGTCACTGGTTGTCTGATAGTTTCTTGGGAAACTCAAGCGACTTTATCTTGTTGTCAAGACTGAAGAATTCAGAAACCTCCTCCTTCAGCGTCTCTACTGTTGATACCATATTCCCTCATGACAAACAGCAAAACTGTGTGTGAAAGAGTAAGACTTCCACATATGCTCCAAACTCTTGGCACAGTTGCTGGAGGAATCGTGGATTTAGGGCACTTGACTTGATGTTATTTGCCATGTGCATAATATCATCAAATACTAATCTTTTACATATGATGACGATGCCTTGTTACAGAATTAGATTCATTCACTCTTCCATGAAATCTTGATAAGTAGCCAAACATTGCTGGTGCTCTCTCAGTTGTGCACAGACATAAAATTCTAAGAAAGCCCTTCAGCCTCTGAAAAAAAAAAAAAAAAAAAAAGGAAAAGAGATTTCATGGAAAATGTCTTCACCTCTTGTAGTCGACTCCAAAGCATGAAAGAACAAGAAATCCTTCTTGAAATCTCCACCACTGATGAATCGTACAAACACCAGGAGTTGTGCACAAGCAGCCACGTCAGTTAACCCATCAGGCTGGATTGCAAATTTTCTTAAAGATGTTCCTTTTATTTCAGCAATTACGTGTTGTTTGAAATCTTCAAACATATCTAATACCAGTATTCGTCAATGAACACTCTCATTTGAGATAGCCACTGATATTACCTGCTCAGCATCGCATCCAAAAACATAGTGGCTTATATATTTACAATAAGAGATCATTAACTTCTTTGCTATGTTGATTTTTTTCTTGTGTAATTCTCGGTGATACCATGTGCGATGCACGTAACCAGAATTCATTTTGTTGACTGACCTGTCCCAGACGATCAAGGTGTGCTTCCTTTAGTCCTTCTTCCTTTTTCCTGAGGCAGGCAGCATTCTTATTTTTCAGAACTGGATGACAACTATTCAAATTTCGCTTGAGAGAGCTCGGTCGCATGCATTCCAGTGATAAAATTTTGAGGCATATAACACAGTGTGGAAATACCCATCCCTTGACGAGGCCATAACGTTATTTCCAATTGTATTAAAAAAATACGTAAACCAGTACATAGTGTCTTTGACATGGACACGTACAGTTGTTATAATTTCGACACCATCACAAGATTACACAGTTTAACACCACGAGCAACTAATATTATCATCACCGACCTAAGATAACACAGCAGAAAAACCAGCAGCGATTGACAATTCCAGCAGAGATTGATAATTCCAAATAATCAAACAGAACATCAAGAAGTTATACTATCAACACTCTCGTAAAATCTCAGTAAAAACAGCTTCAGACATTTTTCACTCACTAGAAAAAATTTCAGGCTGCCATAATAAAAGATTAAACAATAAAAACACCATCAAGCAGTCATATTATCACCATCGTCCTAAGATTACACTCATGACACAACGTCAGGCAGCCATATTACCATTAATAGAAAAGTGCAAACAAAAACTAGAAAACACCTAGGGAGTGGACACCTCTGTCAGCATCAATAAAATCTATAATTTACTGCTGCATAGCCAAGCATACGACCACAGTCATAAATACGATTTTCCAAAATGCAAGAACATCACTATGTACCGGTAATTACTACCACGTCGTAAAAACATCACTAGGATACATATTACCGTACTATCAAAAACACCAAGACACTATTAGACACCTTATGGACATATATAATTTTCATAGGAAAAAAAATCGGGAGACAGTGGGGCAACGGGTACGTGCAACAATTTCGGCTAGCTGATTGTAACGAGACAATACCCTCTCTCTCTCTCTCTCTCTCTCTCTCTCTCTCCAGTCCCTGACTTCAATCTTGTGATTTCGTTAAAATATGTGGCATATGAGCTTATGTAAATTCTTAACTATAGCGGGAATTATTCAATCTGATAAATGTACACGACTTAAGTTATTAATAGCTGAACCAATAAGAAATTTTAAAAAATTGGTTTCTTGGCAAAGGTTATGACTGAGTTTCTGGAACAATAAAAACAACAAGATTACTTTTACCCCAACCAGAACTATGGCCAAGTCAGGCATTAGGTGGACCAGAGCTTCATCTGTTGTTTGGTGAAGTAGCTCCTGAGATGGGAGCTGCGAGAAGCGAATGCAAAGGTGAAGGGTGGAGTTATCAGCGTGTGAGTGAATAGGGTTAGATGTACAACATAGGTCATTAGGGAATAGGAGGAGAGTTGGTGATAGGACAGAGCCCTGAGGAACACAACTATTAACAGCTCGAGGGGAAGAATGGTGGCCGTATACAATTGCAGCTATAGAATAATCAGAAGGGAAGCTAGAGATGAAGGCACAGATAGTAGGACAGAAACCGTAAGAGGGCAGTTTGGAAATTCAAGATTTATGCCAGACTCGATCGAAAGCCTTTGAGATGTCAAGTGCAGTGGCATGCCTTTCGCCAAAGTCCCGAAAGGAGGATGACCAGGAGTCTGAAAGGTAGGTGGGATTGTCGGCTGTGAAGCATCCCTGGTGGAACCCATACTGACGAGCAGAAAGAAGTTTGAGATAGGCAATGTTCTTTAAATTTTTTTAAAGAATCGATTCAAAAACTTCTGAAATACAGGATGTTAGAGTTTTTGGACGATAGTCAGAGGGCTGGGAATGGTCATCATTCTTTGGGGCAGGCTAAATGAGAGCAAGCTTCCAGCAAGAAGGAAAGGTACAAGTTGGCAGACAAAGGCAAAATAGTTTGCCAAGGCTGGGTGTATGCACAGAAGCACAGGTGTTGAGAACAACAGGAAGGACACCATCAGGCCCATATGCGTTATTCATACTGAGGACTGCGATGGTAAAACATACTTTACTTGAAGAAATTTTAACGTCAGCCATGAGGAAGTCACAGTGGCGAAGTGATGGAGGAACAGCACCGGAATCATATAAGGTTGAATCGAAGTCTGCTTCTCCGTTTTTCGATTTGCCAACTTTTGCAATGAAAACTCAGGTGAGTATAGTGTATCTGCTCTTTTCTTTTTCCGTAATGTGGGAGATGTTGTCATAGCATGTTTCTGCTCCTTCGTCTGAGCTTTGAGAAGCCAATGTCAGATTCACTGCTGCATTTAGCAATGTTCTTTGCAAGATTTCTGTTAATTAAAAATCCTGCACCATTAACTCTTTCATTTTGTCTTTCTTTGTGGTAAAGTGCGTGGTTGCTGTCCTGGAGCTGCATTAATTTTTCTTCTCTCTGTGGATCTCACTCAGACATATAATATCCAACTAATATTATCTAATTCAGTCATTAAGGTATCACGATTGGACCCTGCTGCGAGGCTTCATACATTGTGTGTGTAGATCTTCATCTATCTATCTATCTATCTAGAGATGTAGGTGTATTGACAGATGGATAAAGATTGTTGCTGTGGGGTCACTAATGTTCTAAGCTCCCTACGTGTATTCACACCTTATGGCTGGCATACAGCACCCATCTAGTAAAAAACTCTCACCTCTCTTCTGTCCTGCAAGAGTTCACCATTACTCTCAGTCAAAGAGAGTGGAAAGGTTACAAGAGGATGAGAAAAAGACAGAATATAAGAGAGAAGTGGAGGAACGATTGGGTATATATGAATTGGAACAGATGGGGGACGTGGAAGGTGTGTGCAAGATATTAACAGAAGAAATACATGCAGCATGTGAGGTGGTGTGTGGGGTGAAGAGAAGACGAAAGAGGGTGCAAGGAACAGCATGGCGGACTGAAGAGGTGAGACAGGCTGTGGCACGAAAAAAAAAAAAAACATAATGAATGGATGAGAAATAGGGGCGTGGAAGAAGTTGAGAGACGGAAGAGAGAGTTATATGTAGAAAGGAAGAGACAGGTGAAGAGATTAGTAAGAGAGAGTAAGAAGAGAGTGGATGAGAAATTTGGAAGGAATTTGAATGTGAAGTGGAGGGAATGTAAGAAAATGTTCTGGAAAGAGGTAAAGAGAGTCAGACAGGTTGGCAATGAAGTTAGTAGGGGAGTGAAAGATAAAAATGGTAGATTACTAGTTGAGAAGGGAGAACAAGTGAGTAGATGGAGAGAACACTTTAAGGAATTGTTGAACATAGAGAATGAAAGTAATGCGAGTATAAACGACTGCAGAATGGCTGGGAGATGGAGGGAGGTGAGAAGACAGGAAGAAATCAGTAGGATGGAAGTTGTGGAAGTAATGAAGAAAGTCAAAATGGGGAAAGCCCCAGGAATTGATGGAGTGTGTGGTGAAATGCTGAAGCATGGGGGAGAGATAGTAGCAGAATGGATGTGGAAGATGTGCAGATTGGCCTGGGAGGAAGGTAGAGTCCCGGAGGATTGGAAGTCAGGTATAATTTTTCCGTTGTACAGTACAAAGGGAATGGGCAAAAAGAAGTGTGTGGTAATCATAGGGGCATTTCCCTTCTTAATGTAATAGGAAAAGTATACGGTAGGATACTTATTGACAGTTAGGGAAATAACAGAGGAATTACTTGGAGAAGAACAGGGAGGCTTTAGGAAGGGAAGAGGTTGTGTAGATCAGATATTCATTCTTAGATCTTTAATGGAAAAGTTTTTTCAAAAGGGAAAGAAGTTGTATGTGCCCTTCATGGATTTGGAGAAAACATATGACAGGGTGGATAGACAAGGATTGTGGAAAGTATTAAGAATATATGGAGTAGATGGGAAGTTGTTGAAGGCCGTGAAGAGTATGTATGAGGGTGCTAAGGCTGCAGTGCATGTGGACAGTGAACTGAGTGAGTTTTTCTATTTGAAGGTTGGGTTGAAACAGGGATGTATCTTGTCTCCATGGTTGTTCAATCTGTATATGGATGGGGTTATAAAGGAGATACAAGGTAGAGCAGTGGATATTGGAGTGGCCCTAATGAGAGAGGATAGTGTTTGGAAATTCCCTGTACTGTTGTTTGCAGATGATAGTGTGTTGTTAAGTGAAACGAAGGGGAACTGCAAGGCTTGATGGGTGAGTTTGGGAGAGTGTGTAAGAAACGGAATCTAAAGGTGAATGTAGGGAAAAGTAAAGTTATGGTCTTCGAGAGAGGTGAAGTCAGTGAATGTACAGCGAGGCTGGATGATGAGGAAATGGAAAATGTGAATACATTTAAGTATCTGGGTAGTGTGATGAGTAAGGATGGACGATTGGAGGGTGAAGTGCTTGAAAGGGTACAACAAGGAAGAAACGTTGCTGGTTCCTTGAAGGCAGTGATAAGAAACAGGGAAGCGAGCATGGAAGTGAAAAAGTTATTACATGACAGTATTGTAATACCAACTCTAACGTATGGAAGTGAAGCTTGGACATTGTTGGAGGGACACAAGTTCAGAGTGAGAGCAGTGAAAATGAGTTATTTGAGAGGAGCCTGTGGAGTCACATGGAGAGACAGACTGATAAATGAGGATGTGAGGGAGCGTTGTGGTGTGGATGTAGATGTGTATGTGAGTGAGGTGGAGGGGGAGAGAGGGAGGGGAAGGCCAAGCATGAGTTGGAGGGATGGAGTGGAGAGGTATGCGAGAGAGGGGTGTGTGAATAGGGACCAGGGCAGTGAAATGGTGCGGGACAGGGTGACGTGGAGGCGATTTGTTTGTGGTCACCCCGTGTAAGGGATTAAGGCATCTGGCAATAGATAGATAGATAGTCTTTTGCTTATGCAACTGGTCACATATGAAGATATCTTAAGAAAATCTTTCCCACTGCCTATGAACTCCAGGATTTTAAATGTTATGTGTTCAGGCATGTCACGGGGAAAATATTATGATGTGACTTTGTTCTTTTGGAGGGAAAGGAAGAATAAGTTTCCTCTTCGAAAGACAGCTTTTCCCAGCTCTCACACATAAGATTTTCTTTTTCACGGTAGGAAAATATCAGAGAAGCTTTTCTTTCATGAAAGGTGTCACCAGAAGCTGAATAAAATTACCAAGTGACATAAAGAACAAAAGGACATTGAGGCCCTTGGCTGAAAAGGCTTACCCATTTGCTGCAAATCACCGACTTGGGCATTATCTGGCTAACTTCAGACGGCTTTAATGTACTAAAAAAGAAGAAAACTGTAGAGTATGAAAAACGTCTAATGTTATCACAGGTATAACATTTTGATCGGGAGTAAAGAACCTCTTTTATATCAGCTTATCATGGAAAATTTTGTTCATCGTATAAAAACTCACCGGAGTGAAAAGGAGAAACTGGCTGCAGAAATGCCAAATGACCACCAGAATGGCAACGCAAACCATAATTATGCGACTCATTATTATGGCCCAAGAGTAATTTAAGCGAAATGAACTAAATTTTAGTTTTGTGCAAAAAAAAAAAAAAAAAAAAAAAAAAAAAGTCGATTAGTTAGTTTTGCCGGCATATAGAGGACCTAAAGTCACAAATAAAAAAGACATTTCTCATTTCCCTGTCTTTCTTTCCTTCATCTTCTACAAGCCAATTTTTCCCTGCCCCTCTCTCCCGTCTTCCTCTTCCTCCTGCTCCGTCTCTTTCCTCTTCCCCTCACTCTAACTCATTCATCCATGTCTCTCCTCCATTCCTCTTTTTCTCTTCTCCTGCTCCTTCTTCATCCTCTTACCTTCACGGTTTACTCCATTTTCTTTCTTTCCGTACCTTTCCTTTTCCACTTCTTTCAGGAATTTTGTCCTCTTTTTCCATATCTCACATCTCTTCTTCTGTCTCCTTTTTCTTTCCCTCTTCCTCTTCTTCAGGTCCCTTCTTGATTCTCCTGTTTTCCCAATCAAATTCATTCTCCATTATCTGTCCCGCTTTCTTCTCTTCCTCTTCTACATGTCCTTCATCCTTTTGCCTTCAGTACATACCGATACTCTTTTTTTTTCTCTCTCACTCTTTTCGTTTTTTCTCTCTTTCTCTTTCTATTCTTCTTTTCGTCTTTCCAATTCCTTCAATTACCATCTTCCTTTTCTTCATGCATCTTTTTGTTTCTCGTCTACTCTACTATTCATTTTTCCTCCCCTCTCCTATACTTCTCTTACGCCAACATCATACCCCCCCCCCCACTCCTCTCTACCCTCCAGTGTCTCTTCTTTTCCATCCTTCCTCCACTTTTTTCTTTCTCTTCATTTTGCCCCTTCTTTATTACTCTCCCTTTCATATTTCCATCCTTTCTTTCTTCATGTCTTCTCCTTCTTCTCATCATTTTCCTCTTTCTCCTTACAAGTCATTTCCCCTTTTCTTTCTTTCCCCTATCACCCTACTCCCTCCAACTTCCTCTTCCACCTCCCCAGTCACGGTCTGGCGCGGTCTGGCGCCAAATTTTTCCTCGCCGGACGTTTAGACGGGAAATTACGGCCCGAGAGTGACCGACTTCCCGCCAAAATGCCGTGTTTACGAGTGACGTCATTATTCCTGGACCCAAAATCTGTACCTAGTTTTTCTTCGTATCGCCTCTCTTATCGCTTCCTTTTGGCACTAGGCTCAGTATATATATATATATTCCCCCCTGGGAAAGGGGGGATAGAATACTTCCCCAGTATTCCCTGCATGTCGTAAGAGGCGACTAAAAGGGACACTTTTATCTACATTCCTTTTGCTCTCTTTCTTTCCCTTGTACTTTGTCTGTCCAAACCCTCTGCATTTTACTTTCATTTAGTTAATTTCCTCTCTCCACTGTCTGGTTCCTGCGAGTTACTGGCATTGGCTCCAGGGTAAAATATTTTTTGGCCTAAGAAATCTTGATGAACTCTGGTGACGAAGCAATGGCCCTCAGTTCCGTGCAGCCCTTCAGTGGGCAGGGGGTGCTAAGAATCCCACGGTGTAAAAATAAGTTCATACATCCAAAAAGAACCTTAAGAATAGGAAACTGGAATGTTCGAACTCTCAATCAGGCTGGTAGAATGGAAGAACTTATTTCAGTGTTCAAGAAATACAAGATGGATATTTGTGCACTTACAGAAACGAGGTTGCTTGGAGTTGATAAAATGAATTTGGAAGATGGTATTACTATGTTGGTTTCTGGTAGGAGTGATGGAAATCATTACCAAGGAGTAGGCTTACTGCTGAGTAGAGATGCTTGTAAGGCAGTAATTGAGTCTGAACCAATTAATGAGAGCTTGCTTTATGCTCGTTTAAAATCTGACCATGGTAATATCAGTATGGTTGTAGGGTACGCTCCGACAAATGAGGCTGCTGATGAAATGAAGGATGACTTTTATGAGAAGCTGCAGGATGTAGTGAACAGAGTGGCAAGACATGATGTGTTAGTTTGCATTGGTGATTTTAATGCGATTGTTGGCATTAGTAGGGATGGCTTTGAAGATTGTATGGGTAAGGAGGGTGTTGGTATAAGAAACGAAAATGGGGTGCGCTTTGGAAGCTTTTGTTTGGCAAATGACCTTATAATTGATGGAACTATCTTTGAGCATAGAAAAATACATAAGACTACTTGGATTTCACTATGTGGTAATATTGTAACCAGATTGACCACATTGCAATTAGCAGAAGGCATAGGAGTTATTTGCAAGATGTTTGCGTAAGGAGGGGGGCAGATATAGGTAGTGATCACCAACTTGTTGTGTCAAAGATTAAAATAAAACTTAAGAGAAACGTTAATGGTAATTGTACAGGAGGTAATAATTATGATTTTGATGAGCTGAGAAGTGATGAGAGCACGAGGGAAAAGTTTCGGTGGGAATGTAGGAACAGGTTTCTAGTCCTGCAGACTTTGATGGAATCTGAAGACAATGATATTAATCAAATGTGGAGAGAGGTAAAAGAGGTTTTGCATGAGAGTGCTAAGGTTACTATTAAGAAAAAAGGGAAAGCGAGAAGGAAAAAGTGGATGTCAGATGAAACATAGAATGTAATTCAGAAAAGGAAAGAGGCTAAGTTAAGAAGTGAAGAACAACATGTTGATGGCCAGGTAGTTGAAGTACTTAGAGCAAAGTACTGGAGTTTACATTCTGAAGTAAAAAGACTCGTTAGACGTGATAAGAGGAGACTATATGATGAAAAGGCGACAGATACAGAAATTAAATTAAGTAAAAATGACGGTCAGAGCACAAGAGCAGCGTATCAGGCCATAAAGGAGTTAACTGGGACTGAAAAGAGAAGGAAGGAAATACCTGTACGAGATAGAAATGGTAGTTTGATGACTAAAGATTTGGATATAAAAGGAAGGTGGAAAGAGCACTTTGAATCTGTTTTAAATAGACCAATCCCAGCTGAAGAGGACATTTTGCCAGTCGAGGGAGATTTGCAGATAGAAACAGGGGATATAACTTTGGAAGAGGTAGCAAATTCTATAAAGGAGTTAAAGAATTTTAAGGCCCCAGGAGAGGATGGAATATTCC